>NC_054824.1:139007568-139317184 GCF_018345385.1 Vulpes lagopus
ATATTTTGGTATGATTTCCTCTTTTATTTGAGTACCAGATCTCTGAGTACCAGAACTTAACTATTGAGCCCATTTATGGGAGATTTAATATTTTGTAAAAGCAAAATATCAAGGTAATATTCAGCTTCTCACATAAAAAACTAATAAAGCAGGTAAGTGTCAATTGAGGAAACTGTCCAAGTATCCTTAATATTCCAGATTTATCATATAAAGGACTAAACCTAGAGACTCAACACACAATAGAGAGAAGACTCCTGGCAGCAGGACCAGCTCTTGCATCTTGAGAGTATCTTAGAAGAAGTAATAGAAAAGCTTGCTCTTTCCCAGCTTTAGTGGCTGGAGATAAGGCCAGCAAAGAGTAGAGTCAAGAATGTGCTGAGGGCTTGCCCTGATACCTGCTTGTGCCTCTGGGAGGAGGCTGTCACATGTAGACCTGGACAGACGCCATAACCAAGTGAATTTGACAACCTATCATAACCAAGCAGAGAGAGGGCTTGATGTTTATTTCCACAGCTGTTTTTATTTCCTTTGTGGCATGGATGTAGAATTGAAAGACAGCTGGCCTCTCACAGGGCCTGGTATGCTGGGGCAAATTGCCTACTGAGTGGAGACTAGAGGACCAAATGAAGGAAGGAAGTAAAGGCTCACTGAGCATACTCAGTGAGAACCAAAGAAAGGTGTAAATAGCAAGGGGGAAGATGGTAATGATTTTCTGGAGCTGAGATGGCCATAAAAATGGACCATAGGTTCACCAGTCATAGACTTCAGCATCAGAATCCAGCAGGTTACAAGGGCACCTCAGTTGGTTAAGTGTCTGACTTTGGCTTAGGTCATCCTCAGGGTCCTGGGATCAAGCCCTGTGTAGGGCTCCCATGGAATGGAGAGTCTGCCTGTATCTCTCCCTCCACTTTAGCCCCCCTCATGCTTTCTCTCTCTCCCTCTCTCTCTCAAATAAATAAAATCTTTAAAACAGGAAAAAAAAAAAAAAAGAACCCAGCAGGATATAGAGCAACCAGCCAGACTAGAGGCCAGGGCACACCAAGACCTGGAACTCCTTTACCCAACCCCACAGACACAAGTATGTCTGAACCACCCCATTCTTTCCCTCATTCCTGTAGATTCCATCTTGGAGAGGGCATTGGGAGGACATTATCTGAGGGGTGGAGAATGTTATTCAACAGAGGATGCTATTAAGTTAGTGGATCATAATAAGCTTCAGATTTTATTTAACATTTAATTTTTCTACTAAACAGTGGGTGGGAAAAGCAGGTGAAAAATCAGAAATGTTACCAACAAAATTTTAAAAATTACACTGTCTGCATATTCACAACGTAGATGAGGGAATTTCACTATCCCACTCCATATGTTTATCTGTGTGATTATCTCTTTAATATCTGTCTTCCCAGATAAGTTCCATGTGAGGAAGATTATATTTACTGTGATATTCCCAGTGCATAAAATTTTCTCAAGAGGCACTGAATTATTTGATGAATGATGAATAAATAAACTGATGAATAATGGAGGAATTCATAAATTAATGAAGGCATGTGAAAGGAACTTTATATTTTTGATACACATATCTAAATGTTACTGGACTACAATGGTGGCTAAGAAGAAGGAAGATTGTGGCAACCCTGTCTTCTTTACTAGAATGCAATCATTCTAGTAAAGGAAGTGGCTTAGATATTAGGCACTAGAGAGCAGCTACTCAGTACTCAAAACCCATGCGCCCTCATGGGGCACCTTCTCAGATTGAAAGAGACAGCTGAGACTCAGCAGGGAAAAATGCCATAGGAGTGCTATGTTCAGCAGCTTTTGTGTACCCACATTATTATTTTTTTATAATCCTTTACTAAGAATTAATAACAAAATAATGCACAACATTCCTTTTGTCAGAACAATGAGCAAAGGGGCTGGCTGAGCATCCTCACAATTTATCTGAAAATATTATTTCAGGGGGAATTTTTTTTAGCACCAATTCTCCAAAGAAATAGTCTCAGGAATTAATTCATGTTTTCTAAATTTAAAGCACACTAATTAGATATCCATCAGAGTGAGAGGAGAGAAGAAAACCTTCTAAGTAGCTTCCTGGGTGACGGGCACTGACGGGGGGCACTTGACAGGATGAGCACTGGGTGATATGCTATATGTTGTCAAATTGAACTCCAATAAAAAAAAAAAAGAAGCTAGTGGCTTCAAATATAATGGACATAAATTCTCTTCTATAAATACATTATCCCATCATGTATACATTAAGTGACTACATGTGCTTTTGAATTTTACCACCTATTTGCCTGGAGGTGTTTGGAACATGTATGTGTTAGTTCTAAATATGAATTTCCTTGGGACGCCTGGGTGGCTCAGGGGTTGAGCGTCTGCCTTCAGCTCAGGGCATGATCCTGGGGGTGGAATCAAGCTCCGCATTGGGCTCCTTGCAGGGAACCTGCTTCTCTCTCTACCTACGTCTCTGCCTCTCTTTCTCTCTGTCTCTCATGAATAAATAAAATCTTTAAAAAATAAATATGAATTTTCTTGATACACATGTGCTTATATCAATTAGGAAGTATTCATAGAGAAATTATTCCAGGACTATCCCATGCCACGTATATATTTTTTAAAGATTTTATTTATTGGGATCCTTGGGTGGCACAGTGGTTTGGTGCCTGCCTTTGGCCCAGGGCGCAATCCTGGGGACCCGGGATCGCATCCCACGTCAGGCTCCCGGTGCATGGAGCCTGCTTCTCCCTCTGCCTATCCTATGTCTCTGCCTCTCTCTCTCACTGAGTGCCTATCATAAATAAAAAATAAAAAAAAATAAAAAAATAAAAAAAAGATTTTATTTATTTATTCATAAGAGACACAGAAAGAGAGAGGTAGAGACACAGGCAGAGGGAGAAGCAGGCTCCATGCAGCAGCCCAATGTGGGACTTGATCCCGGGACTCCAGGATCATGCCCTGGGCCAAAGGCAGGTGCCAAACCACTGAGCCACCCAGGGATCCCCCCATGCCACATATTATGAAAGCTACAGTAAGACAAAAAGATTTTGTCTCTATTATCAAAGGATTACATTCTTGGGGAAATGGGCTCACAGGCGTTCTGTCAACTAGAATATAATCAAATGCTAAAATCAAGCTGATTCTACAAAAGTGAGAAAATCACTAGGATCTGAGTCACTGAGTAACATCATAGGGGTGTTATTCAAAGTGAGCCTTGAAGCAGGGAAGATTGGTTTAGATGGGGTCAGGGAAGAGGAGCAGACAATTCTGAGTAAAAAACCCTGAAATTTAGTGTAATTTTTTTTTATTTGTTTAGGGCAGAGAACAGCATGTTCTATTGGAAGGGCAAAGCACTGGTATCCAAGAGAACCAGAAAGTGGTTGTGATTTGGTGGCTACCATTCACTGGGCAGCATCATAAAACCTCTTAAGAAATTGAACCAGAAAAAACTGACCACAGAAATGCATTCCAATGTACACAGTAAAAAATAATTTGAGTCAATTCTAAAATCATCAATGTCATTCTCTTAGGTGCTTAACAAGAATTAGTTGTAATTCTAGGTGTCCCAAGCAGAAATATCAGAGATGATCCCCTGCCCCTTTACTGATAACAAAACATACCAACTCCAATGCAGAGGTGTTTAATGCATGTGGAGAAAGAAAGGACTAATCATGACAATTCCAATGCATAGAAAGCCATCAACTTCCCTGTAGACCACAGAGTTTAAAGAATTCAAATCAAGTATGATGGTGCCAATGGCAAGATTTAGTGATACCTTTGAGGTCTGAATATACTTTGTTGATTTCAGATTCCTGAGTTACTAATAATATCTCACATGTATATAACAAATCAAACTTCTCATAATAATCATTTAGCTTTTAACATTTATTCTTCTGTGTAAATTATTTCCATTTGATAGACAAAAACACTTAGACACACAGATGTCAAGTGATTTATTTAAGTTTAGATGGGGAAACTATAGTAGCACAAAACCTGAAACATAAATCATCTACTAATACTATACTCTTGCTATAGGTTGTATGGCAGATCCAGTGGTGTTCTGGTAAATGTTTAATAACAGACTCTCTGGGGGAAAATGTCAAGTACTGATTTATAGTATATGCCTATTTCTATGGCACAAGTACTTTCCATCACGGCTAACATAAAGTTAACAATGTAACGTCACTTAACTCATAGTTGTAAAGAAAGGCAATGTCAGCGGGCTCTGATACAACATGGGTTGAAATATTCCTTACTTTCTGTGTCTTGTTACTTCAGTTCTAGATAAACTAATATGATTCACCAGGACTGAAAAAAAACTTGATTATCTTCTTAAGCTTTCATTTTGCCCAAGCCTCAGTACATAGGATCTAGTTATGTTTAATTTATTATAATACTGTATGCCTGGCTGCAACCATACTATCTCTTCTATTTTCCTTCATTAGAAAACCAAGATTCTACTTAGATCTCTCTTCCATCCTCATTACTATTGCCAACTTGTTAGCAAATCCTACTAATTTCATGATCCAATTTTTTTTAAATTTATGTTCAATTACTATTTTGTTATTTCTAAGTTTTTACCAATGTGACTTAATGAGTTCAGGCTGTTATAACAAAATATCATAGACCAAGTAGTTTAAAAAGCAGACATTTACTTCTCATAGTTCTGGGGGCAGGAAGTCCAAAATCAAGATGCTGGCAGATTTGATTTCTGGTGAGAACTCCCTTTCAGTCTTGCAGCTTTCCCACTGTGTCCTCCCATGAGAAAGACAGAAAACTCTGGTCTTTCTTCCTCTTATAAGAAAGTCACTAATTCCATCATGGAGGTTCCACCCTCATGATCTCCTCTAAACTTAATTATCTCCCAAAGCCCCTAAGCCTAAATACCATCACTTTAGGAGTTAGGATTTCAACACATGAATTTGGGGAATATAAATATCCAGTACATAACACATGGTGTACAGGGTCTATCTTTGGCCTTTGCTCTCCAGAACCACTGCTTACTACTCATGTCGCATACTTTACATTTGTGATGCCAGTCTTGCTGTAATGACCCAACATATATTCGTCCTGTTGCACTCCTTAGGCTTATACTGCCTGGCACATAGCCTGCACAGTTTTATCTCCTCTACCTATAGAATTATTCTTTATCCTTTAATATCTATCTCTAGAGGCAACTCCTCTAGAAAAATCTTCCCTGAATGCCATCCTCTTATTGCTGGCCTAAGTGTTGTTCTGTATTCTTATGCATACTTTACAGATTCCTGACTTTAGAATATTACAAAAAATTAGATGTTTATAAGTCTCCTTTCACTTATGTTTTTTAAAGTCTTTAAGATAGACATAATACAGTATTTGCTTTTGTACTTCCAAGACTACGCACAGAATTTGGAATATGATAAACAGTGTCATTGAAGGATAAAGAAGTATCTCAGCATATGCCTTAAAGTCAGAACAATTATATTAGAGAGCTATGAAATGGAAGCAATAACCTAAGAACTGGCAATTCCAGCTCGATTTGATCATGACTGCAGCTTATTTTGCCTGCAGGTCCTAATATATACTAGCCCATTTACAGTATTTGTAAATAAATGTTGAATGTGGATGAAGGAGAGACAAAATTAGGAAGTAGGAATGAACTGCTTTAATCCAGTTTTGAGTGCCTAGCTCAGGCCCTTGCAAAAAGCACTGAGGGGGATATGACACTGCAACTTAAAGTTACAGTTATATTCCAGAATTTTAGGGAGGGTGGTCACTTGGTGTCACTTGGTGTCTCAAACAAAGAACTAAACAAACCTTCCTAACTCTTAAAAAGTGGTCTCGTATAACGCTAAAATTCCTTGACTGTCATTTATAAAAAAATATAATTTTAGATTAAAATACTAGTAGAAGGAGAGTTGGAAGGCCATGTCCAAGGCAAACCTTGGAAGGACGAGTAGTAGCAAGCACAAAACTACAGAAACTTTCTAACCAGAATGACATCACTAGGGATGATACACCTGGCACTCCTCTACCTCTGTATTTACCCAGTATGAATTCTAACTTTCTCTTAGGTTTTGTGTTACCAACCCCAGATTCAGAGTCTTGGGGACCTACTCATGTTATCACATCATTTTCCTGAGACTGGAAGAGAGATAGTTACTTTTTTTATAGCTTCTCTAGTAGTGGATGGACTCTCACCAATCTTCAACATAATTGAGGATTCTTCCCAAATAGGAAGGAAGGATTAAATTCTGGTCAATAAAAAAATTTGACAAATGGCTATTATGATCAATCTATGGTCTGTCCATCATCTGCAGGTACTCTTCTTTCCCTACATATACAAGATTACTCCTTCTTTCTGTCCCTGTCCCTCTTACAACCAAAAAACAAACAAAAACATACTCAATATCTCCTCAAAGGGAATAATTCAGATCCACAAATTGCCCCATGCAACTCTTCAATCTAATATTTGGGGGTAAAGCATACCCATCTATCTTGATTCTCTCTTGATATTTGCAAAATATTGACTAAAGGATTAATACAATTAACAATACAACACTTTTTAAAAATATGGTGACTAAATATGATAGAAAAAATAAAATTACTATGAGGAAATAAATATATGTGAGAACAATAACAACAAACAAGGGCAAGGGGCTTCTACAAGGGACTTTACAGTCTCTGTGGCTGAGCTAGTCACACTGGCACCACTAGTATTTATGATTCTTGTTCTTCCATTCCCATTTAATGACTCTTTGTTTTCAGCTAGCACCTCAGCTGGTCAGGAACACTTAACCAATGGTGTGACAAAAACTTTTATTTGTGAGAGATATATGCCTATATTAGGTTGCTGAGTCTTTTGTTGACTTAAATAAAACCTTTTTACTGAAGTATATGATACACAGAGGAATGCACATAAGTGTGCACTTCAGTAGCTTTTCACAAACTAATTCCACTATGAACCCAAACTGAGACTGAAAAACAGATGTATAAGATCACCAGAAGTCCCAAGTTTCCTTTTGGTCTTTATTACATCCAAATATGACTGCACATCTACATAGTAACTGTAAATTAGCTTTACCAGTTAGTCTTCCATTACCCTTTATTAACTAGACCCTGTAGCAGTCCCCCTAAGTTCCATTCATACCTTCTCCCTGGCAACCCCGTGTTGCAGAAATCTAGTTTTGCTTGATAGTAAAAAGCAATCATCCCAACTGACACAAGGCTTTCTTCTCTCTCTTTGCCTAGTTGCATGAGGAATACTGAAACATGTTGGTAGGAATAAGATATTATTCCAGGTGCAAGTTAACTGTTTTCTATTGATCAGACTAATGACCAAACATTTGTCACCAGATGCTAGGGGCAATGCAATTTTGCTCTAGTAAGAAATCCACTTTTGCTACTGGTGTTTATCAGGTAATCCACTGTTATTCTTCAATGACACATGTGTCTTTGTATTTGGTCACATGAAGATGCAATGAGAATGTGTGGGAATTATCTCCCTTACATCTTACAAGTCTTAACAGTTGCATTCACCTCTGATACTCCCCCCAGGCACCTGAGAATTTACAATGTCAGTAGGAATGGAGTTCAGTGGTTCATGTTTAGCCACTTCTATAACTTCTCCTCCATGAAGTTGAAGACTCAGCTTGGTAAAGCCTACTAACTTGTGTATAAGAACTAGTGTTCTCAGAGTCAAGATGCTAAAAGTCTTGAAATTTTTGATGATCTATATTTTTTCTTGTATCATTTCAGCCATCTTGTTAAAGGGTAGGAAAAAATAAAGTACAAATTTTGGTGGTGTTACATTGTCTTTTCTTAAAAGTATATGGACTCTTCTTCTTTCAAGGGACTCTTTAGTTGTGAACTAATTCGGGCTTGAAAAATAAGTTAGAAGCCCCCAAATATAAAAGGACTTTAGTGAGCTACTCATTGTTTGTTCCCAGTAACCCTCATGATCATATAAAAGTCTCTAAATATACCTGCTTATTGGAAAATTCTGATCATTACTCCCAATCTCTGTATTAGCCAGGATACTTTAGAAAAACAGAATCAACAGGATCTGTATCTAACTATATATATCTATGTATCTACCTATCTATAGAGAGATTTATTATGGGAATTAACTCACATTATTATGGAAGCCAAGAAGTCCCACAATCTGCTATCTGCATGCTAGAGAAGAAGGTAAGCTGATGATGTAATTTAGTCTGAGTCCAAAGGACTGAAAGCCAGGGGAGCTAATGGTGTTAAGTTCCACTCTGATTTCAAAGGCCTGAGAACTGGGGGACCGAAGGCATGAGTTAGGTTGTCAGTCTGCATGCTCAAAAACCAGGAATGCCAATTCTGAGGACAAAATGATGGAGGTCTCACCTCAAATAAAAAGAGCAAATTTGCCCTTTCTCTGTCCTTTGCTCTATTCAGGCTCTCAGCAGATCAGTTGATACTAACCTGCCTTGGTGAGGGCGATCTTCATGATTCAATAGCTAATCTCTTTCAGAAACATCCTCACAGATACACATGAAAATATTCTATCAGCAACCTACATATCCTTTAGCCTAGTCAACACATAAAATAAACCAACACAAGTAGGAATTTTTAATAAAAATTATATTATTTTATAGTTTTATATATAGTTTAATTAGACAGCTGAGGAATTTGATCCTTTTTTTAATTCTAGTTATTTTCATTCAGAAGCAGCAATTACCTTCTGCAGTAATTGAATTCCTCATGTCCCTTATACAGTTCAAGAGATCAGCATTCAGAGCCTTGTCTTCAATGGACCTTTGATTCCATATGAATACAACTGATATTTCTGACACTCATTTCCACATTACGTATCTTGAGTTGCCAGATTCTCATTTTGAAAAAATTAATGGAATATTCACTTCCTGTTATCCCAGATAAGCAAGAAGGCAAGTCTGGGGCTCTCCACATTTTCTTTACAAGTCTGATGTCTATATGACTTTCTCAGTACTGATTTCTATATCTGTTAAGTTTCTTGGTTCAAGTGACAGAAACAAATCTGCCTATCTTAAGGGTTTGGAGGAGGATGAATAAAAGAGAAATAGATTAAATCAAGTGGAAGGATAATGAGGGGTCATACAATTGAACAAAAGTTGAAACCTATACTTGGATGAGGCTCAGAATCTAAGGTGAAAGCTCTAGCAGGTCAAGAATAAAAAAGAGCAACCTTATTTCAATATAAAGAATTTAACCAACATGCTTCCATCCTTTCAGCAGATCATTGTCAGACACAACACACTCTCTTTTTTTTTATTCCACAACACACTATCTATACCACTATTAATTTAAATGAACACTGAACATCTTTCACCTTGTATTATTTACCCTGTATTCAAAGTCCTCTGTAAGAGCACTGAAGGGATAAGACTGAGTCATGTATTCATATTCTACTTGATAAGGTTGACAGAACAATTCTTTTCTTTTGGTTTCTATAGAAGGAAATGAGACACTGTGGCCCAAATGAAAATACACAATGGCATATTCCACAACAATAAGTAGAGATGTATGATAGACAACCAAATATTACAAAGGCCCCCACAGAAAATAGAGATAAAGACAGTGCTTGGTACACAATAGGGGCTCATAGTCACTATTTTTGAACCACTGGTGTGCAGAAAATATGCCACAAAGATTAACTGTGCTCAGAAGGGGAACAACCTGTTTTTTAAAATAAGTTGCAGATAACTCTACTTTTCAAGATCTTCCACCATTATGATCTGGTCTATTTCTCATTATGGCACCCCAAAAAAGTTGATAAACACTGAGGCTCTCTAAGCCACTGCGATTTAAATGCATTCCAGCTTCATCATTATACATTTAGAATTTACTAGTGAGATTAAAAGAGGAAAAGGAAGAGGACTTTGTCTTTTCTTTTTCTTTCCTTCTGTCTTAGTCACAAAATACCATAGACTGGCTGACTTAAACAACAGAAGCTTATTCTTTCACAGTTCTGGTGGCTGGAGAGTCTAAGATTATAGTGCTAAGCAATTTAATTCCTGGTGAAAGCTTTATTTCTGGCCTACAGATGGCTGCCATCTTGCTATAACTTCACATGGTGGCAAGAGAGTGTGCTATCTAGGGTCTCTTATAAGGACACTAATCCTGTTGGTGATTTCATTTAACCTTAGTCACCACCTTACTCCAAATACAGTCACACTGTGGGTTAAGGCCTCAAAATATGAATTCTAAAGGGACAAAATTCAGATCGTAGCACCTTCCCTTTATATTCCAGATACAAAGGTACTTCTCCCTATTCATGCTGCTAAGCACAACTAAAAAGTCTAGAAATTATACATAAAACAAATTAAGAAGACTCTGAAAGGTAGAATGAAGACAGACTGGCTAGGACTTTGGGACCTAAGAAATGACATAATGGTAAGTTCTCTTGTTGCTTCAAACATCTCAGATGTTTGAATTATGTGATAAAGATTTTAAAGCAGCTATCATATATAATTCTGTAATGATCAAATATGAACATGCTGAAAAAAGGAAGTCCTAGCAAAGAAATAGAATATATAGAGAAGTTAAAAGAAATTTAGAACTGAAAAATAACTAAAATTTTAAAAAAAGACAAAAACTAAAAAAAAAAATAAAAAAAAATAAAAAAAATAAAAAAATAAAAAAAATAAAAAAAAAATAAAAAAAAAATAAAAAAATAAAAAAAAAATAAAAAATAAATAAATAAAAAATAAAAAATAAAAAAAGACAAAAACTGAAAACTCACTAAGGCAGCTCAATAGCATAAGAGTATAGAAAAGTTAATCAGTGAACTTGGAGATAGAACAATTGAAATCTTAATAGGAAATAGACTAAACGCAAAAAAAAAAAAAAACACAAACAAACAAACAAAAAAAACTTCAGGGAAGCCTTGAGACTATAAATGAATTAGTATTCATACTAGTAGATTCCCAGAAGAAAAAGAGGGACTTAAAAAGAGTCTCTGAAAAATGATAGCTGGAAATTTCCTAAATCTGTTAAAAGACATGCTACAGATGCAAAAAGCTGTATGAACTCCTAATAGGACAAACTTAAAGAAATTCCTCAGTGTAAATTTCATGGAATCTCTCTGTACTATCATCACATGTTCCTGTGAATCTAGAATCCTTTCAAAATAAAAGTGTTTGAAAAGTCAAGAGGAGCATACAAGGTTGTCTTGCTTGGGTGCATTCTAATATAGATATCAGTATTTACAGTATAGCTTGGGATAAACTATTGCTTAAAAGATGAGTACACAGTTGCAAACACAGGCAGTCAATAGATAACTGTGTTACTTGCACACGTGTTTGTGCAAAAACTGGCAAATTTTTGGCAGCTTCTTATAAAACTAAGCATATTCTTGATATAAAAAACACATGTACACACATTTCTTCATATAAAGTAAGAATACTTTTACCATATAATTTATCATATAATTGTGTTTTTAGACATTTACCTGAGTTGAAAATGTATATCCACATATAAACTTACACATAAATTTTCATAGTAGCTTTACTCCTAAATGTCAAAACTTGAAAGTAAGATGTCTACGTCTTTGTCTGACTCTACTATGTTTCCCTGAAATTTGCATGTTGAAGCCCTAACCCTTAGTACCTCAGAATGTGACTATATTTGGAGACAGAACATTTAAAGAGGTGATAAGGGGCACCTGGGTTGCTCAGTGGTAGAGTGTCTGCCTTTGGCTAAGGTCATGATCCCAGGGTCCTAGGATGGAGGTTCTCCACAGGGAGCCTGCTTCTCCCTCTGTCTGTGTCTCTGTCTCTCTCTCTGTGTGTCTCTCATGAATAATTAAATAAATCTTTAAAAAAAAGTTCATAAATAAAAGGATGATAAATATAAAAGAGGTCATTAGAATTAATCCTAATCCAATCTGAGTGGTGTCCTTATAAAAAGAGAAAATTTGGACACAAAAGAGACAACAAGGCATGTGTATGCAACAGAGAAAGACCACGTAACAAGACAGTGAAAAGATGGTCATCTGCAAGCCAAGGAGAGAGGCAGTAGAAGACACCCGAACTTTTGAAACCTTCATCTTAGATTTCTAGCCTCCAGAACTGTAAGAAAATAAATTTCTGTTGTTTGTGCATGCAGTCTGCAGTATTTTGTTATGGAAACCCTAACAAACTATCTTTCAGGATGAATAAACCGTAGTACATTCATACAGTGGGGTATGAATCAGTGCTAAAAAAAGAAATGAATTATCAAGCCATGAAAAGCCATGGAAGAACATTAAATAAATATCGCTAAGAGAAAGAAGTCAATCTGAAAATACTACATATGATGATTCCACTTCTAAGTCATTCTCAGTGAGGCAACACTAAAGAGACCTTAAAAAGAGCAGAGGTTGTGAGAGGTTCAGAGGGAGGAAGAGAGAGTAATAAATGGAGCACGGGTTTTTTTTTATAGGGCAGTGAAACTATTTTGTATGTTGCTATAATGGTTGATATATGTCATTACCTATGTCAGACTACAGAATGTACAACACGAAGAATGAACCCTAATGTGAACTGTGGACATTAGTTAATAATATTAATATTGGCTTATTGGGCAGCCCGGGTGGCTCAGCAGTTTAGTGCTGCCTTCAGCCCAGGGCCTGATCCTGGAGACCCAGGATCGAGTCCCACATCGGGCTCCCTGCATGGAGCCTGCTTCTCCCTATGCCTGTGTCTCTGCCTCTCTCTCTCTCTCATAAATCATAAATAAATAAATAAATAAATAAATAAATAAATAAATAAATAAATATTAAAAAAATAATAATAATATTGGCTTATTAATTCAAATAAATGTGCTGTTCCAAAACAAGATGCTAATAATAAGGGTAATGGGGAAAGGCAGGGGAGAGGTGTATATGGGAACTCTGTACTTCCCAGTTAACATCGTAAACTTAAAATTGCTCAAAAAATAAAGTATATTCATATATAAAATGAATTTTTATAATCTACTCTGCAAAATGCATTTACTAATAACACATTTGTTTATATTGAACAAATTTAGAATGTACAGCTATGTGATTTTTTTCTATGAAGAATAAACATAACATTACATAATATTCTGCCTTAAAATTCATAGCTGGGATCCCTGGGTGGCGCAGCGGTTTGGCGCCTGCCTTTGGCCCAGGGCGCGATCCTGGAGACCCGGGATCGAATCCCACGTCGGGCTCCCGGTGCATGGAGCCTGCTTCTCCCTCTGCCTGTGTCTCTGCCTCTCTCTCTCTGTATGACTATCATACATAAATAAAAATTTAAAAAAAAAAAAAACAATTTTAAAAATTCGTAGCTTCAGTATCTTAGACTAAATAATTTTGAAGACATTTATCTTTTCAAAGATACTTATTTTTGTTCCATTCTTTGCCTTCAATTTTTTTCTCTTCATTCCTTCCTTAAAAAAAAAAATTTTACTTATTAACTTGACAGAGAGAGAGACTGAGACACAGCACAAGCAGGGGGAGCAGCAGGCAGAGGGAGAGGAAGAAAAGCAGGCTCCTGGCAGAGCAGGGAGCCAATGCGGGCCTTGATTCCAGGACCCTAGGATCATGACACTTAACCAACTGAGCCACCCAGGAGCCCTCTTCCTTCCTTTTTTAAGAACAGAGAAGGTCATTTATTTCTCTCCAGGAACTTGTCACCACTTTTTTTTTTTTTTTAAAGAATGTATTTATTTTTAGAGAGAAAGGGAGAGAAAAAAGAAGTTGGGGAGGGCCAGAAGGAGGAGGGAAAGGGAGAGAATCTCAAGTAGACTCTGTGCTGAGCATGGAGCCAGATATGGGGCTCAATCTCAGGACCCTGAGATCACGCCCTAAACCAAAACCAAGGGGCAGAGGCTTAACTGACTGAGCTGCGCAGGTGCCCCATTGTCACCACTTTTAACACAAATTTCCCTCATTGGTCAAGTTGCCAGGTGCTACTTTGATACTTAGTTTCTTTTTAGCTCTTCCCCACTAAACTTCATGAGGTATATTATATTCTCCTTTCTTTTAAGAAACTTTTCTCCCCTCTTCTTTCCTTTCCTCCACTTTGAAAAGGGTCTCTCCAAAGAGGGCCCTTCCTATTTATATGTATTTATTGTTTATTTATTTGCCCACTGGGTCCCTGGGCAGGTACTGTAGCTCCAGGATTCAGGTATGAAGAATGACGGTGGAGGGTAGTGTCCCTGGTGCCCACAGGGTGACTCTGTGCTGCTCAGACCCATATGCAGTCTCTGTTTACCCTTCTGGCGAAAACAACTGGGCCAGAAGGAATCTTTTTATTATTCTAGAACTTGTGAAACAACAGAAAAGATGTTCTGATGTCCCCCCCACGTCCATGGTTCCCTGGGCTCCCCTCACACACTCACAGGCTCCAGCCCACCCCCAAGAAACAAGTATTTCTAAAACAACTATTTAAGTGTGAAAAAAAATCCTTTTTTCCCTTTATGCCACTTTTCATCTTGTTCTCAACAAGAACAATAATATTCCCTTACTAGGATATGATTTTTTTAATAAACAACGATAATAGTGAAAGTAAAAATTCCTTGCAGAAAGAATTCTGTGAATGACTGCCTCTCTGGTGGTTATCAGAATTACCTCCAGACAACAAGGAGAAAAATAAATCTTTAAAAGAGTCTCAGGAGGGCCTTAGAGATAAAATGTGCTCTGTTCACAATTTTATCCACAATTAGCACCATCCAAATATACAAATTCAAACATATGGATCCAAAAACTCACATAAATATGAATGAGCAATGTGTATACACAAAATCACCTTACACTCTATGAGTCTATATTATAGTCTACATAAGTCTGTATATTACAGTGTAAATAAGAATTTTTAAGATGCTGGATCCCATATGACATTTAAAAATCTATTTACTATTTAATTTTGTAGAAAGTCTGATATGTGAAACCATTTTGTCTTGGGTCATAACAAGTGAAATTTAGTAAATCTCTTAACATTGTGGCAAGTGTCCTTTTAATCAAACCGGAATTTTCAGCTTCATTTAATTAGCAAGTAAAGAATATACAGGTTATTCATTTCTGGCTGCAAAATTTGGCAGAAAACACATGTATTAGAAGCAGTCTATGAGTAATGTTAATAATGATACAGTAATTCTGCCTTTATTGAACTCTGATAAATGAGAGTCACTCTCAGTAATGTAGGAGGTGTGGCTGCAATGTGATCATGTAATTATTGGTAGAAATTCAGAAGACTATTAAGTGTAATACATTAATATAGTATATTTTTGAATAGTTTTTCCCTTGGTGGTCATAGGTTGTCCAAATCCAGACATCTCTCTCCCATTCTTGTTTGTCAACACTGCTCACACTTGCCAAATAGAAGGACAAAGCCATAGAAGTGATGACACTCATGCCCCAGAGCTGGGAATTAATAAATATATGATCATTAGCACTAAGAGTCCCTCCTATAGGAGTAAAAGGTTTAGTGAGTTGATTGTAGTGTTCATATGTGAGGGTCCATTAAGATCATCTAGAATTTAAAGTCACCTAAATAGATGCGGCACTTGTGTATATGCATTAGTTGGGGGTGGAGAAAAAGGGAGTAGAGCTAGTCAATGACTTACTGAACTCTAAAATAAAATTCCGGGGAGAATCAACCTGAACTAAAGAAGAATGAATGCTCAGAAAAGTGAGAACATCCTAGTCTAGCATCAGATTCTGTGGATGAACTTACAGAAGAATGGCAGACTACCTGCCCAACTGAAGGAGAGTAAGAACTCTATATCAAAACTCAAAAAGCTTGATGCATCTTTGCATAATTCCTAAAGGAGGGCAGATATGATTCATTTTATCAACACTGCTGGTACTTTTTTCCCTCAAGATAATTTGCTAGTGCATGAACTATTTTGTCTTATCCTGGTTACTGACCTTTTCTCTGTGAATCAAATCTTAAGTTCTCCAATAGTTCAAGAATGGCTTCCCCATTGATTTTGTCCTTCCACACAGAATTTGGTTTGGATACATGATATTTTGGGATTGATATATATATATATATATATATATATATATATATATATATATATGCACATATATACATATATATAAAGTATTGTATATAATATATATAGACATATATATAACCTTTCCTTCTAAAACTGTTTTCTAATAATTTTAATAATAGATAAAGTCTGTATATCACCTAGTTCTATAGCTCCCTTAATTTATGAGCTATGTAATCAAACTGAATTCATTTAATCTAGCCAATATTTCTGTTTTTAATTTAGGGTTTTCTTGGGGCACCTAGGTGGCTCGGTTGGTTAAGCATCTGCCTTTGGATCAAGTCATGATCTTAGGATCCTAGGATAAAGCTCTGCATCAAGCTCCCTGTTCAGCAGGGAGTCTACTTCTCCCCCTCCCTTTCCCTCTGTCGCTCTCCCCCTACCACTTGTGCTTTCTCTCAAATAAATAAATTCTTCTTAAAAAGTTTATGGTTTTCTCCTCATCTTTTAGTAAAAATGAATAAATGAGGGATGCCTGGGTGGCTGGGCAGTTGAGCCTTTGGCTTAGGGTGTGATCACACAGGGCTCCTTGCAGGGGGCCTGCTTCTCCCTCTGCCTGTGTCTCTGCCTCTCTCTCTCTCTGTGCATCTCTCATGAATAAGTAAATAAAAAAATAATAAAATAAATAAATGAATATAAAATAAATCAATTTCAATTTCATTTAGATTGAAGTAATGTATTTATGACTTAATTTTGGGGGTATTATTTCTTTCCATGATATTTTGTTGTGAGGTGTGGAAGAGGAACAATTTTTCTTCTGTATTTCACTAGAGGAAAAAAATGTTAACATTCATTACTTGCTACAAACAATATTTGGAAATTATTATTAAGAAACTGAATTTCTCTGTGAAACTAATTATGCCTAAAGAAACTTAATTTAGTGCATTTCTGCCAGTGACAAAACCAGTTCACAGAAGTTTTAAAGTTACATTTTTTCCCCGTTTAATATTAAAGCTTTTTCATAGTCTACAGAACTCTAATTTGGCTATTATATTCTTTGGGCACTTTAAAGATAACATTCCATTGTCTTCTGACTTCAATGGTTTCTTGTAAAGAGCTTCTTTTAATTCTAATTGTTGTTTACTTTCAGGGTGATAAACTATTTTAAATTTTTTTCGAGCTGTTTTTAATATATTTTTTGCTTTAAAAAATTTTCCTTTAGGAAGCTTTGTTATGATTGTGGTTTTTCTTTTATTTATTATGCTTAGAAATTTTCAACCACTGTCTCTTTAAATTTTGTTTTAGCCTCATTTTTTCTTCATTCTTTCGGAAATTCTAAATATCTTTTAACTGTATCATCTATTTTCCCTTATCTTCTGTGTCTTTCCTTTAGTCTCTTCATACTTCTGTTTTGTTTTTTCCTTTTTTCTGATCTTCCAATCTACTAAGTCTTTCAGTATGATTACTTTGTAACTTCAGTTTTTGTTTTTCAGTTAGGTAATTGTTATTTAGTTCTTTTTAGTTCTATTTTCTACCAAATTTCTTCCTTTCATCTAACTAAACATTTAGACATGCATCTGATAACTACAATTTCTAGATCCCTCCAATATCTACATGTCTGTTGCTCTTGATTTTAAATCATATTTCTTGTTTCTTAATGAGTATGGTTATTTTCTTGTATGGTGGGTAGTGTATCTAAAAACAATGCAGAAATTAAAATATAGAAATAAATTAAACCATCATAATGTCACTTTACTTCAGAAAAGATGTTTGCTTGTTTTAGGAAGAAAAGGGGCACCTTAATACAATTTCAGGGATGGGTAGATGATTCAGAGCTGATCTTCAATCCTTGCAATCAATAGCTGTGTACTCCGGTTTACAATTTTTGGTAGGTTGAGCCTTTTAAGGACACAGAATGGGTATTTTTGCCAAACCCCATCCTCCTTGGAAGGCCATGTTTTGTCACCCTAATTCAGTCTCATAACCTAACTCTAATTACCAAAAGCTCTAACAAGTATCTCAGCCTTTGCCCAAATCTTCAACATTTAGTAGGATGGATCTAGGTAAAAAGTAATACCAAATGCCAGGCTATCTTCTCTGTATCTCCTTCTTCTGGATGTTGACCTCTACTCGTCATTGTATTATTTGACACATTCAATTATATATGGATTTGGTATTTTGAATAGGTTTTCTCCTTAATATCAATGGGAGTTTTGGGTTTAATAACCTCATTTTTTATTACCAGAGGTATGCAATCTGAATATTCTATATGACTTTCTATGATTCATTTTTATGTTTCTAACCAATGCCAAATTTATTTTATTATAATGGCTCTATTAATATCCAGCATAATCAAACTTCTATTGGAATTTACTTTCAATATACATATCTTAGTTACTACTTGGCATTTATTTTTCTCATATAGGACAATTAATATAATCTTAGGACAATTTAATATAATCTTTAAAACCTGTTAGTATTCAAGGTATAAGTGCAATATTAAAAAATGAATAAATGGTAGAAATATTGGTATAAATATGTTTTGTATATTTTGCTTTGAGTTTAGAGTTACATATCTATAAAGACTGTTACTTTTAATATTATTAAAATGTCTTAGGCTAATATGATTGGCTACAATATAAATGCACACAAACTAATACTTTATGGTGTTCTAGTACAAAAACATCCACCTAGAAATAAAAATCCCATCCTTCCTAAAATCCATTTAGAATTAACTAGAAAAGTTGAAAAATCACACAAACTTATTAAGAGTAAAATACACAAGACCCAAGTGAAGAAAACATAAGGCCTTACTGAAAGATATAAAATGATCTAAAAATATAAAGTTAATTTAAAAAAGTAACATATTTTTGAATGATCTCCATCATTGGTGAGAATATTAACCCTTCACCCATCATAATGGTTGAAAGTATGTTTAGGTTGTTTGATTCTTTTATTTAATTTACCACTTTGTATCTTTGAATCATATAGCATTTTGTTAATTCAAAATTTTGATGATCATCTACTCAGTCTCATTTTTAATTATGATGCTATTTATTTCTCCAGCCCAGTGATCAACTTTCAGAAACTCTTACATAATTGTTTAATCAAAGGCCTCTGGCACATGCTATTTCTCTGCCCTGATTGTTTTCTTCATTCTCATTGCTACCTACCCTTCAGATATCATCTTGTTTTTTACTATTTCATAGAATTCTGTCCTCTAGGAAAGAGAGAGAGCTATAGTGAACAAAAGCAGAGGGATCAAGTTAATTCAACATAGAAGTGACAAACATGCAAAGTGAATGGGCCATGGATTCCTAAAGTAACACAGAATAAGTGATGCTAGGAGTATGTGTTTAGCATATGAGTAGTTACCCCTTAGTTGTTTTCTCTAAGTAAATAGGTTGAAATAAAATTTACAAAGGATATTGGTGACTTGATTTCAAGATGAAAGCTAGAAGAGTTAACTCAGTCGAAGGGTAGCTAAACATGCCACCCCACAATATGTCTGTAGGAGTTCAAGACGTGCTACCCTAAAATGCTACAGTTAGCATATCAATTATTTTGAACTAAAAGCACCTGAGAAAGAAAACGCAAGGAGAGCCTTTCTCTTCCTTTACATCTGCCTAAAACAAGTCTGTTAACAGAAGCTTGATTATCATGAATCTCCTCCCTGGGAGTTTCATCAAGGAGGGAAGGATGACTCATCACAAGAGACTATAATTTGATGCCATATCCAGAGGAACTTGGTCACTAACTATCAATACCTCCCATCTATCTTTCTAAGGGCCCATCATCTTCTCTAATAATTACTTATCCCCCTCTAAGACACCTATATCTCTCCTCCCCTTTCCCTATTAAAATGGCATTTAATCCTGAATTCTATGCCACCTCAGGGATTACTCATTATTCCCTGGGTGTCTCCCATGTATACATGAGGTATACATGTTAATAAATTTGTTTTTCTTCTATTAATTGGACTTTTATTATAGAAGTCTTAATTAAGAACTCAGAGGAATAAAGGGGAAATTATTTTTCCTCCTGTACACCATTATTAATCTATGGAAATTTAAGGGCAGCCAAAGCCACAGGAAATAATACCTAGCATTTATTGAGACCACTGCCTATGTATAAAATTCATTGAATCTCTACAATAGTCATATTTATTTTGAACTATTATCAGCATAATGCAAGCAAAAAAAAACTTAAAGTAGAATGAATAGTCCAAAAATATGTAGATAGTAAGTCACAAAGCTGGAGGTCAAATCTAGATCATTTTGTATTAAGTTGTCCATCATTTTGATTTAGATCATTTTGTATTAAGTTGTCCATCATTTTGATTTAATCTTTTATGCCAAACTCTTCTCCCTTTGCTGATCTTTGGTACATGTGACTTCAGATACTTCAATTATCAATGTTCTTAGATATAAAGTATATATATAGCCAATTAAATTTTGTAAGTTCCTAGAAATTTTTCTAGGGTCAAAGATTTGAAGGATCCAGAAACTGAAGATCCAATCTATTTTGTCATAGCACTTAAAAGTCTGAGAAATTAAAAAAAAAAAAAAAAAAAAAGTCTGAGAAATTCAGGCAGCCCATGTGGCTCATCCGTTTAGCGCTGTCTTTAGCCCAGGGCCTGATCCTGGAGACCCAGAATCGAGTCCCACATCAGACTCCCTGCATGGAGCCTGCTTCTCCCTCTGCCTATATTTCTGCCTCTGTGTGTATGTGTGTGTGTGTGTGTGTGTGTGTGTGTGTGTGTGTCTCATGAATAAATAAATAAAATCTTTTTTTTTAAAAAAAGTCTTAGACATTCTATAAAGTTTAAGAGTGATATAAAATATTAATTTCATTAAGATATATAATAAAACATCTAATTAGTTGCAAAAAATGTTTTCTAGTAAATGTAGTTATGAAAACAGAATACAAATAGCATTTATAAATATTTGTAACTATTTATATATATATCAACAAATATATATATATATGTATATATATATATAAACAAAATCTTTAACACCATTAGATGGTCACCAATATTATCTTATTTTATAGCTGAGAAAACTAAGACACAGAGAGATAAAATAGGCTTCCCCCGAGTCACACAGCTAGTATGCAGCAGAGCTGGATTTTACTTGTAGAAGTCTAGCTTTAGAATATGCTCTTAACACCACAATCTTCCTGTCAGCCTGGGGAAACCAAAGTATGGGGAGATAGAGTTAAGCATCCTGGAATTCTTCTCTTCCTCCATCATCACCAATCAGTGTCCAGCCCAAATCCCAACTATGTTTGTTTGTTTGTTTGTTTGTTTGTTTTTTTATTTAAAAAGTGTTTACAGAGGGAAGAATAAAGAAATGAGATATAACACAGGCTCCAGAGTCAGACCTATGAAGATCGAATCCTTGCTCAATTCCTTGCAACTTTTTGAGACCATGTGTGATATTTTTGTGTGCCTCAGTATTCACATCTCAAAATGGGGATTAAAAAAATACCTTATCCTATATTAGTTTAAAGCTTAAGTAAGAGAAGAGTCTCTGAGCATAAAGTATGTTTTTAATTTCTCTTACAGTTACTTTTATGACCCTCTCGATACATGGTTTACACAAAATAAATGTATAGAATAAAGACAAGTTTGCATAGAGGAGAAGGAATTTACATAGATCCTTGAATGAGAGGAAGGTCTTAGATTTGTATATGATCAGCTATTTCTCATTTCACCTAATTCCTGCTGCAAAATAGAAACCATCAGTTTTCATGAGAAAAAAAAAAAACATAAAAGGACCTTTCCTTAAAACAAAATAAAAACCTTTCCTTAGTCTACAAAGATCCCCTTCCTCAATCTGCGTTGCACTTAAATGGCCCGGAAAAATAACTATTATTCCACCAGCATTCACCATGTTATTTGCCTTTTCCCACTTTATTGATTTACCTTTAATGTATAATTATCCAGTGTGTTTAACATTACTAATTTAGGCTCAGCTTAACTTCCCATTGAATGAAGACTCTTCTACCACAAGCTATTTCTCTTCTTCCTCTTCTGATTTCCTTAGAACTGGTTACGCTAAATTAGAACTTGGGAGACCGTCATTTGTTAATGTAAATGAACTGTTTCTGTTCACATTTCTCAGGCATCAAGCACCCATTTGTTATTGCGGCCACTCTTCCAAGTGCCAGGGTGTTTTATGTGTTAATGACAAAACCATCATTCTCTATTTGCCAACTGAAATGGGACTTTGAAGGATGCCAGGACCTGATGGATTAAGACTGAGAAAGACACCTCAGGCACCTGGAAAAGGATGGTGAGACAGGCTAAAATGAGATAAAATAATAATAATAACAGCAAGTCAAAACAAAATGCAACACATAAGGGCAAGGATCCAGAAGCACGGGGAAAATATCCACTGAGCAATGTTCCTTGGGGGGCCTCTGACAACGAAGAATTTACTAGCAGGAAGAAAATAAAAACTAAATTCTAAAAGCAGGAAAAAGGTCAAAGCATTCAAATACCTCATGCCAGACTCTTTTTGCCAATTTGATTATTTCTTCCTGTTTAGGGAAAACATCAAGCTAGTAATATGTATTTGAATCTATCAAAACAATAAGTTACTGTCATGGGCTTCAACTCTGATTATGTTTGATTCTTTCAGAAAGGAAGTTTGATTTTAATTGGTGTATAACCAAATTCTACCAAACTTAAAGGAATGGAACAGTATTGGTGGGGATTTAGTCTGTTGTTGATGTGGTTTCAGGTTACATAATGCAAGAAATAAAGGGGGGGGGGGGAATGCTGTTTTTAAAGGACATTTAGGGATCCCTGGATGGCTCAGTGGTTTAGCACCTGCCTTTGGCCCGGGCGTGATCCTGGAGACCCGGGATCGAGTCCCACATCGGGCTCCCTGCATGGAGCCTGCTTCTTCCTCTGCCTGTGTCTCTGCCTCTCTCTCTCTCTTTCTCTCTCTCATGAATAAATAAATAAAATCTTTAAAAAAAAATAAAGGACATTTAGAATATGGCAAGGCTGCTGGCAATTTTTCACTTCAAAATAAATAAATACCTCTCCAAATAATCTTCATGCTTTTGATTTTGCTGTATTTTAGTTTAGTTTTTTTGTTTTGTTTGTTTTGTTTTTGTAGCGATGAGATGGAAAAATTAAAATGGATGTTTTACATGTGCATAGTGGAAAACAGAAATTCTTTGGAGAGATTTTTTGTTTCAATTCTGCCTATTTTGAAGACTTTTATAATCTGTGAAATGATGTTATATATTTACCTAATAAGTACTATTCACATCTAAATAATCAAAATTGTTATTTTTAAACATGAAAAATCTGAAAGAAAAGTGAATAACAAGGAAATAACTGCTTCTAACATATATAGTCTCTGAGGCCAGCTTGAACCAAAGGATTATAGAGCCTATGACTATGCTTTATCTGTGATTCTCCTCCTGTGACAGTCTAGACTTTTAGACAGCCTACCACAAAACAGAAGCACAAAAGACAGCAAATGAGATTAAAAGGAATGCCCTCTTTTCACCAAAGATGATGAACAAGGGGAGCCAGTAACGAAACTGGGGTAATAAACTGAGAATAAACAGCAGAGAAATTCAAAGCAGTGCTCACACCTACTGCTTGCTGACTTACCACATTGGCATGGACCCATGAAACCATGAGTAGCAAGGCACAAGGGACCTTTGTGGTACCTCACTTGGTCAAAGGCAAGAGTCTGGTGACAGACAATGAAACCCCTAAGAAAACTATGGAAACAAATAGATGATCCAAAGAAGAACAAACAGGGGCTATTTATTCAGAGCTTGTTATGACAAAGATGTCAGCTACCATTAATTGCACTTGGTGGAGCCATTCAAAGGTATGGAGGGGAGTGAAAAAACTTTATAATAAAATTGAGGAAAGGATTCAGGAATGCTCTAATTAGACAATGTTGGTATGGGAAGCTGGAGATACAGCATCCTATGTGATATTTTGGGAGACATCAAACTGACTTTCTCTGGATGGCCCTGAGTTGAGATCAAGGGCAGATATAGGAAGACTGGGAGTTGTTGACTGGCAATGTTGACCATTCCGAGCCAATATTGGCAGAGGCTGTGGTGTAGTTTTTCAGCGGGCTGCCATAGAGGTTGCAGTTCAGGGTTTTATTTTCACATGTAAGCAAGCTATCTGGGTATTCAGTCTCAGAATTGTCAAGTAATTCCCATATTAAAATGATGAACAATATTGAACTTTATCCAAACCCTGTGATTCTGGAATATAATGACAGTTTAAAAAACAACAACAACAAAAAATTCCCCAATTCTTTGTATTTCAGAAGCAGTTTAATGCAAGGAACTTCTTATAGGATTTAGATAAGATTTATGGATGCTCCTTCTGTTTACCACTGAGAAGGCCGATGACTCCAAATTCCCACTCTGTGCCTAACAACGATTACCTGAATTGTTTGTATACACTGACCAATCTGGACAAAGTACCTGCTACCTTGATTTGACCAAAACTTGGTTAAGTTTCTCTCCATCTTTCATCCTGTGAGATGCACTCACCCTGACTCTAACCCAGTATACAGCCAAGCATAAATCGACTTTAGAGAGAAATGTTCCTTCATCAACTGTAGATCACTGTTTTATCACACGTTCCCACATTCAGTTCTTAATAGACTTGTTCACTTCTCTCTGTTCTTTCTCTCTGCTCTCTTTCTGACTGACCTTGAAATGCTTGCAGATCTCATGGTTGAAATATTCTTCATCTTGCAATAGTCCTCCCTCCACAGCACTACCAGTACTCTCCCCGACTTTGCAAGTCCCTTTCTCTCCTCTTACCGTAATCAATTTGAGTACTGTCTCTCCTCACCTAAGTCTGTGTTTCTTTATTTGACATTTTGCAGTTTAAAACTCCTCAGAATAACTTAATTTAACTCCATCACAGAGAAAATCTGCATTATTCCTTTATCTTTACAATAAAACTAAAAGCTTTTGATATGACAGGCAGGTAATCTATCCAGTCTATTATCTGACAGTCATTTCCCATCAGCTCAGGCACCCAGAATCACAGAAATGCAAGTGCTTCTCTGTCACGTGAACTTTTCTTCTCCTGATTTTTCTTGCGTGCATATTCCTATCGCTCACTAGATCATCTTCAGAGTAGGTACAGGGATGCAGCTCTTCCCAAAATCTGCACTAGTGAATGTCTTTTAGAATTTGCTATGTAGGGATCCCTGGGTGGCGCAGCGGTTTGGCGCCTGCCTTTGGCCCAGGGCGCGATCCTGGAGACCCGGGATCGAATCCCACGTCGGGCTCCCGGTGCATTGAGCCTGCTTCTCCCTCTGCCTGTGTCTCTGCCTCTCTCTCTCTGTGTGTGTGACTATCATAAATAAATAAAAATTAAAAAAAAAAAAAAGAATTTGCTATGTAGTCAGAATGTTTTATCAATCAGTAGGAGACAAAAGGTAGGAACTGCAGGAGGGATGGTAGAGGAGTGAGAAGAATTTTTTGAATTACAGATAGTGCCTATCATAGTTCTGATTTTGAAGTATAACTGGAAATCATTTAACGCAACTTGTATTTGCTAGAGGCAAAGATCTTTGACAGAGAAAATCCTGTAAAGTGGCTAAATAAATACAATGCGATCACTGTGTGGTGATAAGAGAACAGCTCAAAGGAAAACCAAATGACAACATAATCAGCTTAAGTAATGGGGCCAAAAGTCTATTCCTTATCTGGAAATATAAATTCTCTGGCCTTTGCTCAAAATTATTGCTTTATTTCTCACTTTTGGTACATTTCTCCATCTCTTGTTCCACATCTATTAAAATATTGTCATTAACATGTCACAAATAGATTAGGGCTCTTCTAAAAATAAATTCTTTATCAACCATTTTATAACCTATGTAGGGAAAATAATCAGGATAAGGCTGTGGCAGAGCTACTTACTAATCTAGTTATAGATGCCATACACATAATAAGAGTGGACATAATTAAGTATTGATTTTTAAATATACTCCTAGATTAATCCATGCTATAAATTGTTTTTTTTTACTATAGCCTGATTAATGTCAAAAATAATTCACAGAAGAAAAAATAAAAATAAAAAAATAATAATTCACAGAAGAAAGCAGATTTCGAAGGATGATGATATTTAAGAACTACAAATAGAGTGGAATTTATTCAGGTAATTCCATGAGGTGTGGCTGGGAAATTGAGAGCCATCAGCATGTCTAGAGTAAGATACAAAATGAAAAGTAGATCCAAATAATGGATAGCAGTATCTCATTGTCAGAAGCCCCATATCTCTGCTGTCCTTAACTATAATATATAGGTCTTTATCTAACATATTATGCTGAATGCTTAAGTCATTTGTTTTCATTGGTTGTAAAAACGATTAAGACTATATTTTCTTCTCAGTACTATTTTTTAAATAAATTTATTTTTTATTGGTGTTCAATTTACCAACAAACAGAATAACACCCAGTGCTCATTCCGTCAAGTGCCCCCCTCAGTGCCCGTCACCCAGTCACCCCAACCCCCTGCCCTCCTCCCCTTCCACCACCCCTAGTTCGTTTCCCAGAGTTAGGAGTCTTTATGTTCTGTCTCCCTTTCTGATATTTCTCAGTACTATTTGAATCTAGACCCATTTATTTTGATATATAGTGCTTTTACTTAATTGCAGTTTTAATTTTTTGGATTCAGGATGTGTTCAGAAGTTATAAATAAATTTTTTTTTTTTTTAAAGAGTAGGTTGGGGATCCCTGGGTGGTGCAGCGGTTTGGCGCCTGCCTTTGGCCCAGGGCACGATCCTGGAGACCCGGGATCGAATCCCACGTCGGGCTCCCGGTGCATGGAGCCTGCTTCTCCCTCTGCCTGTGTCTCTGCCTCTCTCTCTCTCTCTCTCTCTCTCTCTCTCTCTCTCTCTCTCTCTCCCTCTGTGTCTCTCATAAATAATAAATAAAAATTTAAAAAAAAAGAGTAGGTTATAACATTCCCAAATGTTTCAGAAATTTTTTCATCATTATCATTGTTGTTTATGCTTATTTTTAGTTGATAAATTTGTGCATTGAGTCCAGAGGTTGTAAGTTATGCTATCATTAGTGTTTAAAATTTATTGAATTTTCTTTTGTGGTCTAAATGTATTTTTGTTTTTATTTTTATTTTTTTTATAAAAATTTATTTTTTATTGGTGTTCAATTTGCCAACATATAGAATAACACCCAGTGCTCATCCCATCAAGTGCCCCCCTCAGTGCCCATCACCCAGTCACCCCCATCCCCCACCCACCTCCCCTTCCACACCCCCTAGTTCATTTCCCAGAGTTAGGAGTCTCTCATGTTCTGTCTCCCTCTCTGATATTTCCCACTGATTTTTTCTCCTTTCCCCTTTATTCCCTTTCACTATTTTTTATATTCCCCAAATGAATGAGACCATATAATGTTTGTCCTTCTCCGATTGACTTATTTCACTAAGCATAATACCCTCCAGTTCCATCCACGTTGAAGCAAATGGTGGGTAATTATTTTTTAAAGCATGCCACCAACACTTGAGAAGGGGGTAAATTTTTTCTTTGCTGATTAAATAATGTTATCTTTATGCTGTTCATATTCTTTCTGTTTCTATTACTATGTCTCTACTTGAACTTTGTTTGAGAAAAATATGTTCATCTGCCCCTATTAGTATCTTCTATAATATTTTCTTTATTTTCAAGAAGTCAGTGCTTTAAATATTTGATGCAATAATTTCATATATGAAAGTTTAAGAACAGAGAATCATTATTTTGGATTACTTTATTTTTATACAAGTAGTTTACCTTTTAAGGTCCAATCTGTCATTTTCTTTTAAAGATTTTATTTATTTATTCATGAGAGACACACAGAGAGGCAGAGACACAGGCAGAGGGAGAAGCAGACTCCACGCAGGAAGCCCAACGTGGAACTCAATCCCGGGACTCGGATCACGCATTGAGTCAAAGGCAGATGCTCAACTGCTGAGCCATCCAGGTGTCCCTGTCATTTATTTATATATATATAATCCAAATAGCAGAAAAAATATTATTTTATCAATTTTTTGAAATACTTAATTTTTTTGTCATATCGTAATGTCTTATTTATACCAGTAACATTTGTGGGCTCTCTTCTAATCTACTGATTTACCTGGCTAGAACAGTGCTTTGCCATATGGATTAATATCACTTTAAAATATATTTTAAGATTTGCTTAGGCATATCTCCCTTTTTAATGATTTTTTCCCATATTTTTTCTGCCTTTTCTCTCATGTTGAGATTTAGGTAAAATTAGAATAACTTGATATCAAATTGCAAAAATAATTCAGTGAGTTTATAAGCTAATATTATACTCAGCTGATATTTTTATCAAGGCATAAACTTTTTCTTAGACTTTCGGTTCATACTGAGTTTGAATTTCGTGTGGAAAGAAATGAAAAGCACCGAAAAAGAACAAAGGCTATTATTTAGGGCTTGCTATAACAAGGCAGTCAGTTACTATCACGTGCTTTTGACAGAGACTCAAAAGCAGGCAGAGAAGTAGGAAAGCTGATATTGGAGGAAAGGCTTCAGTTATGCCCTAATTGGAGGATGCTGGCATTCACTGTTGGTGGGAATGTAAAAAGTTATACAGACATTACAAACAACAGTATGGAGGTTACTTAAAAAATTAAGGCCCTGGGCAGCCCGGGTGGCTCAGTAGTTTAACACTGCCTTCAGCCCGGGGCGTGATCCTGGAGACCCAGGTTCTAGTCCCACATTGGGCTTCCTGCATGGAGCCTGCTTCTCCCTCTGCCTCTGTCTCTGCCTCTGTGTGTGTGTGTGTGTGTATCTCTCATGAATAAATAAAGATCTTAAAAAAATATTAAGGCCCAGCAACCCACTTCTGGGTACATATCCAAAAGAATCCAAAGCAGGATCCTGAAGGCATATTTGGACATTCATGTTTATTGCAGCATATTCACAATATCTAAGAAGTGGAAGCAACCCAAGTATCCATCAACAGATGAATCAATGAAAAATTGTGGCATATACATACAATTGAAAACCGTGCAGCCTTAAAAGGGAAGGAAATTCTGTCACATGCTACATGGATGAAACTTAAGGACATTATGCTAAGTGAAATAAGCCAGTAACGAAAGAGCAAATACTTTATGATTCCTTTCATAAGAAGCACCTAAGTAGTCAAGATCGCAGAAATAGAAAGCAGAAGATTGTCACGGGATGGGGGAGAGGGGAAAGGGAATTAGTATTTAGTGGACATAGAGTTGCAATGTTGCAAGGTGAAAAAGTTATAAAAATCTGTTGTACCACAGTATAAATATACTCAACACTAGTGAAATGTTACTCAACACTAGTTACACTTAAAAATGGTTAAATGGTATGTTTATGTTTTTTTGCCACTATAAAAAAAATTATGGTTTTACTTATTCTTTTGAAATCCCTTAGCAAAGATAAGGAGTTCTATCAAATGCTTTTTTCCCACATCAAATCAAGGGTAGGAATATTTCCCTTTGACTATTAATATGTTAGATTCTATTATTATAATTATTCTAATACTAACGCATATTGCTATTCCTAGAAGAAATGTAAAAAAACCCTCAGTTTTTAATATTTCTCCCCCTTACCCCTACCTGCCCTTTCCAATGTTCATTTCATCTCAATAACAATTCCATTATTTCAGGAGCTTAGATCAAAGTCATCTGGGGAATTGTACTGGTTCTACCTTCAAAATTGAGCACTCCCTCCATCCTTGCCATTGTCACCACCTTTGTCTAAGTCACCATCACCGCTGGTTTGGGTCATTGCAGTAGCCTCCAAACACCTGTTTCTGCTTTTATTCATATGACTTTTACACAGAAGTCAGCCTTATCACATTCTAAGGGCCAAAATTTTCCTTTATAGGAAAATGTTGGAAGGATGGCCATCAGTAAGAAACAATTCTAGGATTTGCAATATCATCTCCATTATTGGACATTTTGTAGAGAGTCAAAAAATGCAACTTAGATAGAAAAATCAATGAGAGGGATTATAATTGAAATAAAGAAGTACTATAGACTATAAATTTGAAGAAGTACTATAGACTATAAATTTGAAGATATAGAATTTGAAGATATAAAATTTACAAACAGTAAGAATGTCCATTCCTAGTAAATTTATTAAATAATATACTATAAATATTTAATTAAAATAATAATGAATAGTTCAAAAGAACTGACATTAAAGATCCAAGATATATTTTTAAAATAAAGAAGTAAAGTGTACGGCAGTTTAAATGTCACATTACCAAGTTAAATTTATCCATACTCTTTCTTTCTTATGTCTGATATTGCTACCATGGTTCTAGACTCATAGAAATAAATATCCAGGGCAAAACATGTCTTGAAATTGTCAATGGATTTTTTTGAATGCTAATTCAGTTTACTTAAAGACAATGGTCTGGTCTTTTTTTAAAAAAAAAAAAATTTTTTTGTTGGTTTACAATTTTTCCTGGAAAAAAATTCTTTTTTTTTTAATTAATTTTTATTGGTGTTCAATTTACCAACATACAGAAAAACACCCAGTGCTCATCCCGCCAAGTGTCCACCTCAGTGCCCGTCACCCATTCCCCTCCAACACCCACCCTCCTCCCCTTCCACCACCCCTAGTTCGTTTCCCCGAGTTAGGAGTCTTTATGTTCTGTCTCCCTTCCTGATATTTCCCAACATTTCTTTTCCCTTCCTTTATATTCCCTTTCACTATTATTCATATTCCCCAAATGAATGAGAACATACACTATTTGTCCTTCTTTTAAATTTTCAAAATATGTTTACATAAAATTGTGCATAGTACTTTTTAAGTTTTCTAAAAGCATCTCTTGTCTTCCTTTGCTTAATCCCCTCCACATTTCTAATAGTATGCGCTCGCCTTTTTTTATTGTTAGTTTTGCTAGAATTTCATCTTTCCTAGGCTTTTGCAAAAACCATCATTATATTCTCTTGATCTTTCAATGTTTACACTTTTTTTCACAAAAAATATAACACAGCATTTTATTTATTTTTAAAGATTATATTTATTTATATGACAGAGAGAGAGAGCACAAGTAGGGGGAGTACAGAGGGAGAAGCAGGCTCCCTTCTGAGCAGGGAGTCTGATGCGGGGCTTAATGCCAGGACTCTGGGATTGTGACCTGAGCCAAAATCAGATGCTTAACCAACTAAACCATCCAGGCACCCCATAACATAGCATTTTAAAGATTACATAGATTAATACTGAAAAACACTTAGAACCTAGAACAATGTCTAGAACATAGTAGTTAGTACAGAGTGTTTTAAAAATAGGGGTGCCTAAGTGGCAGAGTTGGTTAAGCGTCTGACTCTTGGTTTCACCTTAGGTCCTGATATCAGAGTTGTGGGATTGAGCCCCACATCAGGTGCCCCACTCAGTGTGGAATCAGCTTGAGACTCTCTCCTCTTCCTCTGCCCCCACCCCCACTCTCTTTATCTCTCTCAAATAAATAAATTTTATTTTATTTTATTTTTTTCAAATAAATAAATTTTAAATTAATAAACAAGACCAAGCCCCATGTGGGGGCTCCACACTCAGTGTGAAGCCTGCTTAAGATTTTCTCTCTCTCCTTCTGCCCCTCCTTTGCTCTTGCATGCACATTCTCTAAAAATTAAGTGAAATTAAATAAATATGTAAGCATAGAAAATAAAGTTTTTTTGTATAAGTTGATAAATTGATACCCAATTTTTGAAAATTTGGGAGAGAGAGAGAGAGGGAGAGAGAGAATGAAAGGGGAGTGAAAGGGGCAGAGGGAGAAGCAGACTCCCTGCTGAGTAGGGAGCCTAATGCAGGGCTTGATGCCAGGACCCTGGGATCATGACCTGAGCTTAAGGCAGATGCTTAACCAACTGACTCACCCAGCACCCTGATACTATGGTTTATTGGAAAAATTGATGGGCACTGAATAGTAAAAACGATTCAAAGGAAGAGAGTAAAGGCAGTATAAAAGAATTTGTGTCACATGATTCAAGACCTTACAAAATGCCAGCAATTAACTTTTGGGGTACTTAAACGGGGATATAATACATAGACCAATGAACCAGTATAGAGACTCCTGACCATCCCATGCACATATAAAAATATGGTCAATGACACAAATGGTATTACAAATAAGAAAGTAAGAAGAAACTGAAAAACTGAAATATTTTGGGCCATCATATGGAAAAATACTGGATTCGTACTACAAAAACATACAAAAAATAAAACACAAAATATCTTAAAATTGATAAATATGAAAGAATGCATTAAAATAAAATTAGTTGGATAATAATATTTAACATTGTATGGTAGAGAAAGATTTCATATATAAATAGAGAAGTCATAAAGGAAAATAAACAACCATAAAGGAAAAGATAGGCAAGTTTAAAATATGCTATTAATATATTGAAAGGTTTGAAGTTAATTGTTGTTGTTGTCCAGAAAATAACATAGGGAAAAGACAAGACACAGAGAGGATTATTCAGTGCTTTTAACTAGGATATTAATAAAATTAAAGAGAAATGTCAAAATAGGAAAAAAAATAGAAATATGAACAGGCAATTCAATTATTAGAAAACCAAAATTATTGTAAATGTAAAATGTTATTTATTTTGATAACGGGAATAGAAATGCAAATGAAAACCACAATGCTATACCTTTCAGTTCCTTTTAATTCTCAAGAATAAAAACGTGTGTTACTATCAGTGTCAGAAAGCATCAGGACACATGGGTTCTCTCATTCACTACCAGTAGGCAAATGAATCAATAAAGTGTCTGGAGAGGAATTTGGCAACGTCTAGTGAACTATGAAGATTTCTTCCCTTCAATGATGCTTTGTTTGTACTGGTACAAAGATTGGAAAAATAATCATTGGGAATTATTAAGTGATGATGTATTGATTTCTTGGAGTGCTTTAAAATGGTTAAAAGTAAATTATTATATTTACATATATCAGTATAAAAACACTTTTAATGCTGGGTAAAATATCACAGGCACTGTGGTAACATCTGCATAATTAGGTTTTAGAAACCACAGTAAAATATTTAGACATGAAATGATATGGTGTTGGGAATTTACTTCAATAATAATCCATTTGGAAATGCGAACTGGATGGAAGTAGGGAAGAAGCAAAGTGATGAGTACTTTATGTACGCATTAGCTACCCTGGCATTTCTTTTCTCAATTTTTATATGTGCTTGAAATTTTTCATAAATAAAAAAGCTAAAGAAGTGAACAATTCGTAAGTAATATATAAAATTTAGATAATACTTATAATACGAAGTATGATTTCATTCTACAAAGATTCCGAGCACTGAAGCTAAGTTAAATTAGTGTATGTTTAATTACATGTGAATCTCTAAAAATTATTATCCAAGCTATGCTACTAGTGAAAATTGCATATAATATACTGTGAAATTTTTCCTACAGCTATGAAACAGACACATGGATATACAAGGACAGAGAGAACAGATTTCTTACAACAGGGGTGCCATTCTAGACAGACAAGAGATAATTTTTCTTTACCTGTCCAGACAAGAGATAATTTTTCTTTACTTGTCCAGAAATTTTGTGTTTTTTTTAAAGCTAATAATGTAAATAACATGAAGTTTTGCATGCTACCATAATCAAAGATGACCCAAAAATTCTTCAGAAAAACTATGTTGAAATTACTTGTTTTATAACATTAGTTTATTTTTCTTCTAATATCTTTATAAATATCTTTTCCAAATGCCTTTATAACTGCCATCATGGAGCATGGATAATCTTTTTAATATTGCTTAAATCTTATGATTTTGAGATGACATATACCTTATCAAATGCATTTTTGCTCACTTAAAACCAGAGACTTCATGAGAATAGACACTATTGTTCATCATGGAATAATGGTACACATCCTTGTTGTATTAAGGACTAATAAGGAAATCATTTTGTTCTCCTCTTTCAATAAAAAGTGATTGATGGTGGTTTGTGTTTATGAGGATGGAGGTAGCAGGGAAAAAGAAAGGAGAGAGAGACAGAGACAGAGAGAATAGGAGAGACATCTTGGTCAGTATTATAGAAATCTTACTGTTATTCAGCCTAAACATCTTATTGGCTGTGATCAGCTAAACTAGCTTATAATTGTCCAGTGAGAGCGTAGAAGGGACTGGCCTGACCCAGAAAAAGTAGTGTAAAGACAATATTGCTGGCATGAGCCTCTGACTCATTACCATCTTTAGGGGCATCACTTCCTTTGGCTTGGTTATATGAAATGAAATTAAGCCCTTGGGATATTTTTTTTAGTATTTTTTTTCTTTTTTCTGCTGAGAGTAACAATGGAAGATGATTGAAGAGTAAAGACCCAAGACTCTTCAATTTTCCAAATTGCTTTAATTTGATAGAGAAGGGATGCTACATTTTGTTAAATTATATTATGATAAAGAGAAGCTGGTTGCTTCTCAGCATGAATCTAAAAGCAAATTATTTCCACAAAAAAGGACGATGTATTTAACTAGAGAAGTAATTACCTTGTGGTGCTACTATCTCCCCTGCCTCAGATTAGAAAAGAAGAATTCAATTACTACATCATTAGATCAAAAAATAATTTTAGTGATACATTCCAAGTGAATTAATTTATTTCTAGGCAGGTTCTAATGAATTTTTGGATTAATGGTCATGCATTTTGCTGATTGAAATTTTCAGTCAATGCTTTTATTTAAAAATCAAAATTGTACTTACTTTATATTTTAACATTTTCTTCAATATTAAATTTTCCTTAAACTATACAGTTACATATATTTAATTTATAGCATAACATAATTGTTTTCTTTAGTTTAACCAAATTACTATATTACTGTATTTCTAGAGAACTCCTTTTTGATTTCCATTATTTTGCAATAAGCAACATATACAAATATATCGTAAATGCATACTACATATATATTTTTTTAATGTGTAACTATATGGTGAGGGAAAGAGAGAATGAGAAACAAATATGGTTAAGAGGGTAAATGGCCATAATTATACATTTTTGGTGTTTTTGGCTAAAACTGTTTATATTTTGTCATATTTATTTTTAGGCTTCTATTAAAGAAGTTTTAAGACAGTTAATATCTTCTCTTTTTTATATACTGTATTGAGGTATACATGATATATAACAAAATATGTATTTAAGCATTAGATTTATATATATAAACTATACACATAAGCTTTATACATACTGTCTATATACAATATATCAAATTTTACATAATTATATATTACATGTAATTGTATACAGTACATAATATATACATTATATAAACAATCTTGCCAATAAAAATCCTTCCATATCCATTATAGAAAATAGAGAAAACACAATTTATCAGTAAGAATTATACATTATACAATGTAAGCATACAATTATACATGTAATGATAGCACAAAAGTGTCTATAAAGAACTGGAACAAAATTTCATGTATATTTATACAAAAAAGTAAACAGTAAAAGAACAATAAAAACTTCTCTAATCTATTGAGAGATAAGGAGACTCACTTTGTGACTGTATCCAATACCTTCTTGAGGTAATTCTAAGTTCTTTTGGAAGTATGTATCTATTGTCCAAGGGTCAGAAGTCTACTGATCTTGAAATGTGATTAAAATTTCAAATCTGTCATTGGCTCTATTATGTTTCTTAGCAGACAAATCAAGGAAGAAGGGGCATGTTCTTCCTTTTCTTCATTCAACTGAGTAAGCCTAGTCATCTTACCCTTATATTTATATGAATCCATTACCACAATTAAGATAATGAACATACCCTATTCCCCAAAAGTTTCTACATCTCCATTTAGTATCCCTAGTAACCTCCTATCCCCATCTCCTCCATTCTGAAGCAACTAAATTGGTCTTCTGTTATTTTAGATTAGTCTACATTTTCTAAAGTTTTATGTAAATGGAATCATAGTATATTCTTCTTTGTATCTAGGTTCTTTCACTCAGTATATGTATTTTATGATTTATTCACGTTGTCTCTGCTTCTACTGTCCTGATTGAGTAGAGGAGGGAGAAAAAGAAGAGGGAAAAGAGATCATAGGATTTAATAACCAAGAGGCTTGCATTTAAAGGATTTTACACTCAACTGAAAAGGGTAGAATTGGTGTGGTTCATGAATAAGGCTGAACATATTAAAGCTGTAAACACTAAGAGAATGAATAAATATGAAAAATAATGCAGAAAGAGATTGTAAGAAAGATTACCTGTTTCAATTTCAGATCTAAATAAGCAAGAAAAAAATCCCTACCCTGAGAATTCATCACTACCAGTTTTCTGTCCTATGGGTTTGAGGCCAAATTTATAATATTTATATATCTACTTATAAACCAGTAAATTTATGTAAAAATTACTCTTAGAATGGTTATATTCAGTAAATTCTAAGCCTAAAATCCCAAATTATAAAAATACTAGGAAAGAATCTACCACACATGAGGATCTATATCCTAAATAAATAGCAGTATCAGACCCTTAATCATTCTATACAATGTAATTATCAGATATTGACAATAACTTATCTGTGCTTAAAATGATGAAAGAAGGAATTGAAGGCAAGCACACAAAAAAAATAAGATATTAACAGTGCAGCCAACAATAAAAACAGCTAGATTTGAGTGAACAAGTGGTCAATGAAGTTTATAAAATGAAAAATTCATTTGGTGGTTAAGCAGTAAGTCAGATACAGTTTAAAGAACAGTTAGGGTTCACAGGACATATTAGAAGAAATCATCCATAATATGACATCAGGAGTTGGAAAATATGAGAGATTTATACCTGTCATAATAAAACTGTGGAATACCAAAGATACTGAGATCTTAAAAGCAATTAGTGAGGAAGGAATGACAATACTGATAACCTACTTCTCAACACGACTGATTGAAGCCAGAAAGCTATGGATATGTTTATCCTAGAATGTATATATCAGGAGCAACTACTGGAAGCAATCCAAGAGAGTGATAGGTGGGCAAACCCTCTGTTTAATTCCAATTTGTCTTGCCTTTCCAGCATGAACTGCCAAAAGCAAAGGCAGTCCCTTCCTACTCATCCTAGCTCTGTATCAGTTTATCCTCTAGGTTTTCTCAAGTCGATTGCCTCTTCAGACATGGGTGAGTACCATATACATACAACATTCAGAGTGAAACAGAGTATTAATAAATTATATATAATAATTTATTTTAGTACACACGAATCATTACTAAAAACCATATATTATAGCCATATTCAATATTGTTTTGTACAGGTTTAAATGCCAGACTGAGGTTTCACTTTATTTATTTGGTAGTAGGCAGCTACTTTTTAATGACTGAGCAAGTGTTGGGGTTTTATGTTTAGAAAATTTAATACTATGTAAGATAAGCACAATACCTTCTGTTTCTCTTTATATTCCAGAGTTCCTAGTTAAAATACTGTAATAACATTTTAATAAGCATTTAATGAATTGTGTTCAAATTACTATTCATCTTTTTGGTAAAAAAAAAAAATCACTGTATTTTCAGTTTTACACCAAATGACATTAAAATGTGAATTTCTATAAGGTATTTTTTAAAATATTTATTTATTTATTGTAGAGGGGGTATGCAGAAGAAGAAGGAGAGAAAGAATCTCAAGGAGACTTTGTGTTGAGTGCAGAGCCAAATATGGGGCTTTATCCCACAACTGTGAGATCACGACGATGATGACCCGAGGCAAAATAAAGAGTCTGATTCTTAACCGACTAAGCCACCCAGGTGCCCTATAAGCTATTTTTAATAACACAAGATATACATGGTGATTTTGAAGAAATTAAAAGATGAAGACAAGAACAATAAAATCATCTATAGTCCTACTTCTAAAGGTAATCACTCCTAACATTTTATGATATAAATTTTCAAAAATTTTCTATATATGATCACATACATAAATATATAATAAAAACCAAACATATTTCTGTATATATATATATATATATTTATGTATCTAAAGACAATACTTAATGGTGTTTATCTACATAAAAATGTATAACTTTATAGCTTTGTACTCCAAATGGTTTATTAAAATACTTACCTATCAGTAACAGTATAATTTTATTTTATTTTATTTACTTTTTAAAGATTTATTTTTAATTTTTTAACTCTAATCTTTTTAACTCTCTCTCTCTCTCAAGTGAGAGTGTGCATGTGCAAAAGTGAGCATGGGGATGGAGAAAGGTGGGGTGGAGGGAGGTAGAGAGAGAGAGAGAGAGAGAGAGGGAGAATCTTAAACAGATTCTGCTCTGAGCTCAGAGCCCACCACCAGGCTCAATCTCACAGACCTGAGGTCATGACATGAGCTGAAACCAAGAGTCACATGCTTCATTGACTGTGCCACCCATGCACCCAGAATATTTTCATTTTAAGTGTTTGCATTACATTTCTATTATAGGCATGTTATCAGTATAACTGATGACTTCATGGATTTTAATTTTCCCTACTCCTGTGAAAATTTTGAGAAACTTTTATTTAATACACATTCTTTTTTGAAGTTATATTTTTTCTTACAACATATTTCTAAGTTGAAATTCCCAGATTAAATAATATAGCCATTAGTAAAGCATGAACAAAATTTTGAAGCCATTTTCATTGTTATCAGCAGTTAGAAATTTTAGAGATGTAGGATCCTGCCACAGGCATATAAAAGCAGATTTTCTTTTTCTCTGTCAAGTTCTTCCCAAAATGTATTTAGATTTTGAACTCTATTCTTCCCAAAGTACATCTGCAAATTTTCCACATTTATAATTTCTCATTGATTGAAAACAATTGGTTAGAATTTGTTTTCAAAGCCGTATTAGATTATTTTCTAAGTGTTCTCTGATTAGACATCTGAGAATCTGGTGTCTTTCTATTTTGTTTCTCTAAGTGAATTTGGATATGGTGTAATTTTTAGGCCTGCCTCAAGAAGATCAAAAGAAAATAACCTTGGCATTTGTTGACTTAGCATAGACCTTATAATCTTTGAAAATTAATTAAAATGCATGATATTGACTTTTCTTAGTTTAAATAATAAGTACTATCCAAATCAAACTAAGAGTCTGAATGGCTGTACTTCACTTAGAAAGGGTAAAGAAAACTGCATCCACAAAGCTGGATTTATTTAAATGAAAAAAAAGATAAATTTTGTATTAATTCAGTTAACCACTTTCTGAAGTACACTGTTTTATTTTAATCTAGTGCTATTTTACCCTTTCTTTTTGTCCTGGATGAGGCAATTACTACCCCAGATTGCTACATGGCCTAGGATCACCAGGAAGATTCTTAACACCTCACTTCTCTGGCACAACATCACAGTCAACAGCTTATTAAAATTCCAGTACAGCAACAATGACTAATGTGCAGCAAAGGCCTGGAATTTACTTCCAACTCATTTAATTACAGAAATCAATGAACTCCTAGAGCTGTACCAGGTGAGAGAAAATGAACCTAGCCTAAATGACATTTTGTTTGTGCCATCAAGATAGTTTAAGCAACTCTGCTTCAAGAAATTATTACAATCTACAAGACATCAAATTGGCATAATGATGAAGATAAGAAAGTCTGAAACATTTGCTTTTGAATAAAATATGTGACACAGGTTTGCAATTACACTAAGTCACAATGAAGACAAACTTTTTTGACCATGACTCATAGTAAGAAATATCACAATCTATTACACACACACACACACACCCCACAGTAACAATCAATAAGGATTTTTGAAGAAGACATAAAAAAGAGTATCAGATAGCATAGAGTCTGGCATGTGGTAGATTACCTCAAAAAGTGCTAGTAATAAGAAATTATTCTAGAATCCAATCCAGAAATATGTTATGTGAGATCTCACTATAAGGTATGAAGGGAAAGTTTTTCTAAAGCAGCAAAAATATCTGAATACCACATATTTAGAAACTGACTGAGAAGGGGCAAACAGTGCATGATAGCTAGCAACTAAGTATACAGAAAGCTTCCAAATGTTTAGAAAAAACAGTGACAGTGAGCTAGGGTGGTATCATAAGAAGCAATGTTTGGACTGAGTGGGACAACAGAAAGAGTAGAAAAGAAAAGGGCTTTGGGGATTAATGAAAGATCAAGAAGTAAAACACAGACTTGAGAGTTATCTAATAGCAGTAAACATGGGAGAAAGAGAAGCACATGCAGATTTTATATCCCGTTAATTAGCCTTCACGGTTTTCTTGGTTATAAAATAGAATGATGATGACCTCTTATAGTTCGTGACTCTTAAAATTTTTAATGCTTTAATATTAAGACATGAAACACTTTGCACAGAGTAATTTTTCAATATTATATGTTAATATTATCATTATTGTCCTTATTATCTGTATATACATACTACAGTTACACACTTTATTTTGCTTATCTCTCAATTGTTAGGCACTGATCATGTACTCCCCTTCATTGCTGCAATTGCAGCATTTGCCAAAGCAATAGCATTTCAGTAGGTTACTCTTAACATTCAACATGAGCTAATTTCCTTAGAAATAAATGGAAACTGCCTTCCAATAGATGGTGGATGCCTAATAATTGCCCTTCAGAGCCATACTGATTCATATTCAAAACTCTTCCTCATAATTTTTTCTCCAGATTTCCTCCTCCATTCCTCCCTCCCTCCCTCCCTCCCTCCCTTTCTTTCTTTTTTTCTTTCTTTCTTTCTTTCTTTCTTTCTTTCTTTCTTTCTTCTTTCTTTCTTTCCTTATTTCTTTTCTTCCTTCCTTTCTTTCCTTTCTTTCTTTTTTCTTTCTTTCTTTTTTTCTTTCTTTCTTTCTTTCTTTCTTTCTTTCTTTTCTTTCTCTTTCTTTCTTTCCTTTCTTTTCTCTTTTTCTTTCTTTCTTTCTTTCTTTCTTTCTTTCTTTCCTTTCTTTTCTCTTTCTTTCTTTCTTTCTTTCCTTTCTTTTCTCTTTCTTTCTCTTCTCTTCTTTCTTTCTTTCTTTCTTTCTTTCTTTCTTTCCTTTCTTTTCTCTTTCTTTCTCTTCTTTCTTTCTTTCTTTCTTTCTTTCTTTCTTTCTTTCTTCCTTTCTTTCTTCTTTCTTCTCTTTTCTTTCTAATAGTACTACCATTCTTTCTGACAGCCAAACTACACATCTTGAATAATTTGTCATTAAGTAGAGTACTGGGGAACATGCACAGGGCAGGACTCTTGTGCCCTCAAATGAAACAGGAATGACAGTCTGAACCATGTATAGTGGCACATATGTGCTGTCCTAATACTATAATCACAAATAAAGCATTTTATCTTTTGGTTTCCTTCATTAAATGCATATAAAAATTATTCTGATTCTATGCCCAATATTTTAACATGCAGTTATTTAGCAGCAATATATTCATAATCCATAATATATACTTAAAGTTTTTGGTACAAAGTCATAAAAAAAACAATGTTGGTCTAAAAAATTCAGTATCTGTACCAGAGAAGTTACTATGATATTGTTTGATGAGCATTATAATACAAGATATACTGAGATCTAATGAGACCAAGGGATAGAGTAGAAACAGAAATGCCAATCCAAGGTGTGGGCTAATGGTTCAAGTAAAAAACAGATGCTTGAGCTTAGTCTTGAAGAATGTATAGAAGTTAACCAAGGTAAATGTATTAGCTTGCTAGCATCTCCATAACTAAATATTACAGATGGGGTGACTTAAACAACAGAAATTTATTTTCTCACAGTTCTGGATGCTAGATATCCAAGATCAAGGTGTCAGTAGGTTTGATTTCTTCTGAGGCCTCTCGACTTGGTTTACAGATGGCATCTTTATCTTTCTGTTTTCACGTGGTCATTCTCTGTGAACTTACATCCCTGCTATCTCTATCTAAACTTATTCTTTTAAAAAAGGACATTAATCAGATCGGATTTGAACTTGTCCTAATGGTCTCATTTTAATTTAACCACCTCTTTAAAAGCTCTATCTCCAGAGATGGCCTGGGTGGCTCTGTGGTTGAGCATCTATCTTCTGCTCAGGGCATGATCCTGGGGTTCCAGGATTGAATCCCACATTAGGCTCACTGCAGGGAGCCTGCTTCTCCCTCTGCTGGTGTCTGCTTCTTTGTGTCTCTCATTAATAAATAAATAAAATCTTTTAAAAAGGGGGGAGGAGTAAAGGATGGGTTCAAATTTAAGCAACTCTCAACTTAATAGGGTCTGCTATACGCATAAGATGTCATTTACAAACCTAATGGTAACACAAATCAAAAACTGGTAATAGATAAGCAAAAAATAAAGAGAAAGGAATCCAAGTATATCAATAAAATAAGTCAACAAACCACAGGAGATCAAAAGGAGAAATGAACAACAACAAAAAAAAGAACTACAAAACAACCATAAAACAAGGAATAAAATGGCAGTAAGTACACCTATCAATAATTACTTTGACTATAAATGGACCAAATGCTTCAATCAAAAGACACAGGGTTACGGAATGGACAAAAATCAAGACTCATTGTTTTGCTGCTAACAAGACTCATTTATATCAGAGATACCCGCAATATAAAGTGAAGGAATGGAAAAGTATTTATCACGCAAATGTATGTGAAAAGAAAGCCAAGGTAGCAATGCTTATATCAGACACAATAGCCTTTGTTTACAAAGACTGTAATAGGAGACAAGGAATGACATCATAGAATTATAAAGGGAACAATCCAAGAAGAAGATATAACAATTGTAAGCACTACGCACCCAAGATGGGAGTACCCAAATACATAAAGCAAATATAAAGGAAGTAATTGATAGTAATGCAATAATATTTGGGGATTTTAACACCTCACTTACATCAATCGATAGATAATCCAAGCAGAAAATCAACCAGGAAATAGTTGCACCAGATGGATATAACAAATACATTCAGAACATTCCATCCTAAAACAGTAAATACACATTCTTTTCAAGTACACATGGAACATTCTCCAGAATAGACCACATATTAGGGCATGGAACAAATCTCAACAAGTTCAAAATGACTGAAGTTATACCATGCATCTTTTCCAATCCAGTCACAACACTATGACTAGAAACTGGTCATAAGAAAACATCTGGAGGTTACATGGGATATATGGAGGTTAAAAAAACATGCTACTAAACAATGAATGGGTCAACAAAAAATTAAAGAGAAAATAAAAAATCACATGGAGACAAAAATGAAACACAATGGTCCAAAATTTGGGGGATGCAGCAAAAGCTGTTCTAAGAGAGCAATTTATAGCAAAAAGGCCTACTTCTAGAAGCAAGAAATATCCCAAATAAACACCTAATCTATAGATCAAGAAATTAAAAAAGAAAGAAAAATAAACTTCACTGGTGATAGTAAGACTATAAATATAAGATAGATGTAATATATCTATCAAGTATTTTCTCCCACTCTCCCCCATGCTTCTTACTGATACCAGTAAAACTGTAATGTATACTACTCTCTTCTGTGTGCCAACAAATATGTCACCTTCATGAGGACCCTCTGCCATTACCTCTACTTTAATGGCTTATTCTCAACTGATTAAACTGTTCTGAAGGCCCAAATCACATGCTCTGACTCCCACTCAATTTTTTAAGAGTGGCTGCAACTTTTTATAATGTCTTTATTCATCTCAGCCTTTGTCTCTTGGCTTCCTATTTTGGAAATATTTGTTATTAATTACTTTTCATTCATTAATATTAATTAATTTTCATTCATTAATACCTAATTAATGAATGAAAATGAACACTTTTCCACTTGAGGTAGTATTAGAAAGAAATGGTAGAGATAGCAGTGAGGGAAACAAGCTAATATGTGGAAGCCATCACTTAGAAAAATTTTAATAAAAAATCAGGTAGTTTTTATAAATGATTTTTCAAAGAATAAAATAGTAGCTCCACAAACCTTAGGTTTCTCAAAATATGATGGCATGATTGCTAACCATTGGGAGATTTTTTAAAAAATAACAATAACTTTTCATAAAATTTTTATTGATTTATTTTTCAAAATTGCTGAGCTTAAAATATATCTGGGGGGAAATAAAACCAAAACACAAAGAATACACATCCTACTCAAGGAATCACAAATTTCCTACTTGATTCAGTTTGGGTTATGGGAAGAGAGAAAAGAAGAAAAAGTCCTGGATGATTGAGATTTTTGTCCATCCTTGGTTATCTTTCAGTTGAGATGGAAAGATTGAGAGGAAATCAAATTTTGGATGAAAGAGCTAAATTTTAGGCATATGGTGTTTAATATCAATAAATATCTAAATGGAAATGTCTAATAAGTAATTGGCTATATACTGTAGCACACCATGAGCAGGATAACAGGAGCATCTATCAAATGTACAGACTATTGTTTAGAACTTAGATCAATAAAAGGTTTTTGGTGGAGAAATATTTAACCATGACCTAATGTAGAACTGTTAGGATATGGTCATAATAAAAAGCTGATTCAATTTTTGTTTCCTTAATATGCTTTCTGTAGACATTACAAAACCTCTCTATATCACTATTAGTCCAGTCTGAACAAGGCATGGACTACATGGGCATAGTATTCAGGAACAAGCAGAGCATTTTGATACATTTTGAAGTATTTACATAGTATTTATTTTTTTAAATTTATAATAGTCACACAGAGAGACAGAGACAGAGAGAGAGAGAGAGAGAGGCAGAGCATAGGCAGAGGGAGAAGCAGGCTCCATGCACCGGGAGGCCGATGTGGGATTCCATCCCGGGTCTCCAGGATCACGCCCTGGGCCAAAGGCAGGCGCCAAACCGCTGCGCCACCCAGGGATCCCTACATAGTATTTAAAGCCATGAGGCTATAAGACCAAGCATAGAATATGAGGATAGAGAAGCAACAAGAACTGAGCCCTGGAGCAGCATTCTGCTTTAAGAAATCTGGAGCAGTGGAGGAATGAGTAAGAAAAATTAATAAGTGACTAAATGAGGTAAATACAAACATAAACAAACAAAAACACAAAATGAATGTGGAATTCTGAAATACAAGTGAAGAAAGTGAAAAGAAGGAAATCATGGACACATTATGAGTTAAGTGAAGATTAAGAGCTGACCCTGAATTTAGCAATGTGGTATAACTGGTGGCCATGAAATGACATTGCCATCATGACCCACTGCCAGGTGGGGAATGAGAACTTGAATGGGAAAAAAAAAATGAAGAAATAATTGGAAAGAGGACTTGGAGAAAGTAAGATAGAAAAAATTTTCCAAGGAGTTTTGCTCTCAAGAGTAATAAAGAAATAGAGGTGCAAGCCTTTAGTGAAGTAGAGTCAAAAGAATGTTTTTATTATAGCTTATGAAATTGAGAGGAATTATAGAATCTTGTTTGTTTTCTACGTATTTGAGATGAAGGCATTTATTAGAAAAGATTATCATCTCTCAATATGAGGTATTTATTTGCTTCTATAAACTGTTTCTGAGATTGTACATGAAACGTAAATAAACTCTTCATTCCAAAGACATATATTGCTTAATTGCATAATGCAATTGCACAATTGTTAAGCAGATTAGCACTACTATCACTGGGTCTGAATATAAATCCTCACTCTACTGAGAGGATCCTTAGCAATTCGGAAAAGTTAATTAACTACTCTTTGGTACAGGTTCCATCTTAAAATAGACTTATTTTAGCTATCTCATAGTGTTACTACGAAATTTGTAAGACAATAAGCCAAAAGCTTTTATTATAATGTGTGAAAATCCATTAGCATTAATAAATATTAAAATCATTTGTTTTAATATTGATAGCACTAAGAATGTTTTCCTACAGGACTTTTAGTTCACATATATAACATGTTGATTTACTGGGTCTTACTGTTAAGTGTGCATATTCTTGAAATCTGTTATTAATGGATATTTTTAGCCACTAGTTAAACTTCTTTGCTTGGATTTCATATGAAAAATACCTGTCAAAAAAAAAAAAAAAAGGAAAAATACCTGTCATTAGAAATATAAAGAACCTTCCTCAAACTTCTAAAAGTTATCTGTCAGGACAAAACAGAAAATTTTACTCCTAAATATAGACCATTTAAAGCATTTTCTTTAAAATGAGAAATACTAAAGGATGCCTACCATTATTATTATTGATCATATTCAACGTGCAATGTCTTAGCCAATGTAACATAACAAGAAAAATAGGTAAAAGTTATAAGGATGTAAAGAAAGAAACCAAATTGCCATCATTTTCGAATGACCTAGAATCATCTAGGAGAGTCATTAAAAATTTAGATTCAGAGATTCTCAGTAAGTCTGAATTTCTCAGGCACCATTTGTAGTGACTTAATCTGTTTCCAGTATATGGTCATATTTTTGTTAAAGAAACAAAAATGGAATGAATATGACTTATTAATTTTTTGTTTTAAAATATGGACAATATATAATATAATATAATTATATTATAAATATAATATAATATAAATGGAAATTTATTAATTAATATAATTAATTCATTATTAATATATTAATATAAAGTGGAAATTTCAGAAATTAGATTCTCTTAAGATTTGTTGTTTGTGCTTACTACAGTTTGTTTAGTGACTCTTCTGAATGTATTCTAGAATGTTTTCATGTTGTATATGTTCTCTGAAGTCTCTATTCTATTGGCTGAGTGGTTAACTAATGACTGGACAAATGTTTCTTTAAATGACTAGAACCAAAAAAAATTTCCAGTCTTCATCAATGGGCTCTGTGTCTGTGTTTGGGGCATATCTTCAACAATCTGCAACACAGTTGACAACTCTGCCTTAGCTTTTGCTTCCTGCTTCCTTTGAGCCTCAAGGTTGGCAGGAACTGAGGTCTTATGATCTTCTTATACCTCTCCTGGGCCTTGAACATATAGCTTTGAACATGGGTGAGGCCTTCTAGATTCCCAGGAATACATTGGGACTTTTTAAAATCCTTAAGAATCTCATTCCCAGACTTTCTTCTCAAACTTTCTGGCTAATCTGTTTTTTGCTCTAAATGTTATTATCTATTGCATCAGGCAGCAGCAACCTAAGATATTAGCCTATAAAATGTCTTCAGTATATCTGCAACCCCATGTTTACTGCAACATTACTTACAACAGCCAAGATATGTTAACAACCTATGTGTCCATCAATAGATGAATGGATAAAGAGGGTGAAGGGTATTATTCAGTCATAAAAATGAAAAAATAGTCCTACCATTTGTGACAATATAGTTGGACCCCAAGGGCATTATGCTAGTAAAATAAGGCAGACAGAAAGAGAGATACTGTATGTATTATCTTGCTTAAATTTAGAATCTAAAAAACAAAACAAACAAAAAACCAAACAGAACAGATTGGTGGTTGCTAGACACAGGAGCGGGGGCAAAGGGTTGAAGAAGTGGGTGACAGTGGTCAAAAGGTACAAATTTCTAGTTATCAGATAAATAATTCTGGAAATGTAACGTATGGCATGGTGACTACTAAAAAATAAAAGCAATTTTAAAATAAGAGAAAGAAAGGAGATACAGCCATACATTAATGTTATGGGATGAATTGTGTTTCCCTTAACACAAATGTTGAAGTATATATCCTGGTACCTCAGACTATGACTATATTTGGCAACAACATCTTTAAAGAGGCAATTAAGGTAAAATTAGATCACAAAGGAGTGCCTTAAATCCAGAGAAGAGAAAATTAGATGAGCAACACACAGGGAGATGAATGTACAAATCATAGAGAGAAGGTGGTTCTCTGCAAGGCCAAGAGAGAGGCCTTGTGAGACTCTAATCTACTGACATCTTGACCTCAGACTTCCAGCCTCTAGAATTGTGAGCAAATAAATTTATGTTGTTTAAGCAACCCACATTGTGGCATGCTGTTATAGTAACCCTAGAAAACTAGTAATTAAAAAAAAAAAAAAGAAAACTAGTAATTAATGATTTTATTTTATTTTAATGATTTTAAAACATAGTAAAAAGCAAAATAAAAACATGGATTGTTAAAAGACAGTCATTTAAATGCCAGCTCTGCCACTTACTAGGTCTGTGAACATTCTCAACTCCAGATTCCTAATTTGTAAATGAAGATAAAAATCCTATTTTACTATAATATTGCCTGCAAATTATTTTCTGATGTCCTAGATGCTGTGATGTGGTGGCATTTAATAGTTCTGGCAGTAATGGTAGCATTGGTAGTAGCGTGGCTAAGGAAAGTGTTTATAAAAATTATATACTTTTGTGTTTTTCAACTTTCCTACAATGATCATGCTTAACTTTTCTAATCAGGGCAATGAAGCCAATGAATGCTATTTTAAAATATATTAGTTTTAAGAATATTTAGACAAATTCTCTTTAGTTAATCATTTGTAAAAAGTGTCATGTTTTGAAACATATCGGTCAATGACCACAAGAAACAGACCTATAGTCACACAAGTTAGCAGCAAGGGAAAGCACACACAAGAGGAGTTTTGAGTATTTTGGTAAAAGGGGGTTGGGAGGGGCTCATTATTGGACTTAAACACGTACAAGGTGATTTTGAAGGGCTGATGGGTATAGTGCTGTAAAACACTGTTAAAATATAGCTAATACGCTCCATGAACAGCAGCATTCAACACATATTACAGCAACAAGCAAGTAGATTACACCTTAGAAATGGTTCAGAAACTCACATGCACCCTTAGCTGACTGATTGAAATAATCATTTAAAATATTTAGAATTAATTTTACTCCACTCAGATAGCAGTCTTGGGCTACACGTTATATAAACCAAAATGTCCTGTTCTATACTTAGGTCTGCTCTTTTATATTGCTTTAAATTTTTAAAGAAATTATATTGCATGGATATGGTTATTTGTGCATGTTTTTTAACAATGCTGAATCTGTATGAATAATGTAAACTCTGAGTTTTTTTTTTTTAAATCAGATTTTAGCTTGAGCCTTTGACTAGTGTACAGTAAATGCCAAACTACTTGACAGGGATGTTTTTGTAAGTTAATTTCATAAGACTTTTCATCTTTTAAGTGATGCTTCAGGTTTTGTTTAGTTGTTTGGCCATGGGGTATGGAGTTGTTACTGAAACTTGAAGCTATTTGTGGTTATGTATGTTTCTCATTAAAACAAAACAAAACAAACAAAAATCAGTTTTTGATCAGTTCTGGTTTGGGTGCTATCAGGAAGCAACAGGCAATTCTGTGATTGGGTATCTTGGCACACTGAAGCCACAGGTGGGATAATGTGTAACTAGAGTTGTTACTGATGAAGAAATACTAATCACTCATGTTAGCCAGAAGAGGGGGGTGTTTAGTCGTTTTTGTGCTCCATGGTATCCTTTCATCTAAGTTTCATCACAGAGTCTCTGTGTCACTGTCATGTTTCTCCAGGGTCACATGTGGCTTTATCTCAATACTGTTTATATTCTGTGAAAATTTTTTTTGCCTATGCTTAGTTCAGAAAAACCCCAGCCTGGCTCTCAGCTTCTAGCTACCAGCTGCCAGTGACTTTGCTTTTGAATTGTTTTATTGAGAATCTATTGTATAGTCTGGAGACTGCTGATATGGATGCCCCAGAAGGAGTTGTAGCACCACACTCTCAATCCCTTAGATGTTTTTTGTAGCCTATAACCTGTAACAAATAGACATCCTTGGTTGGCAAACATATTTCTGCATAATTGGTTTTCAGACATAGTTTTTGAGTAAATAATACTATGATATCAAAATTTTCTTCATCAAAAATAGGATTAAAAAGATTTCCCCTTTGCAATTCCTTGCATTCTCTATGAGGAACTGACTCCCACTCATTTAGAGCCTAAAACAGAGCCCCTCCATAAAAAGCAGGGGGGTAACAGGTAAAGTTCCAATTAGGTGTTATTTCTTGGGCCACATGAGAAAGATTTAACATGTTGGGCAACTCTAAATTTTAACCAATAAATGGCTTTCAAATAAAATGCATTAAATGTTTTTGCTTGCAGGGGAGAGGTTCTTGAGTGTGGTGACCTTTCCAGTGCTCCCTACTTGTTCTTCAGGCTACATATGCCAGGAGTAGCTTGGAGAAGGAGGTGAAAGAGAATCTCATGACCTTGTCTAATTGCTTCTGGGTAGAGGCATGTGGCTGCCCTACTGAGATCTCCCATGCTTATGTGTTGGGGTGCAGGTGGGCAATGAGAGACAAAAGGACCTTCAGAGAGGGGATGCTTTAAGCTACGTTCACACAGTAAGAGACAAAATTTTCCCATTTTCTGCTTATCCTAATGGTGGTCTGGAATACAGAAAAGCTTCAAAAATTAAGAAGACTCACACAAGGCCTCATGGGGGAAAAAAAACACATAATGAAAAGAGGCAATTTTTAAAAGTCACAATCAGAGGAGAGAGATACAGAGCTTGCAATTATGTGCCAAAGAAAGTTGAACTGGGAAGGGCCTGAATTCACAGGAGGGAAGTACCCAGCTAAGGACCCCACTAATGAATTCAAAAGGCTGTTCTTGCTTCGAAATGTCAAAGAATAAGAACCAGTTAAATCTTATAAGGGGAAACACAAAAAACCTCAGTGACTAATGATGACAATGATATTTTGAGTCATTTAGATATTGATTTAGAGGACTTTTTTATTGGAATAAAAAAACCATAAATGCTTGCTTTTAGGGTTAATAGATTTGGGTTAAAAATCCCTATGAAGGTTCCATAAATCAAATAATTGTTCAATCTCTAAGGTAAAGAATTAAAACCCTTGGATAGACTGACCTCAGTGAAGGGCAGCCAATGCACAGAGTCATTACACTGAGGAAAAGAGATCATGAAGTAAGGTATTTGTATAGAGTAATTCAGAAATAAGATAGTGACATTTTGTGCCTTCTGAAAGCACTGGCTCCCTGAAATCCCAAATGCCTAGAATATGCTACCTCAGGTAAAATACAGGCAGAAAGCTCCAGAGTAGTTTTCAGAGGACCAGTTCCATTCTGAAAAATGATTCACTAAGTGAAAATTGATCTCTTTAGTCTTAGACATTGCTGTTGTTCCCATGAAGGAACAAGACAGAGAAGTTAAATAACATGAAGATGCATGACCATTCTTCCCAAAACCTTGAGCTTTATTTTCCAGGGTTCCCAGCTATTCTTTTCTGCTCTATTTATCTCATCTCCGGGGAACCTTCCCCAAATACCTAAGGTACACAGCTACCTGTGAGAAACAGTCCCTCTCCACTATTAGATTGTGCTTTGGGGAAATGCTATGTTTAAAGACATTCACATTGAGGTATAACTAAACAAAATAGGTGCAAACAGTATTCCAACAAGTGGAAAACTTTTGTAAGGTTGAGGAATAAAGCTGTAATGGGGGGTTTCAGATAGGAACCATTAGGTAGGGCTGATTTGTGGTACCTGTATCTGAAATCCCACTAGCATTTATGTGTTCTCCTGTCCTCCATGACAGGCTAGCTCCCTTCCCAGTTCCTGAGAGGCCCATTTTAAATTTGAATGGGGTAAATGAGTTCAACCATAATAGCCCCTCAAGGCATGTTCACAGATTTAAAAAAAAATTTCCCTGATTAAGAATAAAGTCCCAGGAACTGAAGACTATTGGATGCAAAGCATGCCTAGGCACAATTAGGGAGGAGAAAATTGGAAAATTAAGCAAAATGGTAATAGAACTCAGCAAGACACTTCAGATTACGGATAAAGTTAAAACAAACAGGAGGAAAAGAGTCGAAAAGGGAAACTGCTGGGAAGTGATTGTAGCTCTGGTTTTGACAAAAATGACTCAAATCCAAGAAGCCAACTCTACTGCCTTCAATTTGAAATTTCCAGCCACAGCCCAGAGAGTGATTTAGCAAGGAGAAAGATACCCAACTGGACCAAAAAGGGTGCGTAGGGACCAAAAATGGTAGATGTTAAGATCAGTTTGTATCCAGGTGCTCCAACAAGTCATGCAAGACAGGAGCCAAGTTGAGGGCAGGTTCTAAACCCAAAAGGAGACACAAAGCACTGAACCAGCTGGCATCACAGGAATTGAATACACAAAGTTCTTTTGTTCTCTTCCCTTCTGAGATGACATCCATTTGAGACCAATGACCTTTAAGTTCTTCCTGATGTAATACCACTATTGGTCCTATGATCTCTGAGTTAGGCTGTTGCTGAAGATAAAAATGAACAAATGGAACTCTTGGTTACTGGAGGATGAGAAAGACAGAAGAGTCCCTGAACCTCACTGACAGTTGTTGTGCCCAAGATTGCAAATCCGAGAAACCACCAAGGAGCCGACACCAATGCAAACACATGAGGGTTTATTTACAAGCTCGAGCTTGGGTCCAAGTATACCCGACACAGGGGAGCAGGGACTTGGACCCTGAGGTGGGTTTCAGCTGAGTTTTATGGGCTGGTCTAGGGGACCTCCAGAAGGGGTGGAGGAATTTCTCAAGTTCTATATACATTCTGATATGGGGCTTTCAAGGGCATTGAGTTCTGTTCTCATTCTGATATGGGACTTCCTGCCATGGGCGTTGAGCTCTGTTCTCAGTCTAATATGGGGCTTCCTGCCACTGGCTTGGGCTCTGTTATTCTAATATGGGCCTTTCTAGAACGTTAAGCTGTAAGCTGGGTTTTTTTTCCTGTAACTGAAGTAATGTAAATTTCAGCTCTTATTCACAGGGGCCTGGGATAGCTGTACTTGTGCTAATGCTGAACTTAAAGTGGAATGGCCTTAATTTTCTCGGCCTCCACAGCAGTAATTAATGCTGCAACAGCACACTAAAATCTGTCCCATAAGTATTTTTGAGTGTCTACTACAGCCACCATCCTAGGGCTGTAAAGATGGGCGAGCAAAAATTAAAAAAAAAAAAATTGACATAAGAGTGACTCCCTCTATTTCAGTCCAAAACAAGCTTTTGGGGGAGATTTAAATACAGCATTACAGGAGGACACAAGGATGGGTTACTTCTGAGGAAAGGAGATGAAGAATAGTTTCAGGAGAGTGATTAAAAAGATGATGGGGAGAGTAAGCCTCATCATGCTCTCATTTCTTCTGTTCTCACCCTTCTTCCACCTCTCCTCCTTTTATTAAAAAAAAAGCTATCGATTCAAAGAGGGTGCACATTATGAATAAAGGATATACTATGGAATCTTCTAATTAGTGTCATTTCCCATCATTTTGTATCAAATAGAAGGAATAAATAAGAAATTCAGTATCTGTGTTTTATTTTAATCTAAAGGCATTTTATATCAAGAATACCTCAATCTAAAAATTCATCAATTCTACAAAGACCGTGACTTTGGGTAAAGCAACTGTGATTTTGAAGGGATCTGAATGATTATCACAACCCTGGACTTCAGAGGCAGTGTTTTCTGAAAACAAAAGCAAACAAATAAATAAATAAAAGGAAAACCTAGCAGAGTGCCTCTAAACTGCTGCTCAGCATGTTCAGCCTGCTTACCTAGCCAAGCATTCCTTGGATCAGGCCCCCTATTGGTTTTATTTAACAAGAGAAGTACTTCTATTCAGTTTGGCATGCCTTTAGTGATTGTTGGTTTAAGGGGAATTCAACAGAACCAGCAGGATGGACTGCTCACAGTCCTGATTCAATGTTGTAAGATTAAAGAGTTAATACTGAAAAAGCAACATCTTCAGAAAAAAATCCATTATTTTTAACCAAATTGACAGCTGTATATTTCTTCCATTTTTTAAATTGCTTCATTTAAAGGGAAAATGCTTATGGACATTATTAAGGATATTGTTTATCATAACAGCATGTAATTTACAGAAAAGAGTATACAAATACTTTCAAAGCTGGATCATTTTTTACCTGAAAAATAGTAAAACTAATTATATCATAATTGAAATTACTAAGCATTTTTTAAATGCAGTCTTTCTACTATCCTCCTTTAATATCTTCCTTTCCTGTTCCTGCTACATTCCTTTTCTTTTAGATACTCTAATCACCCCATTTACCTTATTGGTGAATGAGGGGCCCTTCACCCAAAACAGTGTGAGATTGCTGAACACATGACACTCAACACTAGACAGATGACAGTGGCAGCAGTTTACTAGAGAGGAGGACACTGCACTCTCTCTAAAGAACCAAGGAGAGTAGGGAGGTGTGGTGAGGTGAAGCTTTTTTTTTTTTTTTAAGATTTTATTTATTCCTGAGAGAGAGAGAGGCAGAGACATAGGCAGAGAGAGAAGCAGGCTCCATGCAGGGAGCCTTATGTGGGACTTGATTCCAGGACTCCAGGATCATGCCCTGGGCCAAAGGCAGGCATTAAGCCACTGAGCCACCCAGGTGTCCCAAAGCATTTATTTACCAGCAGGAACTGTGGTAGTCAGGCTCTGTAGTATTCAGAGGGTGGAGTGCAGCTGGGCTAGCTGAATTCCAGGTAAAAAGTCTTTCTCACTGGGTGGGTGATAACAGGTAAAGGTAGGGAAACTCATGACTGAGTTTTGTGACCCCATGAAACCCCCCAAACTCAAGACAACACATGGAATTTTTAAGTCTTGACATACACATTTCTACATGTGTATCCTTTGGCTGCCCATGGTTCCCGGGCACTGTACATTCGAAGCTTGACCTTCTAAGAGAATGTGTCATGCTCTGATACCAGAGTTTTATTACTTGTAAAACTAAATTTTCCTTCATTTTCAAGGGGAAATGTATAAAAAATTCTCATGAAGGTAGTAGTTTGCTATCCTACCTATGCAATTCATAAGGGAATAACTTCTAGTGCTTTAAAAATTACACATATCCTGGCATTCCCACTCCAGAAATTCTGATAGCCTTGAGATATGCCTACAGTTGTGTCTCAACAAACTACCCCTACACCCCTCCTACAGTAATTGATAGACACCATAGTCAGAAAAATCAGTGAAGATACAGTGGAACACTACCACCAGTCAAGTGGATCTAACTGATATGTATAGAATACTTTATCCAATGACAGCTGAAAACACCATTCTTCTCAAGCGCAAGTGGAAGATTTGCCATTATAGACTATATTCAGGGCAATAAAACATACCTAAACAAGTTTAAAAGAATACATATTATACCAGAGTATGTTCTCATATTGCAACGGAATTAAACTATAGTCAATAACAGAAAGAGGGATGGAAAATCTCAAAGTATTTGCGGATTAAACAACACACTTCCAAATGATGCATAGGTAAAAAAAGTCTCAAGATAAATTTAAATATATTCTGAACTAAACAAAAATGAAAGTACACCTTATTGAAAAGTGGGAGATGTAATGAAAGTGGTGCTTAGAGGGAAATTAGCACTGAAAAAAAAAAGAAAAAAACCTCTAAAATCAATAATTTAAGACTCCACCTTAGAAAAATAAAGGAATAGAAGTAATTTAAGTCTAAAGCAAGTAGAAGAAAATAAAAATTAGAGAAGAAATTAAAAGAGGATGTCAGTAGAGAAAAATCAGTGAAACAAAAGTCAGTTCTTGAGAAACACTAATAAAATCTATACACAGGCAGCTTGTGTGGCTCAGTGGTTTAGCGCTGCCTTCAGCCCAGAGCCTGAACCTGGAGACCCGGGATCGAACCCACGTCAGGCTCCCTGCATGGAGCCTGCTTTTCCTTCTGCCTGTGTCTCTGTCTCTCTCTGTCTTTGTCTCTATCTCTCTCTCTGTCTCTCATGAATAAATAAATAAAATCTTAAAAAAAAAATCTAAACCTTCTAGCCAGGCTAATCAAGAAAACAATAGAAATGATAAAAATTATTAACATCAGAAATAAAAGAGAGGTTATTTTTTTATTCCATAAACACTGAAGGAATAATTGTCTACCCACAAATTGTATACATAGGTGAAAGACACTGAAAGACATCAACTACCAAGACTTAACAAAAACAACAAAATAACCTGAATAGCTCTATATGAATTAAAGAGATTGAATCCATAATTAATAACCTTCCAAAAAAGGGAGCACCAGCTTAAGATGGTTTCACTGGCGAATTCTACCAAGTATTTTAGGAAGAAATGTTATACTATCTCTATATTTTATTCTTTTCCATAAGATAGAAACAGAGAACATTTTATAATTCATTCTGTGAAATCAGTTTTACTATAATACCAAAACCAGTTCAAGACACTACAAAAAAGGAAAGCTATAGACCAATATCTCTCCAGACCACAGATGTAAAAATTATCAACAAAACATTATCAAATTGTACCAAAAAATGTGTAAAGGAATTATATGTTATGACCAATGAGATTTGCTCCAGACAAGCAGAACTGCTCCTACATTCAAAAGTCAGTTAATTTAATCAATTGCATCAGCATGCTAACAAAGAAAAAATTCATATGAGCAAATCATTTGACACACAAAAAGCATTTGACAAAATTTAATAACATTCATGATAAAAACTCTCAGTAAACTAGGAATAGAGGGGCCTTTTGTAACTTGATAAAGAACATCTGAAAGAAACCTAACATATTGGATGAGAAAAAACTAGATGTTTTTTCCCCGTAAGACCAGGAACTAGGTAAGGATGTTTGCTTCTACCACTCCTATTTAAAATTGTACTAGAAGTCCTAGCTAGTACAATAAGACAAGGTAAATAAAATATATATATAGATTAGAAAGAAATGTATTTGCACATAACATGATTATCTATACAGAAAATCCCACTGAGGGGCACCTGGGTGGGTCTGCGGTTGAGAGCCTTCGGCTTAGGGCGTGATCCTGGAGTCCCAGGATGGAGTCCCGCATCAGGCTCCCTGAATGGAGCCTGCTTCTCCCTCTGCCTGTGTCTCTGCCTCTCTCTCTCTCTCTCTGTGTCTCTCATGAATAAATAAATAAAATCTTAAAAAAAAAAAAAAAGAAAAAATACCACTGAACTAAGGAAAAAATCTCTGGGAAGTAGCAATTGTAGCAATTTTTAACAAGATTGCACAATACAAACTCAATAAACAAAATGCAATGGCTTTCCAATTAACAATTTAGGAGAAAATATTTACAAAACACATATCTGATAAAGTACTTGTATCTAAACTGCAAATATTTCTAAAATTCAGCAACAAAAACACAAGCAACCCAATTTACAGATGAGCAAAAGTTTGAACCCTAAGGTAAACTATGGATGCTGGGTGATAATGTTAATATAGGTTTATCTTTGGCAAATAATGTACCATTCTGATAAGCAATATTAATAACAGTGGTGGCTATGCATATGTAGTATCAAAGGATACATGGGAAATCTCTGTACCTTTCCCTTACTTCTTTTGTAAATCTAAAACTGCTCTTTAAAAAAAGTGACCTGGGACACTTAGGTGGCTCAGTCATATAAGCAGCTGCCTTAGGCTCAGGTCATGATCTCAGGGTTCAGGGATCAAGCCCTGAGTCTCGGCTCCCTTCCAGTGGGGAGTCTGCTTCTCCCTCTCTCTCTGCCACTCCTTCTGCTTGAGAGCTCTCTCTATGTAAAATAAAGTTTTAAAAAATTTAGTCTTTAAAAAATGGGCAAAAGATCTGAATAGATACTTCACAAAGAAAATACACAGATAGCAAATAAGAATATGGAAAGATGTTCAATACCATATATCATTAGTGATTTTCAAATAATGCAACAATGAGATACCACTACACACACTTATTAGAATGGCTAACCTCACCCTTCTCAAAAAAGACAGTGCCAAATTCTACCCAGAACTCTGAGCAAGAGGAATTCCCATTCATTGCTGATGGAAATGCAAAATGATGCTGCCATTTTGGAAGACAGTTTGGCAGCTTCCTAGCAATGTAAACATAGTCCTACCATGTGCTCCAGCAATTATGTTCCTAGATATTTTTCCAATTGAGTTGAAAACTATGTCCGCATAAAAACCTGTACATGAATGAGTAGAGTGCTTTTACTCATTACAGCAAAACAAACAAACAAACAAACAAAAAAAAACCGGCAAAAACCAAAATACCCTTAAATAGGTGAGTGGATAAACAAACTATGTTATATACATAAAATGAAATTTTATTCACAATAAAAAGAAATGAGCTATCAAGTCACAAACAATCAAACAAAAAGCCTGGAAGAACCATCTTTGGTTATGGTGACTTTCTCTATTGTTTATCTATTTTCTATTCCAATAAGTTACATTCCTATCTTTATTATTTCCTTATCTCTAATTATTTGGGGGCTGATTTTCTCCTTTTTCTGTTTTCTTACAACGAAATCATAGAACATTTATTTTACTTTTCTTCTTTTCTAATATAAATCTTTAAATTTATTAGTTTCTCTCTTTCTCACTGCTCAAGTTGCATCCCACAAATCTTGTTTTGTTGTGTTTGAAAGCATGTGTGTCCAGGTACTCAGATGAGGACCTAGACTATCCTACCCAGTAAGCCACCTATGGACAGTATGAGGGAAATCTAGAATCTCTAGGAGAGAGATGAGTATTAAATAGAGCCTTAGGAGCCAGTTATCGTGACAGGAACTTTGCTTCTCTACTAACCCTCCGTTTGTAAATTTTCTCAGGAAACAAAACCAACCAGAATCCTGGAGCAGTTCTTTGCAAGAGAGATGAATTTAGACTATCAACTCAGGAAATCAGAAAGCAAGGGGTGAACTGTAGTCAATTATTATGGAGGGCTTCTCTGAGCTCACCATATCCTCTTCTCAGGACTGAATTTCTCATTACTCAGCTGCTGGAAAGGCTGTTTCTAAAGGCTCACAGCTGTATTGCTCAATGGAAACTGCCTTCAGCCAATGGGACTGCTTTACATTCCCTGAATTTGTGCCTTCTCCCCTGGGGCAGCCTGTATTCTGTATTGGTTGATGCAGGGGTGCACAGGCCTAGACCTTCTCTCAATTCAGACCAACTCTGTAGTGTCAACCCCATGACACTCGTTGATGCTGCCTTATGACTACATCACAATTCAATTTCCCCCACTGAACAATCCTATTTATCTCATGCATGGAAGTATTGTTCCCTGACAGTATAAGCAAATAAGTCACCTTCACATAAGTCTTAGAATCTTACCTGACCTACATCAGTAAGTCATACTTCAATAAGAGCTCAAATTTTAAAAAGGAAAACAATGGTATCTGATTATAAAAGAGTAGCTTATATCATACTAATTAAGAATAACTACATTACCAAGTATACATTATTTCAGAAAAATATAGGATCAATGATATTATCCTACCAAGGAACATGACCTAAATAGAAGGATCTAAGGACTCTTAATTGGTATGTGTATTAAATATTTATTTGAACATGCTACGTGTGTAAAGGACACCATTAAAGTCACCACTGTGTGTTAATTGGTGAAGTTGGGTAACTTTCTCTAGGACACTGATAAAATTCAATTTCTTGCTCTGAACAAGCTTCTAGAATCTAAGTTCTTCTGTAGCTGTCACCTTATATAAAGCTCCCTAAGCTTGAACTATTGTCCCAAAGCACTTCCTCATTTATAGTAAATTTTCTGTTTTGTGGACAAAGTCACCCTGGCCTTTGTTGGAACTGACAGCTGTGGGGCTTTTGGGCCAAATGTCATTTTGCTTGTGGGCTAACAAATGAAGACTGGGAGCTGTATAAAAAAGCTGTTCTGTTGCAGGCTAAGGTTCAGAACACTCTGCAACTCTTGTCATCACAGGAACCTTCTGTGTTCCAAAGTACACTGCCCCAGTTACATTGGAAATGCAGTCAGCCAGAGGCAAACATGGACAATTAGCAAGTTTTCTTTGATTACATCACATTTCTGGTTTTGCTCATTTACATTTTTTTGTGGAGCTACTTCTTTCTAAATACTCAGTGTCTTGATGATGTTCTTGTTTGCTCCACAGCCTCTCACCAAGACTCTGGACTTTTCACTTTCTGCCTTTCTCTCAGATGCCAATTCTACTTACTTAGTTTATATCAATGATTTGCACTTTATAATAAAAGTGCAGCATATGACCAAGAAATGATTGTTGGTCATGACCACGTGGTACAAGTGGGACAAATCAGTATATCCTGCCTCTGACACCTTTGTTCAGAGAGGGATAGAATGCAGAAGGACCCGGCACCTATCAATTCTGGATAGCAAAGAGCAACCTTTTTCAGCTAGAATGATTTATCATGGAATTGCAGGGAGGACGTCTCTGAGCAGGGAAGAGCCAAGAGGCTCCAAGCCCCATAATGGGGAAGGGGGTAGAAGGAGGTTCAGGAATTAGACCCCTATTGTTCTGAAAGGGCAAAGAAGTAACTGTAACTAACACAAATGTTAGTTGCTTCCTGGAGAATTGTCTCATGTTGTCTTCAAGGGAAATGAATGTTTTCTATTATGTAAGGGGCCTAGGTTATGTGTGACAGAGTTCTAGTCAGAGAATTTGGTAATGTGTTGTCTGAACTATGAAAAGACCCACATTTAAATTTAATCATAGGTCTAGAGCAATCTGCCTCAGAATCAATTGGCCTATGGTTAATCTAAGGGACATTTTGTGTTTATAAAACCCAGAAATGTATTAAGAAACCAAACCCCTCCTTTGTGAGGTTAGGCTTTTGGGTGTACAAATAAATGAGGAAACTGGGGAGAATTTCATCCATATACTTTCCATAATTCTACTATAGCACCATCAGGGACTTGCCTTTCCCTCCAAGAAAGTTTATCGTATGTCATCATCTTGGCCTGAAGGCTTGATCTATCCCAGTATACCATGTTTTGTTGTCCGCTTCAGAAAAACAAAAACAAAAGTGTAGATCCTTCAAGTGTATTACAGTAGTAATAACCTTGGGTTATTTATTAGAGGCTAAGTGTCCTACCTCCTTGAGAGATCCTGGAGAAAATACTTGATATAAGAAATAGCATAAATTCTGTAGTTTTACAAAGATTTTCCTTCTTCATCTGGGTCCAAAGGAAAAGGAAGGTTATAAAATGCTGTGTAAAGTATGATTACAAATGTATTTGTAACATTACATAGTCATAGGAAAACACTAGGAGATTCATGAACATAGAAGCTATCTCAAAATATCTAAATTTAAGCTCCTGGAAACTCCCCCTCCTACTATATAGGTGTATATATATACATATGCACCCACACATATAAATAGTTATATAGATACAAACCTATGAATTATAAAAATATATGCAATCTACACTATTAAATAGTATCTTATATGGTATAATATGCAAACTATATAAAGATATAATCCACAGCCCACTTTCTCACAGGTTAATGGCAACTCTCCTTACACATTTTAGGCCAAAATACTTGAAGTCAACCTTTTCCGTGTTCTCTTTCTTATTCTTGACATCTAAACAATCAAAGAATATTGCTGTCACAGAATTCAAATTATCAGGATATGACCTAATTTCAGAATCTCTACCATTACAATCCTCTCCTTACTCCTACGTGAACCCCCCAAACTGCTCTTTCAGCTTAAATTCTTGTTTATTTGCCTATTCCCAAGTAATCAGAGGGATCTTTTTCTCAGCCTGAAAACTTAAAGGACCATACAGAGATAGCCTAGGTTAATCTAACTTAGATAATGGCTTTACAAATTCATTTATGTCTTTTGAGAATGGGCCTCTATTCAGTCTTACTCTAGTGTTCCATCAATGGTCCATGGTACTGATAGTTCAAGAGAGGGCAACTCCATTTTTACTCATTTTATAAAGTGGGAGTTCAACAACTTAGAAGACGTTGTTTGAAACTCACTGCTCTGATCTAATGCACTAGATCCAACAAACTGATGGTCTTATGTGGCCCAGAAATGTGCCTTCTGCCCTAGCCTAGACAGTTTTCAAACAGACATCCCAACAAACGGAGAACCCTTGGAGTAAAAGACTTCAAGATCATTGCCTTGACTGATCACACCCTGAGATCTCTGCGCTCAGGACTGGGCTAATGTGTGACTGAGAGCTATCTTAGGAATCAGCATCTCTCACTAGTGTGAACTAAGAAGTTTTATGAAATTTATTTTTTAATAATATCTATTCATTTGTGTGAAGTCACCATGGTGACTCAAATAGGTTACAGCTGGCTGTGGAATGAAGAACAGTCTATACTCTTGTGATCTATCATAATAATAATAGCAATAATAATAATAATAACAATAAAATAATGCAGGCTATTGTACAAACACTTGGGAATGTCTGACCAGGGCTGTCTGTTACTCAAGAGGAAGGACGGGGAATCACGCCCAAGATGTCAATAAAATAGTTAAAGAGGGTGGGATACTTGGGTGGCTCAGCAGTTGAGCATTTGGGGCATGATCCTGGAGTCCCAGGATCAAGTCCCACATTGCTATCCCTGCACGGACCCTGGCTTCTCCCTCTGCCTATGTCTCTGCCTCTCTCTCTCTCTCTCTCTCTCTCTGTGTGTGTGTATTATGAATAAATACATAAAATATTTAAAAAATAGTCTACTGGGATCTAAGTCTCTAGGCCCATTTAAATAGATGCAATGCTCAGAAGATAAGGGTTCTCTAATTTATATCCGAAAGGGACCTTTCAGATAATTTAGTCCAATATTCTCATTTAAATGATGAGGAATATGAGGCCCAAAAGGGCAAACTAACTTTTCCAAGTTTATCCCACTAATTAGAGATGGAATAGTGCCTGGAATCAAACTCTCAGGTTTCAGTGTTTTCTTTTTTTGGTTTTTGTTTTTTTAGTGTTTTCTTTACTAACCAATATAGTAAGATTTGGAAGGAATTTAGTTATGAGTGGTATTTTATAACAAATTCCTATGGGTTCCAATTATAATTTTACCCTGTAGTCCCATCTTATAAATCCATGACCCCTCATATAACAGTATTCAAATAAAATACATACATAACTTCAATCAACTGTTTCAGAAATCTTTTTCAATTTAACAGCTTCTTTATATCTACTATTTATATATATTTATTTCTTACATAAGTAGGCAGACAATAAATCTAAAATATCAAATATTTATTTTTGGTATTCTGGTTCTTTTCTAATAATCTTAAGTCTAATTTCCTTTTTTAAGATTTTATTTATTTATTCATGAGAGACAGAGAGAGAGAAAGAGAACCAGAGACATGGACAAAGGGAGAAGCAGACTCCTCATGGGGATCCTGATGCAAGACTCACTCCTAGGACCCTGGGACCATGACCTGGGACAAAGGCAGATGCTCAACCACTGAGCCACCCAGGTGTCCCTTAAGTCTAGTTTCTAAATCAGTTCAGTCCATCCAGCATTTTCCATTATATGATTGCTATGTTTCAAGTTTTCTTTAGGCCAATCTCATTTCTCTCGCCTTCTCAATCTATTATGGAAGTACCCTTTTGTACAATCAAAAGCCTGAGGTGGTATATCTAAGCTTGGATTCTGGGTGATTTGGGGTGAATTCAAGGGTGATGTGGTGTTGGCCTGTTGGTTACACATAGCTGTGCTTCCACAGGGAGTATCCAGAGATTCAATCACACCAATGTAGATAGAAAGAATGCTAGAGACAAGCCAAATATATGGGTGCTAGTGGACCTATTCCACTTCCAGGATGGAAGACAGAAGCTAGAAAAGAAAAGTGGCTTCAAAACAGTGGGTCATAGGAGGTGGAGCAAGAGCTCACACATCCTTTTCTATGAGTAGTGGTGGGGAGATCATAAGTTAATTGTGCTAGTTATTACCTCTGTTTTACAAAATATTTCTACTTCTTTTCTCCTACTCCCTTGGATGTGGGCAGAGTATCACTTCTTGGAAAAAAAAAAATAACTGTGCACTTCATCATGTTCCCATTGGCAGCCTGTTTGATCACAGAAGCATATGTTGTTTGGAAGCCTCTATCAGCCTGAGGGACTAAAATGAACATAGTTCCCCTTCCCTCATCCCTACCTGGTAACTTCCACTGGATGTGTAACTCAGATGATAAACAGACTTTTATTGTTTCAAACTACCAGGTTCTGGGGCTGTTTGTTATCTTAATGTAAGCTACCCTATCTGAAATGATATACCTACATGGTTTGGACACTGCATGCTCAGATTCTTTTCCACAGGTAAAGAAGAATAAAACTTTCTCTACATTCGTCTGGTAGCAAGCTGTCCTCCTTCTTCAGACCTTTGCACCAGGATCTAGTGGAACAGAAGGTGAAGTGGAAAGTGGAAACTCAATGAGTGAGGTCAGACAGACGGATGAATAATAGGAGGATTCATTTAGGGGAAGTCAATCAGACTTGGGATGGTATTAGAGTAGCCACTTCTATCTCCATGAAAAGATCTAGATTACCCCTCAGGAAGATGATCTCCAGAGGATGTCTCTCAGAAGCTGGTTCAAGGGTCAGTGCTAGCCACTGGGAAGGTATCTGATTAGTGTATTTCCACGTGGAAAACACTCAGGATTCTGGCACCCCTCTTTCTCACTCCCACTTTCTGATACTTTATTCCTATCGGTGTTTTCTGTTTCAAGGCACAAACAGGGAAGACTACGAGAATTATTTTTTAAAAATAAAAAAAGAAAAATAATTTTCCCCAAATCTTCTCAACCTCCTAAAGGAAAAGACTGACTTTCAGTCAAGATACAAGGGTCCTCCTGGTCATAGAACTGACAAGCTAATTTATCTCACTCTGCCTTTACTTAATTCAATTACTTAGAAGACATACTTAAGTTACTGTTAAGACTTCAGACCTAACATTCTTTGACTCTAAGCCATTGTATTACTCACTACTCTTGGTAACCAAGTCAGTGATGTTACATATTTGCAGAGTCCCTAGAATATTTTTTACTCTAATTTTGAAGAAGAATTGAAAAAGGGCTAATGTCAAAAATTGTTTATGTTTTCAAAAAATCTAAAATGAAAAACTCAATCAACATAAAAGCCACTGTAGTACTTTAAATTGTGCTGTTCTTCTGAGCCTTCTTTACATAGCAGTTTGGATTGCCCCCTAAGGAACTATAATTGACAAAAAGCAAACTACATTTAGAATAATGATTAGAGTTACTAATATGCAATATTATGATTCTATCAAGCTCTATCTTTGGCTGTTAATTGGAAAGGCACCAAATGATTCAAGTAAAGTCAGCTTTGCTTTAACAAATTTAAAATTTTCAAGGATTAAGGATAGGGCCTAAACCATATTTTCAAATGTACCATCTAATCACCAGGTTTGTAGAACTATCACACCTCCATCTGAATTTGGGATACATTATGCATAATATAAAAACCCAAGATAGGGTTTCTCTAGTACTTTTGCCTTATCAGAATATTTTCTTTTTTTTTTTTTTTTTTTGTCATACTCAGTAATTACCTTTAATAAGGTATCTTTGATATTTTGGAGAATCTAAGAGGTTGGAATTTCCTTGTCTCTCCCAGATTTGATGACTGCTAGACTAAGCAATCAAACATTCATTTATGCATGGAAATCCTGGGGTGAAATGTAAGTATTATTCTTTCTGATTTGCAAAGCCTAAATTCCTCTTAAAGTAGACCCTCAGGTAAAGTTTATATACAGAAAGCAGAAATTATGCATGGTGGATTCAAGCAAGGGAAAAGGAAAACTCGATGTGAGAGTCCATTGTTTAGTTAGCCACTACTATGAACAGTGGGTGCTCTATCCCACAGATCCCCAAAAAATCTAAAAAAAAAAAAACAAACAACAACATGTTTAGGACTTTTCCATGCAGGGAAAAAAGAAGGAAATATTTATTCATCATCTCCCATCTTCTATAATTGAAAAGTTACCATATATGGGACACTTACAACTTTGCACTTCTGGGTCATTCATGCATCAGTTCAGACATGTGAGTAGATTCCTATGGATGTCTTATAATACAACTTAAGAGAAGCTCTGGGTCAAGAAACAAGAGAACTTGAGGACTTTTAGGTTGCCCTTGTATGAAGTTATTTGAAGACCATGTGGAATTTATTATTAAAACAATGGCTGAAATAAGAGTTAAAGTCACAAAGATTTGAAGTGATGCAGAAAAAGCACCCAACACAGTGGAGCCCAGGCACTACTCAGATATGTTAATACCCTCCACTAAATTCAGCACAGCAAAATATCACATTCAAGATGGGAGCCAGTCACATGCTCTTCATATAATTAATACAAGGGAATTAGTAGAAAAAACGGCAGTCTTCACTGTAGCATCTTAATCCTGAAGTTTTATTGATGTTTATCATCTCTACCCTCCCTCAATTATTCTAGAATTCCTTCACCCTTTACCAAGACTTACACTGGTCTAAGTGGCTTGCTTAGAATGTGATCTAAATTTCATGCATGAGTCCTTAATTGCCTTGCTTTATTGGATTCAAATGCTGCAACTGCCCATTAACTGTTACTGAAAATGGGGGCACCGAGCAATGTCATAGTGAATCCTAGGTTCCCCTCATATAGCTGGAATTCTAGCTGCTCATAGTGCTTAAAATGGATTACTGCCACCTATAAAAGAACTTGATTTTTTTGGCTTGGTTTCTCCCAGCATGAGAAGCCTATAGAGACCATGTGATACTTCTAGCTTCAAGTTCTTTAGAACCCATTTTGTATCCTCTAGAAGAGTATTTCCCCCAAGAAGATTTAGCATTTGTAATCTGGAAGAGTCTAAGTTTACAGAAATAGAAAAACTTCTACAAGTGAGTGACTGAAAATACATAGGTATTCTAGTTATCAGGGATACAGCTCCATATGAGAGATCTCAATTCCACAGCAGCATCTTCCACTACCTATTCTAGTATCTAAAGGACAGCCAATATTGAGCTTTTCAGAGATGCCAGTTATGTCCACACGAGCACACTCATCACTGCCTAGATGAAAGCAGTGTTCTGGGAACCAGCAAGAGAACTAAGTCAGCTGATGGGTTCTCCAATCTCACACAATTAATTCATGACAACATGAGCCTTCTGACCACTTCTTCATAATAGGCTTTACAGTTTCTATATCATCTCCATTCCATTAGCTATATAAGCAGTTATCATGTCCCAGCTTCAAAGATCTACATAGTAAGTACTGGGACCAGAAAATCTTGCCAGAATATTGAATCTCAAGACAGTGATGGGTGTTCACATGCCAAGCCCTCACCTAACCAGTGAAAGACTTTACAAATTCACTTTCATCCATGTTTTACCAATTACCTCTAGTGTATATTAGCCATGTTTTACCAATTACCTCTAGTGTATATTAGCCAAGACTTTACAATGATTCTGTGTGTAAGCTCTATTCCCAAAGAGCAGCAGCTCTATTTCCTACTTGGGGTATACTGAGTCCTGACCCTGGTATTTGGCATAAAGGCAATATAGTGGAGGCAGGAGGTAGATCTTCTAGTCAGCAAGCACCGTTTTGAGAGTCACCTGCCTTAGGTGAGTATCTACACGATCACTAAGCAAAAGTAGTATGTTCTCTATCAAGGGAAGGGAGATGCTTCTGTTGGCACACACATAAAAATCAGGGAGCTTTTAAGAATCTCAGGTTTATCTAACAACTATTCTTGGGCAGCCTGGGTGGCTCAGTGGTTTAGTGCTACCTTCAGCCCAAGGCATGATCCTGGAGTCCCAGGATTGAGTCCCACATTGGGCTCCCTGCATGGAGCCTGCTTCTTCCTCTGCCTATATCTCTGCCTCTCTCTCTCTCTCTCTCTCTCTCTCTCTCTGTGTGTGTCTCTCATGAATAAATAAAATAAAATAAAATAAAAAAACAACTATTCTCATTCTAGGTTTTAGGTCTCAAAGTTTTTTTGTTTGTTTTTGTTTTCTTTGTAGGTCTCTAACTCTGACATAGGGAACCTGTCACAGTTGCACACTGAGTTTCCTTGGCAGATCTACCATGCTTAAAATTAAATACTGGGACTCATTTTTAGCCCAGTTCTACCAGATACTGGAGACAGAAGGGCTTTCTGTAACTCTTCAACAGAAACACTGTGGTTTCATAGCTTTCTTTGAGTTGATAGGTTTCTCACTGAGTCTATCATTTTCTTTTGTTACAGTTTTTCACAGCACTTAACAAATTCTGATTTATTTCATAATCCTTAAAATTGAAGTTTCTGCCATATGGTTTAATGGCCCCAGGTATCATACAACCCAATGCCTCACATCCTACATGCCTATTATCACAATTAAGCAAAGATAAGAATCAATAGATATGATACTACATGTCATGAGTTAATTTCTAACCCCATTCCTGGTACTAATGTTATTAGTCTGGGTTTTTGCCAGAACAGGCATGAAACAAAGATCTGTGAATGGGTATAATATCTGAGAAAGTAATTCAAAGAAGGAGTAAAGGACAGAGAGACTAAAACATAAAAGAGGCAAAGTCAATGCAGAAATATGTAATCACTAAGAATGCTAAGACTACCCAGTCCAGTGAGATATAACATTTGAGAATCATGAACTAATCCTGATGACCACCTGCTTCTGTAAATAAGTTTTATTGGAACATAGCCATGCTCATCCATTTGCTGTGTATGGTTGCTTTCATTACAATATATGCTTGAATAGTTGTTGCAGAGACTGCATGTTTCTAAACATATTTATTATCTGGCCTTTTACAAAAAAAGAAAAATGTTTGCTGACCCCTGAGCTATAGAATCCAAACAGAAGGAGGTAAGATGAATGCCATCTGATTATCATATATAGAAAACAGATGCCATAAAAGAAAGAGATGAATGAAAGGCAAACTACTCAGGGAGAGGTCTACCTGAGGCTGGGAATGTAAGAAGTTGGATAAGTGGAAAAGAGGAGAGAAGGATGCTTTTACAAATAGTCTAAGAAGAAGCAAGGGTCTATATTAAATAATAAACCCTGATTTGTAAGAATAGCTGGCTTATGTTAGGTAGTAGTAACATGTAAGTTGATCAGGAATTTGGGTTCAGATTTTTGAGCTCAGTACTCTTCATTTTATGTTCCAGTGTAAACCACCCATGCTTTTTCCTTTTTAAATTTAAACTCAGTCTCATACTTTATAAGGTTAGAAAGAGCATATCTAAACTGAGTCTCTGCTATCTGAATGATCTTGGGCAATATACTTAACATTTCTGAGCTTCACTGTGTAACATTCCTGTATCCTAGGATGCTTGTAAGTAATAAAATAATGTTGAGTATATAAAATATTGGCAGAATGTCTGTTCATAGTAAGGTACTGAGTCAGGAAGAGTTCTTAAGCTGAAAATCACAAAAATCAGAAAAGAAATTTATTAAGGGATATTAACTATCACATAAAGATCAGAATGTCACACTTTGAATCCATGTATTTGGGAACAACATGGCTTCACTATGGATTGACTCCAGCAAAGATGCTGCAGTACTGCTGGTGGGCACAGACCACTGACACCAATGAAGGTGTCAGCAAAACTACTGCTGCTGGCCCTGGAAACTACAGGTCTCTAAAGCTGCCCGGACCAAAAGGTGGTTCTGCTGGGCGCATGCTTCCTCCGATGACTCAGTCCCAAATCAAAGTCCTGTGAAGCATCATCCAATTAGCAGAGTTCAAACGCTGCATTCCAGATTTAAAGGAAGCTGACTAGTGAGATTTAAGGCTTCTTCATTAGGCAAACATCAATGCTAAAGAAGAAAATTCCCCTAAATCCTGAGATTCTTCTTGAGGTGATAAATAAGCAGAAAACAAGACAAACGTCCAACAGAAGGCTCAGTATTTGTTTCATTCTCACTTCTCAGATACTTATAAAACTTGATAGCCTTCCCTCCTGCTAATACAATAGAATTCCCCATAGTGGAAGTTTCAGTGATTCATAGTTATAAACTTGCAGCCCATCAGACTTTTTAGCTTCCTCTGCTGAAACCATAGATTATGAGAAATAAATACCAATGAATGATATATGGAAAAATCAAATTACACAACAGATGTTGAATTTTAAATGTAGTGTGGGGTTTTCTCAGTCTTTAATTCCACAAAACTATAACCAGGAAAGGAAGTTGAAAGCCAGTGTTGACTTCAGCTACAGCCTCATAATACTGATCCCTCCCCACTCAAATCCCTCTAACATTTAGCTGACTTGTCACAGAGGTATGAATTAATGAGAACTTAACAACCACTCTTCCAATAGAGGCTAACAGGCCCACTACCCACTAAATTGTGTAAATAACACAATGCTAATAGGAGTATTTAAGATCTCAAATTTCCGTTTACTCAATTTTTACAAAAATTTTTCATAATTATCAGATAGCGGATCAGGACATTTGTGTTCCATTTTGGCTCAGATCACCTCCAGATGACAATAAGTTTGGGACTTGAGGCAAATTATTTAACAATCCTACTTATGCATTCTCTTCATTTTTAAAACTGGAAAATAGAGATTTATTAGCTTCCAATATTTGATCCCATACCCATTAAAAATGGCATGCATTGATGATTTTTTTATTAAATGTTACAAGGAAACAGCTTGACGAGTATAAAATATGTGGCCAACCAATGATAAACAAAAGATGTAGAAATACTTCAGTAGATAATAAACTGGCTAGCTTGCGTGTAAACAAAGATAACCTAATTCCTGTAACACAGGTTACTAACCATGGGCTGTTCTGAGTGCAGAGTATGGGCAGTGTCCCTCTGTCATCTAACTTACTTTCTCTTTACCAAATTGCTAATGGCCATATTTTGGACTAGCAGAAGTGGAAGCTTGAGATGAGACCTAGCTTCCACTTTGTGGGTAACACTATAGAAAATGAGGTAGTGGCTTTTCTCCCTCCTTCCACAGACTTTTCATACAATGAATCCTTAGCAATTTGGGGAGAGCAGGGACATTAATTTCAGACTGGGTTGACCTTTTCCCCTGTTTCTTTAATGTATACTTTCCTTCTATCAAAAACTTGGAATTTTCTAGCGGTAAAGACAGGTTTTCTTAGCTTTTTTTTTTTTTTTTTCATTTTTTAAGGGGTTATTGTCTCCAGGAAATTGAATATAAAGTCTATGCTTTTGAAGAACTACTGTGTACTCTCCATAATTAAATGCATTACCATTTACCAGTTTGATTTAAAAAATATATCCATTTGTTAGGTCCAAGACTTTTATGCATGGAAGAGAAAAATTGGTCCCACTTTTAAATGAAAGCACATGCTAACTGAAACACTGTATGAAACATCTGTATAATGTACAATACAGAATCATAAATGTGTGATGGGAAATTCAGACAAGACAATACGAACTTTTTAAAAGACTTGTCATCACCTCATAGCAAATCTAAGGAGTTACAGCACAGTAAGTCTATATTTATAATATACATGAGTTAATGGAAAGACATTATCATCTTCTCATTAGTAGAGTAACTTCATGGAAAAGCAATATGATATACAGTTCGCTTCTTCCATTAGCTCATCAGTAAAAGATGTTTGGTGGGCACCTTCTTCCAAAATGACCACCCTGGTGAACCTGAGATAATTAACCTTTTCTTCTCCTCTTGAGAAGTCACCATTCTCTCCTCCTTTACCAGGGGAGGGAGGCTACCCAGGACATCCTCCTGTGCTGTCACCAGGCAAGGTGGGGCTTTTAATTCATTTTCTGGCTCATATGTGGTTTAGTCCATATTTAGTTGTATTTTCTGTCCTGAAACTGTAACTCCTTCATTAGTCTGCTGGATGTTGAAACCCAATAAAATGGCCTCCACAGCTTTCTGCCCTGAATATCACCTCTAAAACAAAATATAAGTGGAGGTGATTTCTCTCTTCAATAGAAAATGTAACTGGAGATGAAACCAAGTCTGCTCTGCATGGTTTTTATGTGCATGTGGTTTCCAGGGAAACCTCGCCCTGATATTTCTAAATGTTAGGATAGTAACTGGTACCCCTTAGATTCTGCCTTTGAACAACTTAAAAATGTTCATGGCATCAAGGAAAGAGGGGTAAGAGCCATTGAAAAAGGACAGAAGTTGCTTTTAAAATGAAATTCCATTTTTAAAGATACATTTTAAATTACATTGTAAAGAGGCAGAAAGTGGGAGATTCTAAAATCTAAGATTTAAGTGAGGGGATGAGAAAGAGGTCCTTTTATGTGAATAAACAAGTAAATCTTTATTTCCGGGTAGCTTTTCATACTTCAGAGTAAGACAGTAAGATGTTTCAGTTATCTGAATATCTCTATTCTAAATGAGGGAGAGTCACAGAAGATGGGAGTAGCAGGTATATGACCCTGGTAAAGAAATGTATTAAAAAAAAAAAAAAGAAATGTATTTATTGGATGCCTGGGTGGCTCAGCGGTTGAGTGTCGGCCTTCAGCTCTGAACCTGATCCCAGGGTCTGGGATCAAGTCCCACATCGGGCTCCTTGCAGGGAGACTGCTTTTCCCTCTGCCTATGTCTCTGCCTTTCTCAGTGTCTCTCATTAATAAATAAATAAAATCTTAAAAAAAAATAAATGTATTTATTGAAAGGGCAAAAAAATGAATGAAAATAATTTATTTTAACCCTTTAATTTGCTTAAGTATGAATATATATTAGTGATGATTAATGTGAAATAATAAAGGTTAGAAAGTTACCCCAAAGCAGTACAGCTCTTCCCTTTAATATGGAATACTATGTGCTTTTTTCTTCAATTTCTAACTCTTATTATTGTTGTCCTGACTTTCTTTCCTTTCTACCTCTTGAAAATCTACCTTTCATTTCAGATCCTCCTCACATTTCAGGTCTTCTAAATAATGCTTGCTTCATCTTTCTTTTCAAATGCACATAAAATTGGTAAGATATTTTGCATTACGTTTATATTTGTAAAATATAACTTTCTAAATATTGTTACAGCCTCTTTGGAAGTAAAATGTTATCACTGGATATATTCCTTCTTTATAGCTAATTTGTTCTCTAATATTAATCTTCCATTGAAAGAATGTTAATTTAAAAATCAACTCACAAATCTAAAAAATACAGCAGTGATGGACAAGGAAAGCAGAGGAAGAGAGAAAGAGCACAACAATCAGGTCTGAGCTGTGTTATTTGGCACCTAAAGTAGCTCTAATCAAGAATTAAAGCTGGATTAGTGATTTCTCCCCATGAATAGAAGTGAAGGATGGACAGGGAGGAATACATTTCCTCCTCTAACATTGCTTGAGAGGCAAGGAGCATCAGTAAAAATTCCCATTATATAGATTCAGGTTGGAATTCTTTTTAATTTATTTTTTACTGGTGCTCAATTTACCAACATACAGAATAACCCCCAGTGCCCATCACTCATTCACTTCCACCCCCCACCCTCCTCCCCTTCTACCACCCCTAGTTCGTTTCCCAGACTTAGGAGTCTTGATGTTCTGTCTCCCTTTCTGATATTTCCCACACATTTCTTCTCCCTTTCCTTATATTCCCTTTCACTATTATTTATATTCCCCAAATGAATGAGAACATATAATGTTTGTCCATCTCCGAATGACTTACTTCACTCAGCATAATACCCTCCAGTTCCATCCCCGTTGAAGCAAATGGTGGGTATTTGTCATTTCTAATGGCTGAGGAATATTCCATTGTATACATAAACCACATCTTCTTTATCGACTCATCTTTCGATGGACACCGAGGCTCCTTCAACAGTTTGGCTATTGTGGACATTGCTGCTAGAAACATCGGGGTGCAGGTGTCCCGTCGTTTCATTGCATCTGTATCTTCGGGGTAAATCCCCAACAGTGCAATTGCTGGGTCGTAGGGCAGGTCTATTTTTAACTCTTTCAGAAACCTCCACACAGTTTTCCAGAGTGGCTGCACCAGTTCACATTCCCACCAACAGTGTAAGAGGGTTCCCTTTTCTCCACATCCTCTCCAACATTTGTGGTTTCCTGCCTTGTTAATTTTCCCCATTCTCACTGGTGTGAGGTGGTATCTCATTGTGGTTTTGATTTGTATTTCCCTGATGGCAAGTGATGCAGAGTATTTTCTCATGTGCTTGTTGGCCATGTCCATGTCTTCCTCTGTGAGATTTCTCTTCATGTCTTTTGCCCATTTCATGATTGGATTGTTTGTTTCTTTGGTGTTGACTTTAATAAGTTCTTTATAGATCTTGGAAACTAGCCCTTTATCTGATAGGTCATTTGCAAATATCTTCTCCCATTCTGTAGGTTGTCTTTTAGTTTTGTTGACTGTATCCTTTGCTGTGCAAAAGCTTCTTATCTTGATGAAGTCCCAATAGTTCATTTTTGCTTTTGTTTCTTTTGCCTTCGTGGATGTATCTTGCAAGAAGTTACTGTGGCCAAGTTCAAAAAGGGTGTTGCCTGTGTTCTCCTCTAGGATTTTGATGGAATCTTGTCTCACATTTAGATCTTTCATCCATTTTGAGTTTATCTTTGTGTATGGTGAAAGAGAGTGGTCTAGTTTCATTCTTCTGCCTGTGGATGTCCAATTATCCCAGCACCATTTATTGAAGAGACTGTCTTTCTTCCAATGGATAGTCTTTCCTCCTTTATCGAATATTAGTCGACCATAAAGTTCAGGGTCCACTTCTGGGCTCTCTATTCTGTTCCATTGATCTATGTGTCTGTTTTTGTGCCAGTACCACACTGTCTTGATGACCACAGCTTTGTAGTACAACCTGAAATCTGGCATTGTGATGCCCCCAGATACGTTTTTTTTTTTTTAAATTCCCCTGGCTATTTGGGGTCTTTTCTGATTCCACACAAATCTTAAAATAATTTGTTCTAACTCTCTGAAGAAAGTCCATGGTATTTTGATAGGGATTGCATTAAACGTGTATATTGCCCTGGGTAACACTGACATTTTCACAATATTAATTCTGCCAATCCATGAGCATGGAATGTTTTTCCATCTCTTTGTGTCTTCCTCAATTTCTTTCAGAAGTGTTCTATAGTTTTTAGGGTATAGATCCTTTACCTCTTTGGTTAGGCTTATTCCTAGGTATCTTATGCTTTTGGATGCAATTGTAAATGGGATTGACTCCTTAATTTCTCTTTCTTCAGTCTCATTGTTAGTGTATAGAAATGCCACTGATTTCTGGGCATTGATTTTGTATCCTGCCACGCTACCAAATTGCTGTATGAGTTCTAGCAATCTTGGGGTAGAGACTTTTGGGTTTTCTATGTAGAGTAACATGTCATCAGCAAAGAGGGAGAGTTTGACTTCTTCTTTGCCAATTTGAATGCCTTTAATGTCTTTTTGTTGTCTGATTGCTGAGGCGAGGACTTCCAGTACTATGTTGAATAGCAGCGGTGAGAGTGGACATCCCTGTCTTGTTCCTGATCTTAGGGGAAAGGCTCCCAGTGCTTCCCCATTGAGAATGATATTTGCTGTGGGCTTTTCGTAGATGGCTTTTAAGATGTTGAGGGATGTTCCCTCTATCTCTACACTCTGAAGAGTTTTGATCAAGAATGGATGCTGTATTTTGTCAAATGCTTTCTCTGCATCTAATGAGAGGATCATATGGTTCTTGGTTTTTCTCTTGCTGATATGATGAATCACATTGATTGTTTTACGGGTTGAACCAGCCTTGTGTCCCTGGGATAAATCCTACTTGGTCATGGTGAATAATTTTCTTAATGTACTGTTGGATCCTATTGGCTAGTATCTTGTTGAGAATTTTTGCAACCATGTTCATCAGGGATATTAGTCTGTAATTCTTTTTGGTGGGGTCTTTGTCTGGTTTTGGAATTAAGGTGATGCTGGCCTCATAGAACGAATTTGGAAGTACTCCATCTCTTTCTATCTTTCCAAACAGCTTTAGGAGAATAGGTATGGTTTCTTCTTTAAACGTTTCATAGAATTCCCCTGGAAAGCCATCTGGCCCTGGACTCTTGTGTCTTGGGAGGTTTTTGATGACTGCTTCAATTTCCTCCCTGGTTATTGGCCTGTTCAGGTTTTCTATTTCTTCCTGTTCCAGTTTTGGTAGGTTGTGGCTTTCCAGGAATGCGTCCATTTCTTCTAGATTGCCTAATTTATTGGCGTAGAGCTTTTCATAATATGTTTTTAAAATCGTTTGTATTTCCTTGGTGTTGGTAGTGATCTCTCCTTTCTCATTCATGATTTTATTAATTTGAGTCTTCTTTCTCTTCTTTTTAATAAGGCTGGCTAATGGTTTATCTATCTTATTAATTCTTTCAAAGAACCAACTCCTGGTTCTGTTGATCTGTTCCACAGTTCTTCTGGTCTCGATTTCATTATTAACTCTCTTCTTCTGGGTGTAGGATCTATTTGCTGTTTTTTCTTTACCTCCTTTATGTGTAAGGTTAGCTTTTGTATTTGAGTTCTTTCCAGTTTTTGAATGGATGCTTGTATTGCGATGTATTTCCCCCTTAGGACTGCTTTTGCTGCATCCCAAAGATTTTGAACAGTTGTATCTTCATTCTCATTAGTTTCCATGAATCTTTTTAATTCTTCCTTAATTTCCTGGTTGACCTTTTCATCTTTTAGCAGGATGGTCCTTAACCTCCATGTGTTTGTGGTCCTTCCAAACTTCTTGTTGTGATTAAGTTCTAATTTCAAGGCATTATGGTCTGAGAATATACAGGGGACTATCCCGATCTTTTGGTATCGGTTCAGACCCGATTTGTGACCCAGTATGTGGTCTATTCTGGAGAAAGTTCCATGTGCACTTGAGAAGAATGTGTATTCAGTTGAGTTTGGATGTAAAGTTCTGTAGATATCTGTGAAATCCATCTGGTCCAGTGTATCATTTAAAGCTCTCGTTTCTTTGGATATGTTGTGCTTAGAAGACCTACCGAGTATAGAGAGAGCTAGATTGAAGTCACCAAGTATAAGTGTATTATTATCTAAGTATTTCTTCACTTTGGTTATTAATTGATTTATATATTTGGCAGCTCCCACATTCGGGGCATATATATTGAGGATTGTTAAGTCCTCTTGTTGGATAGATCCTTTAAGTATGATATAGTGTCCATCTTCATCTCTCACTACAGTCTTTGGGGTAAATTTTAGTTTATCTTATATAAGGATGGCTACCCCTGCTTTCTTTTGAGGACCATTCGAATGGTAAATGGTTCTCCAACCTTTTATTTTCAGGTTGTAGGTGTCTTTTTGTCTAAAATGAGTCTCTTGTAGACAGCAAATAGATGGGTCCTGCTTTTTTATCCAATCTGAAACCCTGCGCCTTTTGATGGGGTCATTAAGCCCATTCACGTTCAGAGTTACTATTGACAGATATGAGTTTAGTGTCACCATGATATCTATTCAGTCCTTGTTTTTGTGATTGTTCCACTGAACTTCTTCTTAAAGGGGAATTTTAAGAGTCCCCCTTAAAATTTCTTGCAGAGCTGGGTTGGAGGTCACATATTCTTTCAGTTCCTGCCTGTCTTGGAAGCTCTTTATCTCTCCTTCCATTCTGAATGAGAGCCTTGCTGGATAAAGTATTCTTGGCTGCAGGTTCTTCTCATTTAGGACCCTGAATATATCCTGCCAGCCCTTTCTGGCCTGCCAGATGTCTGTGGAGAGATCTGCTGTTACCCTAATACTCCTCCCCATAAAAGTCAGGGATTTCTTGTCTCTTGCTGCTTTAAGGATCTTATCTTTATCTTTGGAATTTGCAAGCTTAACTATTAAATGTCGAGGTGTTGAACAGTTTTTATTGATTTTAGTGGGGGATCTCTCTATTTCCTGGATCTGAATGCCTGTTTCCCTTCCCAGATTAGGAAAGTTTTCAGCTAGGATTTGTTCACAGGTTGGATTTCAGGGCAAAATATTCATTCAACAACCATTATAATCATCATCATCATCATCATCATCATCATTCTGGAAAGCATGGTGTGTTTTATTTCATGTTTGGTTCTTACCACCTAGCATAGCCCTCGGCACAAAGTAAGATCAAGAGCACAGATATCAGTTAGATGCTTGGGCATAAGGGGAGATGTAATTCTTGTCTAAGCACACACAGAGATGAAAACATCTGAAATCTCATGAATATCTCACTTGAATGATTACAAAATTGATCTTTTCTTATTCTGGCAAACAATCTACATAATTCAGCATCTGAAGTGGAATACTAGACCTGGATTTTTTATTTAGCCTTCATAAACTAACTGAGTAATTGTGATCCTTTATCTCATGCTGTGAAAATGCCAACCTTTCAATTCCTCCAAGCATCTTGGTGCAGATGGTAACTTATTGCACAGCCAACAACTGTCATTTTATTTTACCAATATCTAAGAGACAGAATGATTACATCTACATCAATCATCTTGAATAATAGAGACAAAAATCACTGAATTATTGCAAAATAAATGTCTCTCACTTTCTAGAGAAAAGTCTGTGATTTGCAACATTTATTCGCGATAATGTAGGAGACAGTCACTCATGTGACAACATTTCTATTCTCTCGAGTCAGGGGTGGGACATGAACAAGTTTTCAGAGGACAAGCAAAAAAGGTAACTTATTACTCCAGAAAGCTTTGGCTTTCCAACAAGCATCAGGCTGAATTACTCAATTGTCTATCACTATGGCAGTGTCTCCATGTACCAAATGGCTTGAATGTGTTGATGGATGGGAAAAGAAAGCAAACCACTTTCTCAAACATCTTGTTCTCTTGGGTATTTTGACAGCCTTTAGTACCTTCATAGACTGTGGTTTCAACTGAGATCATAGCTACAGGCTTATGTGATATAATTTTGCTGTCTTAACAATTATGTCAGTCTAATCAGCAAGACTGAAATTGGCTATCCTCTCAGAAAATTTAAAAAGGAAGTGATAGAAAAGAGGAAAATTATTTATTAACTTTTTGTCCCTCTCCACAGCCAGACAGGTTATTCACAAATACTGGTTCCAATTACTAGAGACACTTAATAACAATAAATTGGATTAGCAACTTTCATCCCCTTCTTCCTTACATAGACAATAGCTATATTTGAAATAATGTTTTCAAAAAATGATACAGCTGTTTGACTGTTTTATTTTGCTGACTTACAACATCTCTTACTCAAGGGTTTAATTATACAAATTAGCAGAGTAAGTGCCCCCTCCAAAACAAAAACAAACAAAACAAACATGGGCAGTATCTTCCTACATTATTTCCTAAAAGGGACCAAATAGGGCTAGATATATTCCTGGCACTCAGTAAATCATTTTGGCTTGGTTGATGAAGGTCATCTTTATCTTTCACCTGACATTAGTATGCCACTTTTCCAAATGCATGATGAAATCATCAAAATATCCCAACAATAATCATGTTGTGTGTTTTGGATTTGCTTTTTTCTTTCTTTACTTTATCATGTAGCACATCCATTTCATTGTTTTGGAGTTATAGGACAATGGAAAAAATAGAATTTTCCATCTTATTAAAATTAGGAACTTTCTCAGCAGTAAGTTAAAAACAGCTGAACAAAAGCACTTCAAACTTGGCAGGTGGCTAGGACTCCTGAGGAATCATGTCACAGCTAAGTTTCAAAGAAATATTTGAAATTAAAGTTTAGATGGTTTTAAAGGTCCCTTTGAGTCCAAACGTTTGGCAGATATCAAGATTTAGGAAATCATTTTGGAACTGAGGAAACCAGCCCAACCCTTTTTTTCACCCATGCTCAGAATTAAGGCAAGGACTAAATCAGCAACAGGGTTAGAAAGACAGGAATCCTACTATAACAACTTAGAAATATCTTCATTCCTGTGGATTGATGATTGACATGGCCGTGGTTGCATGGTGAATGAAAATGGAACTATCTTGACCAAAAATTCTAGTATTAAGCATTGTAATCACTAGCTACATAAATTTAGAAAACTCCATTATCTTCTTTGAGCTTCAGTTCTGCTTATGTCCCATGTCGATCACAGTAATTACAATTGAGTTTTAACTGCAATTTTTTTTAACATACTTTGAAAAGACAAAAGGAGATTAAAATGATCATACATAGCTTCTCTCTCCACCTCTCTCCCTTTAGCTTACTACATAGAATTACTGGATTATCTCAAATTTCTTATTTGGTGTTGTTAGCATAGACTTGACTTAAATGATAAAAGAAAGTCTGAGGTCACATCATTCCCAAATCCAGCAGTTGTAATTATGTTTATTTAGTGCCTTGGTAGTCAGTAATCCAAGATGAGTCATTTTAAAAGCTGATGTCAAGATGATGAAATTAGTCATGTAGCCAATCTGATTTGGGTAATCAGAGGATCAAAATATATGACCCAACCAAACTAAATTCCAATTATTTCCATTTTCAATGTTGTTAGTCATTTGAGTTTTCACTAAGATTATGCAATCCAAGCCACACTGGTTTGCAGGGAGAAATGAAGCAATAGACAAATTAAGAACCAGGGTAATGGTAGCAATGCATTGAGTGTAGAAGGATAAATTAAGAAGTTTTAAGAGAAAAGTGCAATGATTATCATCACCATCATCAGCATACTTGGAATGAGCAAGATATTGCAAGCAAAGCACAGTGTGAACTGAAAGAATTACAAAGCATACAACTTGCACTTTATAAACAGAAAACATAGAGGTCATAGGCTATGTACTGTAGAAGATTAAAAATACTAAATGTAGTATTTGTTGTATCTCAAGTGAATGGTATAGATGGTTGATGTTTAAAGGAGCTTAGAGGAGTAACATAATCATTAAGAGTTGAGTAGTTAGAGGTCTTAGAGCAGAGCCTAAGCAAGAACAGAGCTATGAGCAAGTATAAAATCACCATGAATAATGAAATACAGATTATTTCCTATATATGCCTCATACAAAGATGCTAGGACCAAAAGAGATGCCTGGAAAATAGGAGTAAATTTAAAAATGAGTTAAGGTAAAAGTAGCTTACATGGTAATTGGATTAGAATTACTAAAAATGAGGAACAGTTAGACCTATTAGCAACGTACAAGGACATATCATAGCTTTGGATATGGTCCAAATTGGAAGCAGTACCCAAATTAGGCTTAATTGCAAGGCATGGTAGAGGTATTTTCTTAGTTAGGTAACAGACTTGTGGTTCTAGGATGGACTATTCAATTTTAAGAAAAATTCTGGCCAATAGCTTGGATGAAAAGAAACCAGGATCAAGCACTGGGGCAGGAAGTGATTATAATCCATTAGCCCTACAGTAAAGAAAGTAAGCAGCCTCCACTCATACAGACTGGAGTGGGTACCGCTAGAATATATACAAGATCTCATTCTAATCTCACTGCATACTGGATAATCCACTAACTCTAGTCAGAAGTGACTGGGACCTCTAATATGTTGCCAGATTTGGTCTCAATTTGCACAAGAGTTCTCTCTCTCCTTGAACTAAGGGTTTTGAATTGTCTTTTGTACATCTGAGAGAGTAGGTTTGGGGCAGGGAAAGACTGACTTTAGTTGTCAACATGAAGTGTTGTCCATGTGGGGCTATTGCTGATTCATTAATTGTCACTGAAATCCTCAGACAGCATTAAGTAGCAGCTAGAGGGCAGGGAAGAGTTACTTGAGAGTTTGTCCCTTCACTGACTTTCTAGACCATGGCTCATACAGCTCTGTAGCTAGTCCAAAGCCACAGTTACCAAGTTTTATATCTCATCTTCCAAATCACATTGATTCTACAGGACATATGTCAATTCTAAAGATTAATACCACCAGTAGAACCCAACTTTATTAACACATTAAAAATATTATGCTAATTAAAAACACACACACACACAACCCCCACATATTTACATTGAAAATAGGTCATAGCATTGCTAATCATGGGCAAAATGACATTTTTAAGACATTCCTAAAATGATTAACCTTGTCATTTTCCAACCCTTTCTGCTCAGCCTATCTATGGAGATCCGTGCTGCTAAGACTTTTTTTTTTTTTTTTTTTTTTTAGATTCCTGCTAGATGACGGATAGAATACAATGGAACAGCAATTCTTAGCCCACAGAGCTCAAGAGCCACTTAATCAGTGAGGAGTGCACTGGCAGTGCTATGGACTGAGATTTCTTTAAAATAGCTAAGCCACAACCCAGACCAACTGCTGAGTGACAAGACTGATGCATAACCCAGAAGGAGAACAAAGCCTGCTATTCTTGCTCTCAAACGTATGCTTTTCAAAGTTGTTAATCCTTTATATGTGGGCACTAAACTTTTAATTATCTTCTTCTTGTGTTATATTTAATCTTCATCACCATGAAATGGGTTGGGCACATGTGATATCTTTACAGGTGAGGAAATGTGGGTCAAAATATTAAGAAATATATTCTACATTTCATCTCGACAGTGAGAAAATAGAAAATACAAGCCAAACCCTTCACTCCTAGAACTACTCTTTGCAAGATAGTGCTTGCAGATTTTTCCCAAATTTATTGGAGTCAACATTTACTACTTAGATACTAATGCCAGTTTCTGACAATTTCTTACTTTCCAAATCAACAGCATAGGTGTAAATTTTTCTTATAAGTTTTGTGGTAAAATCCTTTTTTTTCTTGATACAAGAAAATTCTAATATTTATCTAAATGTAGTTTATTAGGAGGAATATGGCATAGAACTCAGAGCTTTGAGATAATTTCTTTCACTCATAAAACATTCTCAGACATCGAGACATAAATATTAGCAATATTAGGAACTTCCCCAGTAGCAACTCTGAGTCAGTGTGTTATGCTCTAGGTAGGAATAGAGGATGGAAACTTCCATAAGACTCCATTCCTTCACTCAAGGAACTTGCAACAGAGTTAGGCTGACATCCATAAACAAAGGAACACTTTCAATGCATATGAAAAAATATAAGTACATTGATGAACTATGAAGCATCAGAAAAGTCATAAGGATATGAAATTAGTAAAGGTAATTTATAGGGAGAAGTATTTGAGTCATGTTTCAAAGGAAATACAAAATTTGGATTTCTAGAGTGTTGTGTGTGTTTATGAATTTCACACCAATGGAAGAAAATGAGAAGAGAAAACTGCCAGCAAATTCTATACCCAAGTCAATGATCAGTCTTTAATAATGGTCACCCTGACCCACAGCAAGCCAAAGAACTCAACTTATACCTCATCACCTTAAAAGTATTATTACATCATATTATATAGAATGTTTAAAGCATAGGAAGTTAAATCAGATAGGCCTGGGTTCAAATGATGACCATTTTGACATATAACCACATACTGAGCAAGTGGCTAAAACTTTCTCAGTTTCCTCACATATAACTTGTCAATAATATTACCTACACAATCATACTGTGGGGAAGTAGAGGCGTGATGTATGTGAAGTACTTAGCACAGAGCCTGTCATCATGGCTCCAAACTCCTATCATTCAAGCAGATGTCATACTTCTATCTATTGGAGATGGTGGTATAAAATTTTTATTCCTTTAAAGTATCTGACACATAAGACTGATGCTCAATTGAACTTTATAAACTTCCTACTTTTGGGCTACATGCAATTAGTAGATAAGACTGGGCATATTGTATATTATTAGCTAATGACTCAATATGCCTCATGTCAATTGTCTAGAATTCTCTTCTCTGAACTCAAAATCCATATTTTTCTTTAAAAATGTGTTATGTGATGTGATCCCGACCCTATTTGATCTCATTTTCCACTAATTTATTTCCTACTAGTTTTCTTAATAAAATTCAAATGTTCATGTCATTTAACTAAGTGCTTTGCATGTACAAATAACTTGCTTATGAAAGACCTGCCTACAGACATCTCAAAGGCTTTTAGAAAATGATGTATTATGTGAATAGATACATGGCTATAATATAACAAAAAGAACGTGTGGTCTTGTTTCAGAGAAAGATCTGGACTTCATTCCAGTCATACTCTCTTTCCAAGCCCTAGGTTTCCGGATATCCTGTTAAAAATCGGTAGAATTGGAAAAGTTTTGGACCACTGAAAGGCAGGTTGAACACGCTGGGAAAACTGGATGGGATTGCCCATGTATAGGGTCACAGACAGGCATCACTTCTAGATAGCTAGTGGGAGATGCTGCAGTGTTAATCAACTAAAATAGGAAATAAAAACTTTGTTCTCAAATAGCTTTCAAACTTGTAGGACATACACTCACTGATATTTATACGGATAGAAATTCCCTTCAGATATTAGATTCAGACTCAGTGCTAGAGGTGATCAGAGATGTGAAGATTAATTCAGATTCAGGATAAAGAAATTTGACTTAGACACAAAAGAATGAGTAGAATTCTAAGGTGTTTTTCCAAGCCATATTTGCTGGTAAATTTAGGGCTATAGAATATAGTAGGTAAAGGAAATGACATTTTAAAAAAGAGAAATTGAAAACATGATGTTCTTGCTGATCTTTCATTATTGGTTGGAATACAAGCTTTATGGTGTAAGGAGAGTACTATAGGAAATATACATGGTTGGGAACACGCTGCGCTGAAGGAATGTGCTGCTGCATTTTGAAAGGCTGAGTTTTATGATTTAATTTTACATTCATTCAATATATAGTGTTTATTCTGTGTCAGGTAATATGCATTTTAGATCAGCACATTTTAGAAGATAATGTGGATTCATTTATATAGATTATTTGCTTAAAAAAACAAATGCAAATTTTGTTTGCTTGTTTATTTTTTTAATTATTCCAAGGTTAGCTCAGAAACTAAGAAGCAGAAGTTCTTTTCCATAATACAAAATTGGTCAGAATAATTTGGGGCACTCATGAAAGGCACCAGGTGGCCATTTGTGTCTATTCATTTCTAGCTTCAAAGCCTGAAAAAATACCAGAGTCATAGACTACAAGTCTTTACTGCCATTAATGTGACATATTTCTTCTTTGCTATAAAGGTTAAAAGAGCTGTAGATGTGAGATCCTCTGAAAAGTTTTAAAAGGCATCTGACATCTGCTGAGAACTTGTCATGGAATTGAAAAAAAAAAATCTTGGGGTCAGTTTTCAGGGAGACTCCTGTACTATATCTACACTGAAAATACCCGGAAACTACCTCTACAGCTTCACACTTGATGGCAGTGTTCTGCAGGAAATCTGGAGAAAAGACTCAGATATGTCCTAACAGGCTGTATTCAGATTTATTGGGAAGCCAGGCTCCATTTGAATGTGCACATTATTCTTATTGAGAGTCATCAATGCTTTGTCAAATTCTACAAATGTCTTTTAAATGACCATTAAAGTAAAAAGACAGTGAAATGTGGGAGTCAAGCCTTAATGCAGTCATAATAATTTTCATCCCTAAATCTGAGTTCCCAAATCATCCAACCACAGAAAGATCAGAATTGACATGTGAAATGTAAAGAAATGATAACAACCATGGGGTCTTCTTTTGGATCCTAGGTCACTCTTGCTGGTTATGCTCCCTGGCTAAGCTGACACACTGAGGGCAGGGAATGACAGGTTAGATTTCAGACGTTCTTTCAGTCTTTGTAATTGTGCCAGGGTAGAAACCCAAATCTTGTTGGAAAGTAGGGTTTTCAAGGAAACAAAAATCTGATGGGAAGATGTAATTGCCTAAGGTATATGTAAATATTTAAAGATAAATATATGTGAGCTTGCTGTCTATTTATAGACATAGCCATGTGTGTATTTGCGTCTCTGTGTGTGCGTGTATATAGACATACAAATATATTAACTCACCCGGATATTTATTTCTGGATATGACTATTGGAAATACATCACACAACCATCCAAATTTCTATCCCAAATGCTGTTCAAGACTGTAGATAATTAAATATTTGTAGTAGCATTGGGAAAGCAGAATCAATAGCAGGCTTTCTAGTTAAAAGTTTGTATCTCTTCATAGTTTTGGCATTTGTTAGTTTCAGATGGTATTGTTGCTGATCGAATTTTATTAAATGTTTTACTCAAAATCATGAAGTGCTTAAATCTGGCTGTCATTATTATACAAACCATAGTCTCAGCTAGGCACTATTCCTTAGGTAGTACAAAGCCATAATACGATCTACACAGATTAAAGTAACACGCTGACTTCCCAAAGATTAAGGTAACTTGGTCCATGTAATCTCCAGTCTATTCAGTATACACAGCCAGGTAACAATATGAAGATCAGTTCCCCTGTACAAAAGCCATCTTTTTTTTCTCTTCCAGAGCCACTTTCAATCCCAACCAATCATTTGGTCCTTCTCAGCTCTTCATCATAAGAGAACCTAGAGGAAAGAATAAATGGCAAAATGATTATTCTTCCTCAGACTAGACCTTAGAAAACATTCAATAATACTGCTGACTATCATTTGTACAGGGATTTGCCTGTTCTAAAGCATATTTATAGTCTTCTGTCTCTTTGTTTCTGTCCTCCAGTCTTTCTCTTTCTCCTTCTTTCCTTAAAACAGCCTTATAGTAAAAAAAAGGGGGGGGGGGAATGCTTCATTATAATTTTTATTATAATTCCTGTGTTGCTGGGCAGCCCTGGTGGCGCAGCAGTTTAGCGCCGCCTGCAGCCCAGGGCGTGATCCTGGAGACCATGGATCGAGTCCCACGTCAGGCTCTCTGTATGATGCCTGCTTCTTCCTCTGCCTGTGTCTTTGCCTCTCTCTCTCTCTCTCTCTGTCTCTGTCTCTATGAATAAATAAATAAAATATTTTTTAAAAAATCCCTGTGTTGCTAAAGAGGACATGGAAATATAAAGGAGTAATTTACCTTAACTAAGATTAAAGAACTACTTAAAGGGATGTTGGAATTTGAAATCAAGTCCTTGATATCATAAGCAGTATTCTCTGACAATAATAAAACTATGATATGGTAAATTTGGTAGAAATTCAACATACCCAACAATGCAAAAAGACATCATAAAATTTATCAATCTGTAACCTAGAAAAAATTTGCTCCTGTATAATGGTGGTCTGCTTAGGGCTAGGTTGACTAAACTTTATTCACATCCAGGTGCTTTCCAATCTTGCCCTCCATTCAAAAACTGATCCACAAGTTACAAAACTTATAGGCCTTTGATCCCTGTATCTGTACAGTCCTATCTTAAATAAACAAATCAGACCAAATTCAAGGGAGTTTGTAGTTCTTATCTGTGTCTGTGAGGCACCCTGTACACATCATTCCAGGATTTACTCTCATCTTAAATATCCTGTCCAAATCTAGACAAAGAGATACTGAAGACTTTACTTTTGTACTTACTACAATTGAAATTAATACATAGCATTTTTATAGTACTTTATTATCTCAAAATACTTTTCTCTAATCTTTTTATCTTAAGTATAAAGGCCTATTACAACAGCTTTCATTTTATAACTCAAGAAAGTAAGATCTGATGACTAGCCAAAGACTCACACCTAATTTGTGGCAGAAGCAGGGCTAAAATCTATTACCTTAAGTCTCATAGTCTTGGAAATACTTGAGAGTTTTCTCTTATTCTAATGACAGATTAAATGATCTTACTATTTCCTTCCCATCCACAATCAATCTGACTGTGTATTCACAAAGGGGCTTTCCATCAGTTGGTATTGTCAGTGCTGTGCTCCAGTTTGAAGTGGGACCAGGAGAGTGCGAAGGTGAGAGGAAAGTCAAGACATTCTGTTTTAGGAGTTACTTTCTCATCAGTCCATTCATGTATCAAAAGATCGGTAGTGTTTATTGACCCTGAACTGAGTGCCAGGCTCTGCACTTGACATTCAGCATTCAAAGCAAACAAGACAAGTCTTTTGCCTTTATTCTCCCTGTGTTCCCAGGGTCTTTACAGACCTATCCTCTACTTTCAGAGCCCTCTGATCCTCTCTGCTTCCCTGCTTGAATACACAAAAACTGATTTATACTAAAATATTTCAGGTATAATAAAGGAGACAACTGGGGACAAAGGATACTTCCAGAAACTAAACATGGAGGTTAGTCTGGATTCCACCTGTTTCAACAGCAGTCTCACGGATACCAAACAGAAAGAAAGTAAGCAGAGACACTAACGATTCTCTCACAGATCCAGGCCTGTCTTATAATATTTGTAGGGCCCAGGGCAAAAGTACACGTGGAGGACTGTAACCCACTCCTCTTCTTTGCCCACTTAGCCCCTTTTGTCACATTCTGCAAGGAGTCTCAGCCATGTGCATGCAAGGAAGACTCTCTTCCTCCTCATCAACCCACCCTCCCCTGCCACCAACTGCTAAACAACTTATCTTTGGCTGTTTGGCATGAGGGGGCATGGTTTGCCTTAGAGAGGATATTATGAGAATGGTGCTCATGTAGGTCCTAGAGGTGGGTCCAGGACATTTGAGAAGAGAAGTAGTACATGGTCTAGACGAGGAGGCATGGGTGCTGGAAGGTATATCTCCTGGCCCTAAGGTCTTCTTACATCATGGGAACAGGTGTGGCCAGAGAAGGGCCTGGAGGCCTCTGAAATATAGCCCCCAGGGCAGGAGTCCCTGCTTCCCAGGTTCAAGGATGGCACTCTTTTGGCTTATTCCTGAGAAAAAAATAATATTAGGCAAAATTTATTCTTAGCTTTCTCATTCCTCTTTTGCTTTGTTTTTAACTGTCTTCATATTTTTAGGATCCTGTAAACTGACACTCCTCCTCCCCCACAGGTCTCCTCCAGGGCTGCCTTCTTAAGGAATTTCTTTACATCCAGGTACTTGTCCTTTTATACCTCTTAGGTGTCATCAGCTACAAATAGGCCATCCAATAGCTTGCTACTCAGTATGCCTGAGAAATGTAGAGTCTTGGCTCTTACTCCCAAATCTACTGAATCAAAATCTGCATTTTATCAAGATTTCCAAGTGATTTATATACACAGTAAATTTTGAGAGGAACTGTTCTAATAATAGACTTATTTTACAAGGAGATATAAAGAATTTATATAATTTTAAAACATTCAATACTATTGATTTTCATTTTTCTGATGATATATGACGTTGAGCATTTTTTCCTGTACTTTGTTGGCCATCTAGGTTTTCTTTTGAAAAACATCTACTCAGATTTTCAGCATGTTTTTAAAGTCAGATTCTTTCTCTTTTTGTTTTTGTTTTTTGCTCTTGAATTCTACAAAACACATGTGTAGCAAGGCTTCCTAGAGAGAAGAGCTCTTCCTTACAGAGAAGAGCTCAAGGTGCAAGTAATGGCCTAGTGGAAGGAGATTTCATAAAGGATTCCAATTTTGAACTCTAAGAGAAAATAAGTGTGAAAAAAGTGAAGAGTCAGAATTTAAGAGAAGGGGGAAACTTGACGATGAAATAACCAGAAATGGCATATGCACCAGAGTTCCAAGTAAATTAGAGATTGTGTAACTGAGCAATCAGGAAACTATTTACAGCTTTGGTGAACACAGTTTCTCTACAGCAGCAGAGTTTGAAATCAGATTATAAGTTTCAAGAGGTAAGGAAAGAATAGCAGCTGATGAATTAGAAATTAGGCAATGTTAGTTAATCTTTCAGAAAGGACAGCTACAAAGGAAAGCACAGAGATAGGAAGGTGCTGGAGGGACACTTGTCCTAGGAAACTGTTCTCAGGATTAGAGCAGTTTAAACTATAAGAGCACCAATTAAATGGGAGTGGGGACAACTAATGGAATAAGGTACTAGAAAATGCAAAAGGAACTGATTTAAGAACAAAGATGGAAAGGTTGATCATGAGTAGAAGTTGCACCTATATTTCTCACAGTGGGAAGTAATTCGTGTGTGTGTGTATGAGAGAGAGAAAGAGATGGTTTTGAGGTTATAGGTTGGAAGTTAATGAGAAGGTGAGGCAGATCATACCTGATAACTTCAGTTTTCTGGAATAAGTAAGAGACACAATTTCTGAGAGGAGGGCATTGATGTGAGGCTTACTGGGTTCTTGAAGATGCTAAACTATACTTCTGCCTCAAGTTCTTGATTCTATAAACTGGAATTCTGTTCCTAACCTGCTATTCCTAGAGGTTTTTTAAATTTTCTTCTGGACTACTGGTTCTCCCAAAACTACCTTTGAAGTGGAATTTCAACAAAGAAATTTTGCTGACCCATGTCCTTTGTAACTTCACTGAGTTCCTAAGCGTCTTCCTCCTAAAAGCTTTACTAGCTTGCCTTAGACTGCCTATCATTCATTTTACTACAAATCATATCTGGACATAATTTACATTACTTTCAGCATTTTAATACCCTGTATCTGCAGTCAAGATAATCAACTTCATTTTGATGTTGTTGTTGTTGTGGTTTTGTTTTTTGCTTGAAAGTAGAATCAGCGGTATTTTTCTTAAAAAAAAAAAAAAAATATATATATATATATACATATATATATATATATAAATATTTGAGAGAAAGAATGTGTGGATGCACATCCATGAGTGGGGGCAAGGGGTAAAGGGAGAGGGAGAGGCAGACTCCCCACTGAGCAGGGAGCCCCAACACAGGGCTCAATCCCAGGACCTTGAGATCATGACTTGAGCTAAAGGCAGATGGTTAACCAACTGAGAGCCACCCAGGTGCCCCAGAATCAGAGGTCTTATATAACAATTTCAAACAAAAAAATGCTTGAAGGGAATTTACAAGGATAATTATTTTTAAGGGAAGAAAAACAAACCATTTCATTTGAGTTAAAGAATGGCAATCAACTTGGTACATGTTTACTTGAATATGAACAAGATAACCATCACCATGAACTCTTCTTTGGGCTGCTAATGCACATAGAAGAGGATGAAATCATGAAAAGTGTAGATATTAGGGTTAGTATGATCCAAAAAAAAAAAAAAAACAATTTTGGCTTTAAGTTTAAAAATGGGATAGACAGGGTCACAAAAGGTTTTTCTAGACAAGTTTACTAAATACAGTATTCACTGTTTTAAGCTGAAGACAGTCAGGACTAGTTACAAATAGTTAATAAATTACCACTACATTACAATTGACTAAGAAAACCCCATGCTCATACTAGTAAATTATCAAAATAAATCCTGGCCCAGATTTAAAAACCTATTATAAGTTTTGATTCTAGGGGATAATTCTCATTGTAAACAAAATACATTACAGCTAGCCAACCTCTTTAAGAATTTGCAAAGCTAATTGTTGCTCACTATGTCAACCTAATTTTTTTCTTAGTTTCTGAGTATCTACAAAGATCTGGCTTCAATTTTCCTATTGATTAACATACAAGCATATCAGCTTTTTTTTTTTTCCTCATATGCTTATCCATTTATCTTTATATGCCTTTGGTCATGTTTTTCTTAGAATGCTATCCTTAACACTATCCTTCTCAAAGTCTTTCCATTCTGAAAGGATAAGCTGAAAATCCATAAGCCCATTGAAGATTTCTTAAATTATCTCAAAATCTATCTTACAAATTCTCTGAATTTAGGTACAATGGAAGATTATGAATCACAAATTTATAATTACAAATAATTTTTTTAGCTTTTCACATGTATTTTTGTGGTGGACTAAGCCCTTAAAAGATTCCAATATTCTTCAATGTTACACTGCTCTTCCATCTACATATGTTGTTTTCCAAAATAAATTTTAATTTAAAAAAAAATCAAAATTAGTATGATTCCCAGGATTTTAGAGCACACAGATTAATGCTTTGTGTTATGCACATGTTCAGCAGATACTTACTGGTCAGCTGATTAAGTTCTGTGTCAGAGTTTGGAGGAAACACTTTTGTTCAAATACTTAGTGACAATGCGCAACAAATTAACATAAATATGTTCTGGCTTTTCATAGCTAGAGAGGTTTCATTCACCTAAAATATAAATAATTCCTATCTTCACATCTGTGTATTTCACTTTATTGAAATTAAATTAATTAGAAGTGCTATTATATAAGATCAACTCCTCTGAATTGTAGAATATTTCTAGAAATATTTTCTTAACATTTTTCCATATTAATTTTCATAGTCTTATGAGAATATTCTCAACAGCAAGTTATTCATTTTAATTTCATTAGAAAAAAAGTTCCTCACAAAGTATTAGATTTTAAAAGCATCATGTTGAAGTAAGATTGACTCATTTACGAGTCAGAACAGATGAGGGAAGAAGCACAAAGTGAACAAAGCAGGAAGTATAGGCCAGCAAAATCCAATTTCCTTCAGTAAATTACTGTGTGCAGATAACAGCAAACAGGTCATTTAAACAGACTAGATGAGTCATTTATCCATTGTTCAGAGCTAGCAAAATTCATTGCTCTGTAGGAACATCCTGGTTATTGACAAAATTTAGTGTGTGTGTCATTTATCAAGAACTTACTAGTTTAAGGGAACTAGTTTATGGACTTCTTCCCATTTCAGAAATGAGAAGACATCTTAGCTCAGAGGAAGTGGAACTGAGGGAGCAACCTAAAATATCTGTAGATGGCCTCAAAGGATCAGCCAATAAACATCAAAGAAGTATTTCCTAGAAATTATGGGAAATATTCAGTGCTACATATAAATAGTAAGAGTTTTAAAAACATATTACCTACACTAAACACTCAATTATATATTCCCATGTATTCTATTTATATGGATATTTTGTCTCCCTGACTTTATTATAAATTTCCTATGAATGTAGGTCATGTATATTATCCCTCAATTTTATCTCCAAGAATGTTGAAATCAGAGCAGGAGTTCAATAAATGCATGCTTACTGATTGATTCAGATCAACAAATTGGCTGACTGAAATTTCTTTTTCTACTGGTTTTGTGAGAATCATTAAGTTATCATTCTAGAGCAGGGAATCACTTCTTCTTCAAGGCTTAGACAGAATATATTTTAGGCTTTGTGGGCCAGAGACTCTCTGTGGAAACTACTCAACCATACTGTTGTAGTATGAGAACAGTCATAGACATTACAAACTAATAGCTCTAGTTGTGAACCAATAAAACTTTATTTTAAAAAGCAGGGTATCAGTGGGCTATAGTTTACCAACTTCTGCCCTATGTTACCTTTGAATTCTATTTAACGACTTTATTACAGGAGATACTTATAAAAATATGGTATTATATAATCAGTTATTTTTAGAATATGGACCCAATCCATGACTGTCTCATACAAAATGATACAAGCTAGCTACTCAGTGAATTCTATGATGTGACTGAAGAAATGAGAAGCATCTAGAAGATCTACTGGGTCAATTTATTATTTAATATGTTCACCTTTGGAGTCACATCTAAAAGTCATAGAACATAGTTATATAAATGGATACTTTTGCTAACCAATTAGCAGATTAATTATCTAATTAGCCTACTCGTATCCATTTTTACAGAGATAACAAAACTCTGTAAAAAGAAAACTATGAAGAGTGGGTTCTAAAACTGATGTTCTTTTAACACATATATATTTTGTTGTTCTCTTGAAACCAACATTCAAATATTGTGTAATCATTGAAGGAGCCTGTTGAAAAGAATTACTTTAATAAATTATGGTAATCAGCCATTGAGAGACTAAGCAAGCAGTAATAGCAATAGCATGGTCTCGTACAGTCATAATAATTGAGATTATTTCATTAGATAGTAAGTCCTGTCACAAAAGACCATAAAAAGACACCTGATACTTTAATGTCATATATTATTTATGCTTAAAGTTTTTTGTAAAGCTCTGTAATCAAATAATTAAAGTTATCTCTTAGATTATGGTATTGCAGAAGTTTGTTTTCCTTTTTTATTGTTTGCCTCTGTGATTTTTCTTTTTCAAACAAAGTATACTTTTTCAGAAGATACAGTTTTTACAAATTAACTTAAGGTTTGTTTAAAGCTGTTCTGGTTTAGTAGGCTATACAGGAACAAAGTACATTGAAAACCAAGAGAGTAGGGACACCTGGGTGGCTCAGCAGTTGAGCATATGCCTTTGGCTGAGAGTGTAATCCTGGAGTCCCAGGTTCGAGTCCCACATTGAGCTTCCTGCATGGAGCCTGCTTCTCCCTCTGCCTATGTCTCTGCCTCTCTCTCTCTCTCTCTCTCTCTCTGTGCCTCTCATGAATAAATTAATAAAATCTAAAGAAAAAAAAAAGAAAAGAAACAAAAGAGTAGAAGCCTTTATTTCCTACCCTATCCCTCCCATAGGCTCTAATGACAAAATCTGACTTCATGCTAGTTGGCAAAGGAGATCCAGCAAAATAGAAGGTGTAATTATTTCTGGAGTCAGTTGAGGAAAGAGTAGAAGAGGAGTAAAAAAAGATTACTATTATACACAGTCTTTTGATAAATTTTTTTTGTAATTAAGGTGGTAGATGAAGGAAGAAATGGAGTCGAGAATATTCTTTTGATCCAGTAGAGTAGGAAAAAACTGACAATCAGGATAAAGGATAAATTTGGGAGCAAATCCTTAAGAGAAGGTAAGTAACCAAGTGCCCTGCAGGAATGTCAGGTTAAGATAAGGAGCACACTCATCACAAGAGCCAGAAGAAAAGCAAAGTAGTATGTGAATTTAGATGGAGCTTGGTGGTAGACTTGGGAGGTAGCCATTTCCCTTTCAATTGTTCCATGATCCCTGTTAAATCTCCTGAAATCTCTACAGATAGCCTCTCAAAGAAAGCCAGGGATCAGTTAGGGTTGCCAATAAAATACAGGATGCCCAATTAAATTTGAATATCAGACAAAAAGGAATACATTTATAGTATAAGTATGTCTCAAATACTGAATGAGATATAACTTTTTAGTGTACATAAACTTGGTATAAAGCAATATTTTTAGTAGAATGCATATTTGGTATGTATTTATACTCAAATATTATTATTTATCCAAAATTAGAATTTGACTGTGTCCTATATTTTTATTAACTAAATCTGGAAACCTATCCACAATCTAAGTAGAAAGCATATGCAAACTCTGGTATGTAGAAATAAGTGCCTTTAAGAATATTGTCAGTTATTATCAGGTTGCATACGATCTTTTGATGGCAGTGGAAAAATGCATAGGAAAGGTATTACTGCACAGAAAGAATGAAATGCAAGTTTTTATGATTTAATATCTCTGCAGGGTACTACTCTGATGCCAGCAAGTGTCTAATACTAACTTAGGAAAGCTAATTACCAGTGGGCAAATGACATGGACAGAAATTTCTCCCAAGAAGACATACAGATGGCCAAATGACACATGAAACCATGCTCAGCATCACTAATCAGGGAAATGCAAATCAAAATCACAATGAGGTACCACCTCACACCTGTCAGAATGGCTAAATCAAAAACACAAGAATCAACAGGTGTTAGTGAGGATGTGGAGAAAAAGGAACATTTGGGCACTATTGGTGGGAATATAAACTGGTGCAGCCACTGCAGAAAACAGTATGGAGGTTCCTCAAAAAATTAAAAATAGAATTACCAGATAATCCAGTAATTCCACTACTGGGTATTTACCAAAGAAAATAAAAACACAACCGTGAAAAGATATACACACCCCTATTTATTCCAGCATTATTTACAATAGCCAAGTTATGAATGTAGCCCATGTCCATCAATAGACAAATGGATAAAGAAGAGATGGGATGTGTGTGTGTGCGTGTGAATGCAAGTGCACATGCACACAGACATATCATAATGGAATACTGACCATAAAAAAGGAATGAAATCTTGCCATTTGTTACAACATGGATGGAGCTAAATGTATAACGCTAAGTGAAATAAGTCAGTCAGAAAGGACAGATACCATATGATTTCACTCATGTGGATTTAAGAAACCAAACAAATGGCAAAGGCGAGGGAAAGTCAAACAAAAGAACATATATATTTTTTTAACTATCGAGAACAAACTGATGGTTAACCAAAGAGGAGGGGGATCCCTGGGTGGCGCAGCGGTTTGGCGCCTGCCTTTGGCCCAGGGCGCAATCCTGGAGACCCAGGATCGAATCCCACGTCGGGCTCCCGGTGCATGGAGCCTGCTTTTCCCTCTGCCTGTGTCTCTGCCTCTCTCTCTCTCTCTTTCTCTCTCTATCATAAATAAATAAAAATTAAAAAAAAAAAAAACAAAGAGGAGGTAGGTGGGGATAATGGATGAAATAGGTGAAGAAAATTAAAAGTACACTTATGAGAAGCATTGAGTAATGTACAGAATCACTGAATCACTATATTGTACATCTGAAACTAATATAACTGTATGTTACTTATACTGTAATTAAAATAAAAGAATGCGGGATCCCTGGGTGGCGCAGCGGTTTGGCGCCTGCCTTTGGCCCAGGGTGCGATCCTGGAGACCCGGGATCGAATCCCACATCAGGCTCCCAGTGCATGGAGCCTGCTTCTCCCTCCGCCTGTGTCTCTGCCTCTCTCTCTCTCTCTCTGTGACTATCATAAATAAATAAAAATTAAAAAAAATTTTTAAAATAAAAGAATGCTAATATCAGCAAGAAGTACCGTAGTTTGAAAATCTTTTGCTATTATTTTTATGAGTACTGTGAAGGCACTTAAACTAGTTCAGTGCATTTTATAAGTGCTTTACATTTTCCAGAGTAGGAAACAGAGCATACAGATGATAAATAACTTGCCCAAAACACTGGAAGGAGGTCTGCTCACCACTAAAGTTGATTCTCCATCACAGCCTGCTGCCCCTCAGCAAGATATTGGAATTAACAGTGGGACCTATAGGAAGCTTTGGGCTCTGTTGGAGGGATTAGGCTCCTCAAGAGCTCGTTCATCTGGGAGGCAGAGTGAGAGAACCTGAACTAAGAAGAAGAGTGACAAGAAGAGGATGGACATATACAGAAAAAAAATCACCATTTGACTTTCACAGATCACTAAGTTTCTCTTATTTTCAGCTTCTCTTTTACCTTCTTAAAAATTAACGAACATATGTTGAAATCTTTCTTTTTTTTTTTTTAAATTTTTATTTATTTATGATAGTCACAGAGAGAGAGAGAGAGGCAGAGACACAGGCAGAGGGAGAAGCAGGCTCCATGCACTGGGAGCCCGACATGGGATTCGATCCTGGGTCTCCAGGATCGCGCCCTGGGCCAAAGGCAGGCGCCAAACCGCTGCGCCACCCAGGGTTCCCTGAAATCTTTCTAAATAGGGAATTGTGCTGCATGGGTTCTATGATGAATAATACTTACACCAAAGAAAACTGTGCTTGATTTGGTGTGAAGATAAATAATACTTAGGAAATGGAGAATATGCAAAAGGTAGTACAACTTATGATAGTTGTAATGGATATTTAGAGGGAGTTTTCAGGAAGATGGTAGATATGGGCTTGGGTAAGAGTTTAAGGATTCATGGTAGTTAGACATTCATTAATCCATTCATTTCACAAATACTGAGTTAGTACCTATTATGTGCCAGGACTTGTACTAGCTTAGAAATTTTAAAAATGAGTAGGTTACAATTCTTGGCAAATTCAGATGTTCCTCAAAAAAAAAAAAAAAAGTTACATTACCTTCAAAGAACATCAAATAACTCTAAAATAGTTGCAAGATTTCTCAAAGGAAACTATAAATCACTATTGAAAAATATTAAGAAGGTCTAAATAAATGGAGAGATACACATTGCAAATATTTTCAAATGGAAGAAGACTCAAAAATATAAAGGTATTTTTGTTTCACGAAGTAATCTATATACTGCAATTCTAATTAAAACCATAGCCATGGGCAGCCCCGGTGGCTCAGCAGTTTGGTGCCACCTTCAGCCCAGGGTGTAGTCCTGGAGACCCAGGATCGAGTCCCATATTGGGCTCCTTGCATGGAGCCTGCTTCTACCTCTGCCTGTGTCTCTGCTTCTGCCTCTCTCTCTCTCTCTGGTCTCTCATGAATAAATAAATAAAATCTTAAAAAAAAAAAAAAAACATAGCCATTTTTTTTTTTTAGCTTTTATTAAGTCCCATTTAGTTAACATACAGTATAATACTAGTTTCAGGTGTGCAAAATAGTGATTAAACACTTATATACAACACCGGGTGCTCATGACAGGGCACTTTTTAGTCCCCATCAGCTATTTAACAAAATTGAAAAGCTGGCCCCCAATTTTTTTTGACCCCAAATTTTTATACGGACATGGAAAGGATGAAGAAGCCAAGGTAATCTTAAGAAGGAAAAAAGTTGAAAGATTTCTGCTATCAGTTTGGCCTATGAACTTGGTATGAGCAGTCAGATATACATATAGATTAGAGAAGCCAGAAACTCATGCATATACAACGACCTGATGAATGATAAAACACACACACACATACACATACACACACACAGACATGCACCCCCTGATATAGTCAGAGAAATGGCCTTTTCAATAAATGGTACTGTGTCAATTTAGTATCCACAAGGAAAAAAATGAATATTGAATTTACATTTTGTATTACTATCTAATTCTATTACAGATGGATAGTAAATATAAAAGGTAAAATGAAAAGTAAAAACTTCTAAATGTCCACCAAATGACTGAATGGATAAACAAAAAGTATATATCTATATAATCGAATATTATTCCATCATAAAAAAGTATGATACATGCTACAACATAACAAACTTTGAAAACTTTATGCTAAACAAGTAACAAATTACATATATTATTTGATTCTATTTTTATTAAATGTCCACAAAGGGCAAATCTATAGAGTCAGAAAGCAAATTAGTGGTTGCTTAAGGCCTGGGGAGACTGGGAATTAGAGAAGAGCAATAGCTTGGGCAGCCCCGGTGGTTCAGTGGTTTAGCACCTGCCTTCTGCCCAGGGTGTGATCCTGGAGACCCAAGATCCAGTCTCACATCGGGCTCTCTGCATGGAGCCTCCTTCTCCTTCTGCCTCTCTCTCTCTCTGTCTCTCATGAATAAATAAATAAAATGGTTTTTTTTGTGTGTGTATTTTTTCTGTTTTTGTTTTTGTTTTTTTAAAGAAGAGCAATAACTCAAGTGAAGAGAATTTCTTTTTGAAGCGGTAAAAATGTTCTAAAATGGACTGTGGTCATGGTTGCCCATATCTGTGAATATACTAAAAAAAACAGTAAATGTAAATGAACCCTTAAATGCAAAAAAACAATCTTAATTGTACCATAAACCATCAAATGGGTGGATTGCACGGTATGTGAATTTTATTTGAGTAAAGCTGCTGTTAAAAAAAAAAAAAAGTAAAATCTTATAGAGAACAGTAAACAAAGATGAAATCATTCATGGCCCAGAGCTGTAGGCAGATTTTTAAACAAGATAAAAAATACAGTAGCCATAAAGAAAAAAATTCATAAATTGAAGTACTTTAAAATTAAACTTTTCTTTGAATTAACATATGCCATGAAGACTGTAAACATTGAAGCCACAAAGTAAGAGAAGACATTTGTAATGCACATACCCATAAAGGAATCATTTTCATAATATATAAAGAACTCTCAAAATCAATGACAGACAACCTAATGGTAAAAAAGGCCAAAGGGCTGAACTTAATAAAAGATGATAAACAAACTTATGAAAATATGCTCATCATCATTAATAAGACAGGAAATTCAAATAAAAAATACCCTGCAATACCATTACACACCTACCAAAATAAGTAAAATTTAAAAAGTGAAGAAAATACCAAGTGTTTGTAAGTATATGGAACACTCAGGAGCTCATATATGCTACATCTACTTGGCAATAAATTTACGAAAGTTGTTTATACTCATATTTTATGATTCAACAATTCCTCACTCCTGAGGATATACCGAACAAATACATACATATTTGTCAAATGACAGATACAGTAATTTTCATAATAGCACCACTTACACTATTCCAATACAGCGAACTACCTAACACCTGTTCAGTGTTAGACTTGATAAATAGGTTATGGGACTTTTACAAAACAGACCTGTAAGAAGAAGCCGTGAGAGTGGCGGGGCGGGTCTACATCGACACCCATTCACACGGATGATTATCATAAACATAATAAAATAGAATACTAAGAGAAAAATCTAGGTGCGAAAGCATGTAGCTTGTAAGTCTCCACTGATACACATTTCAAAACCAGTTGAAATAAAACGTGAGGTTGAAAGTCTGGGTAGTGACTATCCGTGGGAGGAGGCCGGGAAAGGGATTGCTGGTAACCGGAAGTGAGGGGTCAGGGTAGGTCATTTTGACCGCTTGCTTACCTTGAGCAGAAGGCAACCGAGCAACACAGGAAGAACGGCCTAGCCCTCCTTCTCGCCTAAAACCTTTCGGTTTAGGTCACAGAAATCTGCATTATAACGTTTCACTTCTCCTCTATCAGGGTAAGGAAAATAACTCTTACCTGCCTAACAGACCTTACTAGTCAGCCCTTAGCCGGGTTGCTAGTCACTTCCCCACAAGTAACCAGCCCTAGGGGCCTACTCTCCTACTACTGGTTCTGGCACCGCCCCTGGTAGGCGAGGTGGAGCTGAGCGAGGCCGGCCCTGCTGACCGGGGAGATGCGGCCGTTCCAAGAGCGGGGAACTCACCCAGGAGGCTGGTCCAGGGGCCGCAGGGCCGCGCACGCCTCACCGCGGGTCCCCGGGGCTCACGTGACGCCGGAAGTGGCCGCCGCTGCGCATGCGCCCAGAGGGTCTCAGCGGCACGTGCCCACACGGGCTGCGCACTGAAGATGACTGCCGCGTGGGGTCTGAGGGCGCGGTGTCCACTGTGAGGCGGCGGAGGGGGTAAGGATGCCCCCCGCCTCCCGTTTGCAGGGTTCCAGACCGCGGGTCAACCAGTCGCATGCCCTCCAGGAACTCCGCCAGCTCTCCAGCTCCTCACGCCCCGGGGCTGAGCGGGGGTCCCTGGCTTGTTGGGCGGTGACCGTCCGGCAGCCGTGGAGGCTCACGAGGGAGGAAACAGGGTCAAGAGAACGATTCCAAAAGTAAGTGACCGTTTTCTTCACCAGGAGCCTCGTGATTCAAACCACTGATCGGTTAGGCCCCCTGGGCTGGGGGTCGGCCCCTCCCTCGGGGCGTTCACGCCGGGCCTCACGGAGTTAGTGGAGATGCGACGTTAGCCGAATGCTGCGGTGTGAACGCACAGTATCCTGCTCGCAGTGGCACCAACTCAGTGGCTGAGTTGAGGGCAAGGCACAGAGTGAGGCTCAGGCTCAGGGGTGGCGTTCAGGGGGGGCACTGAACACGGGGCTTCGCTCTCGGGTCCTTAGGATTTCTGCGGCAATACCTGTATACCTGTCTTCCAAACGGCAGGATTTCCTCATATGTGTTGCTGGCCGAGTCCCATATCCCTCGGGGTTCGCAGGCATGCTTTGGGGCGGGTTGGGTCAGAACCCAATCTAGGGTTGGGGTTCCGGCCAAGGAGCTTGGAGGGTGCTATTTGCCTGCAGAGTGGTGACTTGCCTGAAGGGCTGAGTTGAGGGTGAGGGTTAGGGTGAGGCTCAGGCCCAGGGTTGGTATTCCCATGATGCTGAACTTGAGGCTTGTCTCAGGGGTTACTTCGGATTTCTCCAGCTCTTTCTGCCTCTCTTCCAAATGACACTCTTTCCTCTGTGTTGCTGGCCGAGTCATCTTGTGTTGCTGAGGTGTCCCAAATACTTCAGGGTTCAGAGCCAGGATTTGAGCCTGGGTCTGGTCAGAACCCAACCCAGGGTTAGGGTTTGGGCATAGGAGCTAGGAGGATGCTATCTGCAAGTACTGTGGAGATCTACCTGGAGGCCTTAGTTGATGGGGAGGCTTAGGGTGAGGCCCAGACTCGGGGTTGGTGTTCAGGGGTTAGGGTGAAGGTCGGGGGTCAGTGTTAGGGTTAGGTTTATGGTTAGGGTCCTCCTCTCAATACACAGGTGCCTTTTTGTGAGGCAGTGATAGTGTCCAGGACGACCCCATTTTGGAGGATAGCTTTCTCTGTAAGAAATTTCTCAGTATATGGTGAGGACAGGCTTTGTTGAACAACATTTAGGGCTTGCAAGGGTTAATTTAATAAAAGCTTTGATGTGCTGTAACATCCTTCAGACCAGTAGAACAAGGTTGGCGGCCAAATGATGAAGTGGAAAATGGAAATGTACCCAACTAGATTTGAGGAGAGGGAGATTGGCAGCTTTTGTTACCATGGAGCGGATTCTCTCCTGTAGCCAGGAAAAACTCAGGATGCTGTGGCCAAGGAACCCAGATGGAAGCCATAGTCAAATGTTTGTGACACACAACCACTGGATCCTATTCCTACCCAGTAAATACCTAGGTGGTGTGACCAGTCAGTGTCAAACCAGTTGGCCTCCCTTAATGTGACAGAAAGACTATATAGTTCCAGTGTTATCTATCGCATATCCCAGGTACAACAAGTTTGTTTTATTTAGAGTGTTTTTTCTGTTGCCAGCATAGCGGTGCATGAGTGCCAACCAGGATAAGCCACATGAGTCTCATTACCCCAAAACTGGGTTTACCTTTTGCTGGTTGTGAAGTCAAAAAACACAACCAAAAATAGGAAAAGGAAGGGTGTTACTTGCAACAAGTAAAAGAGAACACCAGGGACATCTCCCAAAGTGCAAACTCGGGAAGTTTTAAGCTAAGAGTGCATACATATTCAGGAAGGGGCTTGTCTGGTGGGGAATTAAGCTTAGAACTGAGGCAAAAGCAGTCTCTAAGTGACATAGTCCAGGTCTAAATTAATCGAAGTTATACGGGCCAACAATTAGCATCATTAATTCTCTGACTCTAATTGGTTGGATATTCAAGCGCTCAAAGGGGTTTAAATCCTGAAAAAAGAACTCTACCTTATATCCATTTTTTACTTTTGAATCAGTAATGGCAGTTTCACCACTGATTTATTGTTCCTGATATGATTAAGCTATCTCCTGACATGCTGGTAGCTGTTTGTTCTTACATTCTTTTGTTCCCTTAAAATCATTACTGAAGTCTGTTATTCTGCAATTTCAACATATCCCTGGAAATTCTGCAAGAAATGTGCCTTGGGGAAAAAGTGCTGGTCAGGCATAGATCACAAGAAGGCCAAGAGCGTTCTTATGACAAGAAACTATGTCTTGTCTTTGTTTTTCCAAAGACTCCTAACTCTTTCTGCCTACAAATGCATCCCAAATCTGAATATAGCTACCCACAGCTCTGATGGTGGTATTTTTAGGACCCTTCTGACCAGCAGTTTGATGGATTGCCTGTGTAGTTTGATTGACAGGTAAAAAGTACCCATGCCCAGTGTTTTTGGTAGTATGTGTCACAGGGCAGGTTTTGGGATCAGTATTGGTAACATCAGATGATTTTATTAAAGATTTTTTTTATTTATTCATGAGAGACACAGAGAGGGGCAGACATAGGCAGAGAGAGAAACAGGCTCCCTGCAGGATCAAGTCCCAGGACTCCAGGATCATGGCCTGAGCCAAAGGCAGACACACAACCACTGACCTTCCCAGGTGCCCACATCAAATGAATAAAGAGTACTAATCCTAATTTGTTCTTCCTTAATGTGCTGCTCCAGTGCTTATCAACCCCTGTCCCTGAAGTAGTGACAACCACCATGGCAATCTCAATGAGTTAGAGAATGGCAGCTTCCCATGTATCTAATACTTGGATTAATTCCTTTGCTGGGTATGCAGGTGGGCCTGCTGTAGAAAGGTATTTCTGTTAGATGCCCATCTCATGACCAAAAACCACAGGAATGGTAGAAGTCTAAGAACAAGAAGACAAATACTTAGTAGGAACTTGTATGAGAAGTTCTTAACCTTCTGTAAGAATTATATGTGTGGCCTGACCCTTCATGTGGCTTCAGCCTTAGGAATTTGACCTGGATGTACACACCTTGCATGTCAGCCTTGTGGGGCAGCCCTGTCAGGCATCAGGAGATGGCCTGGGGATGGAATATGCCAGATCAGGATCCCCACCTTCTCCCCTCCTTCAGTGATGCATGTTCTACTTCAGACATACAGCATTTCAAGAGGTCCAGCTTACAGCAGGATAGTGAGATCCCAATTGAGACTGAGTACTTCCCTCTCACACAGGGGTATAAAGTGACTCAGTCATCCCACTGGAATATCCCATTGCAAATTCCAGAACCTAATGCCTCTCCCAGGCATGGTGGGGTTTGGTATTCTCAGCAGTGTAGCACTTTGATCCTCACTAGGAATAGGGGCATTGTCTGTTTCCCATGATTTTTATGCCTTTACAGTGTTGGGTGTCTCAGTAGGGGTCCCCAGTCCTGCATATGGAGCAACGGGCCCTAGTGGGTGGTTGTTCAAACGTGTTAAAGCCTGGGATTGTGCCTTAGTCCACCTGGCCAAGATAGTTTCACTTTATGGTAATTTAATATGATGTTTTAATATGCTGCTTTCCTTTTTTCTTTTCAACCAGCCCTGTTGCCTGTAGGTTAAAGGGGAGATGGAACCTTCATTCAATGCTGTGTTCTTTTGCCCGGTCTTGTACATCATGACCCTTAACATGTGACCTTGATCACTATTCAACTAGGGTGTGCATGCATGGATTCAATTTCTATAATCCCTAAAATGGTGGTGATCTGGTTTATGGCAACAGGGAAGAACTTGGCTTAAGTCAGATGCAGTGTCCATACAAATCAAGGCATACTCAAAACCCTTACTTGAAGGGAGGGTACAATACAATCAATTTGCCAATTTCTCACCATTTGAGAACTCCAGTGGATGGCCCCAGATTCATTTGGCAGTTGGCTTGAGTGTTGTTTAGAACGCACAGGAGGGCAAATGATCACTTTTTTTTTTTTTTTTGTAAATTTAATTTGTAGTCTCCAGTAATATTACCTTAAGAGGGTAGAAAAAAAAATTTTTTTTCTATCCCATACAAGAACACCAGAGGAGCTTTTAGAATACTTAATCATCTGGTTGTTTTGTGTGTGTGTGTGTGTGTGTGTGTGTTTACCTCGGAAGTGGTTACATAGGTATGATCCCTTAGTGAAAATTTGTGGAGCTATATACATATGAGATTATGTGTAGTTTACTTTAATAAAATCATAGTTGAAACACAACAGAAAGAAGTATCAAGGGCCATCCAGGTAGCAAATAGCATGAGTGAGGACAAAGAGACAGAAAAGTACAGCCTTGTTCAGAACCAGTGAGGACAATTTGACTGAAACCAAATATTTGCAATTTCCATTATTACCAGAGATGAAAAAATGAAAAGGACTATTTAACCAAACATTTAATATACCCGCTAAGAAATTGCCTCCTCTCTTAAGGAGGCTCTTAAACAGTTTGGGGCTGTTCTCTAAATATCAGGTTCAGTATGGAAAGAAGAAAGTGGAAATGTACTCACAATTTGAATTTCTGTATTCTTTATCCACCAATTTCAGGTACTTAAGCTCTTCCTTTGATACTTGGAATGTAAATAGGGGACAAGACTTCTATATTTCATTACCAGAGACCTTTGTATAACAAAGGTAAAAATGTCCTATTGGGTTTAAGCTAAAATGGTAACTTTCTAACAGTGAAATTTCAGGCTACACCAGACCGAAAAGGGATGATAGGAAGGATAGGACTGAAGGGGGAAACCTTGTGTAGTAAATACATATTTCTATATTTCAGCAAAAATTCTAATCACAGAATCAGACCAAGAATGAGACCATGTCATCTTTGGGGCTAAAGGCAATGCAGGGATGCTACATTGTATTTGAGTTATAAAGGCCAAGGTAGATGTATGCATCCCAAGGATTCAAAGCCTAGAGTTGAATCCCTGACTCAATTTGAATTTGTAACTATTTCTGGGTGAATGGTGTATGTATGTATGTATATCTGGCAAACAGTATGGCCTGCATAGGCTTTCTATTCACTTCTCACATATTTCTCCGATCTGTGTTGCAATTAATAAGATATCTTCATCATTCCCAAACTTTTTTTTTTTTTCTTCAAAATTAGATACTCTTGAAAAGTAGCTTCAGCATAGAACCGAGAGCATTAAAGATACAGAGGTCTATTTAAGGATTCTGTTTAGGTATTCTTGTGAGAGACTATTCAAGGGAAGTGGCTTACATGAAAACCTATCTCCCCAAAGAAGTTCCCTCAGAAACACTTGTTCCACCTCTTCAAATCTAAATATTTACCTGCAATGATTCTCTTTGCACTAATCTCATTTCTTTCTATGCCTGAGATTTAGGCACATCTTAGGTACTTACACTTAGGTACTTGCCTCATAAATGTGTTTCTGAAAATTGCCTGTGAATTCAGTGTCTTTAAGCAGAGTTTATTTAAGTGCACTAGGGAAGTTCACTGTTTAGAAACCCTGAGTTAAACCTTTTTATGATTTGAACAAACATTTGATAAGGAAATAATCACCTTTTCATTATGCTTGGCTTATTAGTAGTCCTTAAAATAGGAATTGAACTGAATTGATGCTTTAACTTATACCTAGTTCTTTTTTTTTTTAAGATTTATTTATTTATTTGTTCATGATAGACAGAGAGAGAGAGAGAGAGAGAGAGAGGCAAAGACACAGGCAGAGGGAGAAGCAGGCTCCATGCCGGGAGCCCGATGCAGGACTCGATCCCGGGACTCCAGGATCATGCCCTGGGCCAAAGGCAGGCACTAAACTGCTGAGCCACCCAGGGATCCCCAACTTATACCTAATTCTAATGCTTCTCCAGATTTCTCCATGCTTCTCTTCAACCAAGTTATCGACATGATGTGCAAGAAGTTCCTTCCAGGAATATTAATTTTTCAGTGTGTTCTATTTACAGTTATGCCTAGATATCCATCAAATCAGTGGATTTATGATAGTGATGGTCTCAGATATATCTCAGATCTATCCTAGTCAGTATACTTCTTGAACTCATTTCATCCAGCTGCCCCATTTAATGCTAAGGTCCTCCAGGAATCCAACTAATGTCTTCAGTTAAGTTTTTTAAACTTTGCATTTTATTGTAGTAGATCTCTGTAGTAGAGACTGTCTGTTTTATTTCAATATTTATTCTCTAATTCCTACTTAGCAATGGAACATCCCATTTTTACATGGGCAATAGCTTCCCAGAAGGAAAAAAAAATACTGCATCTCCTAGCTTCCCTTGCACCTAGGCATGCCATATGACTGAAGTACTGCCAGTGGGATGTAAGCAGAAATGTGTCCAACCTCTAGAACATGTCTTTAAGTCAGAGTGGCATACTTTAGTTGCTTCTCTTATCTTTTTTGCTGGTTGGAATACAGGCAGGATGAATTTTGATGTATTACAAGGAAATAAATTAGAAGGAAGCTGGTTTCCTCTATATTTATTTGAGATGAAAAGGAAATACATTCTCTTTATTTAACCCACTAGCATGTTGAGGGATCTGTCACAAGAATCTAATAGTAATTGCTGTCTTTCTATTCCCCATTTGCTAGCTGTGCAACTTTGGTAAGTTACTTTCACTGTTACAGACACTTCCCTTAGGTGTTGAATGGAAAATGTATAGCATCTATCTAAGGGGTTGTGTATCATATGTGGGGTTATCCATGCAAAGAGATTACTTTATGTCCTAGCATACAGTAAGTACTCAGTAAATTCTAGTTTTATTTTTGCATACTTTCTATGGCTTAACTGTACTTAAGCTCAAGATTACTAATTATGCATTTCAAGATTCATGTTGAACAAATATTCAACCTCTGACATCTGTTTATAGCTGTCCACCCTCATAGCCCATAAGTACTTCAAGCCCATCATGTCTGAAAACCAACTGATCATACTCTTTTCAACTTGCTCTTTTCCTGAATTTTCTGAAGAATGTCATTACTATCTACATAGTTATTTAAATAAAATAATAATAATTATTTAGGCCATTTATTATGAAAAAATATAGTCCCTAGATGATATAGGTTGTCTTTATAATCTTTTATATCCATTCACACTCCTCTTTCACTTCCCTTGTCTCTAGCTTAAGTATTCATCTGACTTGCATTTCTGCAGGGATCTCATAATTGCTCTTTCTACCTATATATCACCATCAAGAAGCCTTTTTATACATGGGTGTTTAGTCAGGCCATCATCCTACTTAAAAACATTTACAAGACATGCTTTTGGATACAAATAAAATCCAATCTTCATATCATAGTCTGAAAAGTTTATGTTCCATTCCTTCCTAACTTTCAGTTTCATTCTCTCTTTCCCAATCAGACCCTTAATTTTAGCTATAAAAATAGCATTTATGGAGTCATGCACTTCTCTAAGCACTTGACGTGAACTATTTTTTTTAATCTGCTGAACAACCTTATGAGGCAGATATCATTATTATTGCCAGATGTTATTGCCAGATGAAGAAAGTGATACACAGAGACATCAGAGGCTTATTGAAGTTTGCACAACAAGCAAGTGGTAGACAAGGGATCAAGCCGAAATGGAGCTTGCACTCCACCCTGGGGCATTGCTCTTTCATGCTAAACCCCAAATGCACTGTGCACTTTATTTTTCCATTTCTTTGTCCGGAATGCACCCCATTTTGGGAACATGGCTCTCAACCTGGGAAATTCCTTTAACTTCTCATTGGTGACTCTCTCTGTAAAAGCTTCCAGACTCAAGCAGGAAGAATTAGGTGCGTCTTTGTGTTCCCATAGCATAGGCATTGTGCTTCCCTCACAGCCCCAGTCCTCCATTGTTACTGTTTCTTTGTGTCCAATGAGTGTATTAGTATAGATGAGACTTGTGTTATTCAATTGTGTGTCCCAAAGTATAAAAGAGAGCATCGGACATATTACTCTACAATCATTTGCTGAACAAATTACCAGAAAATAAAAAAAAGTAAATTGGTGAGTGAAAGAAACACACACATGTGCATGCAACAAAACAAAACTATATTATGCCCTGAGAAAAGCAATTTACTGACAGGCAATCTAACTTTTAGATTTAGCTTTGGAGTTAAACATCTGTATGAAATTTATGAAAAGATCTCTTGGTGTTATTTTGGTTTTTGAAGCAGATTATTTATGAAGCAAAGCAGGTCACATGAAGAGGTTAAAAATCAAATCTGACAAGTTATGTCAAGACAGAAATGCCTCACATGCCCTCTCAGCTACTTGGAGCAGATCCTCTTGGTGGAAACAACCACTGAATGATGAAGATGAGAAAACCTGGATCCTATCCTCAGAAATCAGCTTTTAATAAAAAGGAAAATCTCCTTCAGGGCCATGAGCATAGGTTCACATCTTTGCCAAAGCAGAGAGGCATCAGGGATTTATCGATCACACAGCTGTTAAGTTCTACTTACTCCACCCTAAACCTCTCACTCTCCCCAAGCCTGCCTTGTCTGCTAGGAAAGTATCTGCCAGATACCTACCTTCCCTTCTGAACTGTATTCATTCTGGGCTTAGTCTATCACAGTAGCTACACCTCTCTGTCTTATGACTGTCATGGCCCATTCCTGCTTTGAATCACCATGACTAAATATGGCTCTTCTCAGGACTCTCTACCTCCTGGACCACTCAACTGTGTACTTTTCTAAAGAGAATATACTGAAATAGATAGTTTATAAGGTCTCTTACATATCTAAATGATGTGATTTATTTAGCTACCTTAGGATCTGGTATCCAGGGACACTTTGAATTCCATTAATAGATGACTTCCAGGAAGGATCGATTATCTCTCCTCAGAGATCACATATTTATATTTCAGTTAAAAAGAGCGATCTTAGAATTACAGTGTGATCTTGCCCAAAATAATATCTAGAAATGGGAGTTAAAAAGCTGGGGAAACTATCCTTTGCTTTTGGCCTCAGCTTACTGGTAGCACTAATGTGTTTGTGCTACTAACTGAATTATCACTGACATTTAATCAAAGAAGGAAAAGATCAAATGCATATAAATTAAACTAAACAAGTGAAATTATCAGACATGCTTAGAAGGCAGCTGAGAAATGAGAACACAGATAGCAAGCTGTGAGCAGCCTTATCAAAACCATAGGAGAATATAAGAAGGGAGTGGAAGAAGTATAACTTTGTAGATAATAACCAGGGCCTAAATACAATAGCACTTGCCACTGTGTTTCAGAAATTCCTGGTTTGAATTTTCATGGCATACCTGTAGAAGACTTGAAATGAATTTGGAAGATAAAGCTGCAAAGAGAGAAACTCACCAGATAATTTACTGGCTCGGGAGTTATTTTGGTTGATGCTGTGTTTATTTTTATCTTCTTCATGAAAAAGGAAATGAAGCATGAAAGATGGAAATGGAATTTTTGGCCTTTTGGTTGAGTTTCAAGTGTTCTTCTGTCCATTACACCGCAACTCCTGATAGGCCTTCATAACTAGTAATGTGGGTTCAAAGGAGGAAATGCTTTTTCTAGAAACTATAGTGGAACCTGGAGATTGAAGATCTTCAGCTTGAATCTTACATTGATTCAGAAGAACAAGACCAAAAATACCATAAAGGAGAATCCTTCTGTGCTAAGTGAGAATATTGGTCTTCACTAAAGACATAGAGCCTCAATCAAGGAGGACATATGACTAGTGGGGGTTCCATAAATGTCATACGCTGATGTATTAATATCCTAGAATGTTCTCTGCTTTGCTCTTAGGTATTAAGGACTGTTTGGGGTAGCATTGTATTATGTCCCCTTCAGTTGCATTGTTTTGGTTGTCTATTTCTATGTAACAAGCCACCTCAAAATTTAGCAACTTAGAGTAACAGTTTATTGTCTCTATGGTTCTGTGGATTGACTGAGTGCAGCTGGAGAGTTCTTGCTCAGGGCCTCATATGTGGTTGCAGTCAGACAACAGCTGGGGCTAGATATTGAAAGGATGGACTGCTCTAGATTACCAAGATTGATCAGTTACATAGCTGAATTAGCTTTTGTCTGTAAGCTGGGATCCATGGATATCTTACAGGAGCAACTATACATGGTTACTCAATGCACCTTGGGCTTCTTAGTATGGTCACTAGGTTCTCAGTGTTACTACTACATATATTCTGTTGGACAACAGTTATTGGCCCCATTTCACCCAGGTTCAGGGGGGTGAAGAAATGAATTCTGTCTCTTGATGGAGGAGCAATGAAATCATACTGCAGAACAAAGTAATGGGAAATATTATCATGGCCATCTTTGGAAGATACAGCCTTCCATAATTATTGACGTACAATATTTGGGTTGTTGAGCTTCTAGATAGCATGTACCTCACTGCCCAATTCCTCCATATATTTGAGCCTCTTCACATGTCTTTGGAACTCTTTTCTACTTAAGTGCTGTAGTCCATAAATATTCTGTGCTGTTATGTTCTTTTGAACATCAGTCTCTCAGCCTCTTCTCCTGTCGAAGCTCTCCTATCTTGTGTTCTAGTTCCTTAAGGTAATCATAAGTAATGTGGGACATTTGATTTTCTTCTTCTGTATTGGTTCCTCTGTCCAGATATCTACTAATAAAATTAGGCTTCTGGGATATTTAGTACAATGTGACTGTTTAAAGGTAAACGGAAAGACATCAAATTTTTGAATAGTGTATTTGAGCAAACATCTATTCCAATTAGGCAGTACCAAACCAAATATGGTTAGGAGTGCTCTACCAGAAAGAGCTAAGGAAAAGGCTTTTATGGAACAGGTTTGTAAGCAGGGCAAGAACTTATTTGATTGAGTATAGCTTAAGCCATTGCTTATTTGGGAAAGCCTAGTTGGCTGTTTGTCATTAGTTGTTTAGATTTCCTAACCTTAAGACATTTATAGGAATTGAGTCTGGCTTACATTTTGGTTTGCTTATGTAGGCTACCAGGGTATTAGAACCACCTCAGCCTATTGGCCTCCTTGTTTAATTGCTTTCGCAGAATGCATATATTTTACTGTGGCTAACATTTAGGCTATAGAGGGCTGCAGAGAGCTTGGATATTTAGTGTATAAACTTCAAGAAAATACCCTTTGCTATTTAGTTTTAAGGTTTGGAATGAGACTGTGCATAAGAAGCCAACTTCTTTAATTTCCCCTGATTAGGCTGTAGCCTTGAGAGCCTTACAAAGCCCTTCAGAGGTGAAGCTGCCAGGCATGCATAGCAACTCTCATCCCCAACATTGGGGGAGGAGGAGGTTCCATACATGTATACAACCAAAATCTTTTATCGTAGACCCCAAAAAATTCTCTCTGTCATCAGATCTACTTGTATTTCCCTCAGGTCTTCCAAAAATATCTCATTATTAATCATGGAGTAGGTGGGACACCTGGGTGGCACAGCAGTTGAACGTCTGCCTTCAGCTCAGGGCATGATCCCAGGACCCAGGATCAAGTCCCACATCGGGTTCCCTGCAAGGAGACTGCTTCTCCCTCTGCATAGGTCTCTGCCTCTCTCTCTCTGTATCTTTCATGAACAAATAAATAAATCTTTAAAAAACCATCATGGAGTAGTAAATAAACAACCATTACGCAAAGAAAGACTGTAGTGTAATGGTTAAGCATCACACTTGGAGCTTCTGAAAGACCTGAGTTCAAATTCCAGCCCTGTGACTGAGTCTGTGAAAGTTTAGCATCTCTCCATAGGTTTCTTTAGCTATAAAAATGAGGGTTGTGGTAGTATCCATTTCCAAAAACTAGCATGAGAATTTCACCTACCTGACCTATAATAAATACTGCAGATGTTTGCTATTACTCTTATTTTGATCTGGCCACTTTTGGAGCACTTCCGTGATGTTACAAGAGAATAGTAAAGAGTGTTACCAACATGAGATGACAGGATACGCATCCTTTTGGTGTGCTGGCTGGTTAATGTGTTATCCCTTCCAGGGAATATAATGCCGTGAAAACCATCATTGTATCAATATGCTCCTGCTGGGTCCATGGCTCTTTAAGGAGAAGAGCATATGGTGGAATTTCAGACACCATAGGAGGTCAATGAGGGGAATATTTCTGTTGAAGGGGAAAAAACTCTTTTAAAGTTGCCAATTTTATCTACTCATCAAATCCCCTGTTCTCTTCAAGTGTAAAAATAAAATTATTTGCATGTTTCTTTCCATTCTTCATTATAAGGCTTTATTCTATGGCTTTTAGTTTCTAAAAATGCCACCGAGGCAGACAGTGACAGAGGTACCTCCCAGAATGGGAAGAAGATCTGACTAGAGATAAATGAAAATTCAAAGCCCATGGTCCATAATCAGGAAGAATATGTTGGCTCCCAAAGCTAATAGAGCAATGAGCATAGGAAGGAAAAGATATATTGTTTTAAGAAGTATTCTGACTTGGATAATTAATAAGAGACTAAGAAGAAAAGCTATTGTGCATCAGTATAACTGCTATTCAAAAACAAACAAAACAAAACAAAAAAAACAAACAAAAATTAAAACCAAAGAAAAAAACAACAGTCAAAAAAAAAAAGTTGTTTTCAGCACCTACCCTATTATAGGAACTACTCAACTTACATAATTGACCTAGGAGATTTTATTAATTCAGTTTTACTTCAGAGGAAATTAAGACTCAGAGAAATCAAATAACATGCCCCAAGTTCTGCAGGTGGTTGGCTTTAGATGCCAAAAGTCAGATTCCAATGTCTCTGGCTCTGTGCTTAGTCTCTGAAACCCTATCCTTTGTTCACATATCAGTGTTAGTGACAGAAGTCCTGATTTCTCATCTCGGCATGAGTGGTGGTCCACTGTCCATTCTACAGTGTCATTCTGCCTTATCTTCCACTGCTTCCCAAAAAGCTCTCTATCCCAGCCAGAACAGTCTTCTTGCTGACCTTGTTCATCTGACTTGCCTGGCCCGGTCCTCTATCCCCTTCCTGTGCCAGTGATATTGTCCTCTCTTCCACTCTGCTGGTTTAAAGCTTGACATTCCTCAGAACATCTTCAGCATAATCAGCTCCAGGCATCTTCTCCTGAACTCCCAAATTCAGTGCCATTAGCCCTCCCCTAAACTCAGTGTGTCACTGCTTGCTCCATGGGTAGAGCTTGCCCCATGTCATAGCACCTTCTGTTTCTATGAAATATAGATTTTGCCTACCTGAATAGGGCAGTATCGTGTGCCTCTTCTTGGATCTTTGTGTAATACATAGTAAGTACTCAATAAATGCTGGTAACTGTTAGTTCTTGGTCAGTTCTGTGACAAAAAAATCCCAAACCTTGGGATTAGTCTGTCACTGATAAAGAATTTCATGAGAGCAGGTTTTGGGTCATGAAGGTGATTGGAGGAGTTTGTAGGAAAAGGTCCATTTGTAGAGGATGGTACATTTTTTCTTCTTTTTTACAGAAATTTCCATAGTAGTACCTAGGTGGAAAAAAGCAAAAACAAATAAACAAACAACTTTCTAAATGCAAAGTGCAACATAAATGCAACACCTAGCCATGTTGTTGGTGCTATTTAGTGTTCAGATTAGGCAAAAGTGTTGAACCAGCATTGGAAACCAAGAGGTAAATTGGTCAGGCCCAATAACTTCAAAATCTTCACATGCTTCAGCCACAGGTATATGAGTGTGACTGTCTTTTATGCATCGAAACTTGGGCTTGAACGTAATCTTTCCGTGATTCAGTCTTATTATCTAGAAAATAGATTCTCAACTGTATAATTACAAAGGTTTGTTTCACTTGTTTTGAATTATCTGTGTCCTCCAACAGACTTAATCTCAGATAAAAATCTGAAGTAGGGAAGCTTTTTAACTGAAAGTACCTGCCTACTTTTCTAGAATCTACATCTCTCAACCCACCTTCCATCTTCCCAACGTAGCAAATACTGTCATGCTGCCCATCGTTCATTGCTAACAGTCCCATATCTATATGTTTCAATTTACAATAACTTTCTTGGCTATTTTCTTCTATAGCCCTCATAGATATGTATAACACAGAAGCAAATACCATTTCCAGATGTGAAAATTGAATTTTAAGTAGGTTAAGAAACTTAGTCATAGGATTTTAAAGTATTGGGGTAGGTAGTTGAACCCCAAATTTTTGTTTCTCCCTTAGAGCCATGTCTCATGTAGGATCCAACACTATGTAATGATCCACAGCAGCAAACTAATCTCATTATATAGGGTCTATGCCCTCTGTGCCACAGTTCTGCTATCCTGCTCTTTCTCTCTACCTAAAAGAGAACTCTACTCTCCAGTTCTTCACTTAAACCTGACACCTAATTCTCCTGAAATCTCAAACATAGCAACCATAGGGTCTCTGTTCATTGACTAATGAAACAAAATTATCTCAGTAAGTATCCAAAAGGGTGATTTCAGAGTCAATACACTAAAGTACAAGAAGTGTAATGGTAAAAAGTTGGAGTTTCAGGGCCTGATTAAGAAAGGAAATGAGGCAGACAAGGGACTTGTAAGTTCTTTCCTTTGAATCTCCAACTTAATTGTTTTGTCTTCAACCAACACACAGTTGAAGATGTTAGAGGAGATTCAATAGATATAAAAGGAAAAGTCCTGTCTTTAGGATTAAGATAGATATACAGATATAAATATGTAGATTTTTTTAATTAGGATTGTAAATTGCAAGTACAACATACAACAACATGTAATCACGTTCTGAACTCTGAGATGTCCAGCTGAAGTGTTCAGTGAAAAGTTGAAAGAAGGGGTAAAGGTGACTATCAGGATGCATTTACAGAAGTAGATTTGCCCTGAGCTCCAAAAGACATGAACATTCTGGAGGTGGTAGCAATGTTGGCACTGGGGCTGCCAAAGTGTTGGGAAACTAATTCACAGTTTCTGTTGAAGAAGATATATAGGAACTTCACCTTATCTCTCTCCTTCTATACTACGATGAAAGAGAGAATTGGCATGTAGAAAAAGAAAAAGGAAAGGATGGGTCTGCCTCTGACATCATGACACAGGGATTGATGTGTCAATCCAAAAAAACAATATGGAAAAAATCTTAGGAGACAAGAAGGGAGTGCCTGTCACATGTAGTAAACTACAACTTCCCAGTAACACTGCTTTTCAATTTGTGCTTTATCTCCTCCCTTGTGTCCCAGGCCCTTTGCCAGGCCCTGGGATGCTCCAGTCCTGAAATACTTCAGAATAGCACTTTATCGCTCCCCACGGAGACAGCTGAATTCTAGCACATCTGTGCATTTTATAGAAACTGAAGCATAGGCAAATTGGTTTGTTTTGAGTGGGGAGAGAGAGGCAGGGGTGTCTAATCTTCTTTACCTTTACAAGATTCTTTGCATACAGTTCACTTTGTAGCCCAGGTGGCTGGTTTATATGGATGGACATAACAATCTGAACACTCTTAGAGCTAGGCAGAGGAATAACTAGGGGGACTTGAAGAGCCCAACCCCCTTACCTCCAACCGCTGCCACGCTTCCATTTTCCACTTCATTTGGAATAACACCTTCTCTCCCCCTGCCCATTTTCTAGTTCTAATAAATAGGCTTTATTTTTATGGAAGTTTTAAATATACATAAAATTGATCAGAAAATAGTCTGATATCTCTCCATCCCCAGTTTTCCCAGTTACTAATTTCTTACTTTAGTGTGGTCTATTTGTTATAATTGATGAACAAAGATTGATGTTACCATTAACTAAAGTTTATTAGTTCATTAGAGTTCATTTCTTGTATTATACAGTCATTGGTATTGAACAATGTGTATATCACATATCCATCATTATAGTGTCATACAGAATACTTTCACTTCTTAGAAACAAAGTATTTTTTGCTAAAGAACCTCTTAGTGTTGTAATTAGAACATAAACTCTGTAGTCAAGCATGAGTTCACATTGTGGCTCCTGGATCTGTGTGGCCCTTCCATGTCCAGCTTCTCTTTCAGACATGGGGAGTAGTGTCAATCTTTTAACTGGTAATCAAGAAGAAAAAAAGAGGTGACATTTGCCAAAATTCTCATTTATCTACTCAGCAATATAATAATGAGGAGTCATAATGGAGAGTGGTTGAGTAAGATGTTAAAGCGAAAAAAGAAGAACCTCTATCATGAGTTAGAGCATAGCAGACCTGGAGAGGAGACGTGTGTGTGTGTGTGTGTGTGTGTGTGTGTGTGTGTGTGTCTGTCTGTCTAAATGGTATTTGAGCAATTATAGAAGAATAGGAGGACCCTGGGAACTGGCAGTTAAGGTAAATGTGAAGAGTAAAGGTCTCAGAAACAGAACTAGAACATCAATAGACATAAAGACATATGATGTAAGACTTAAAAGATAGCAAATCTGAGTGTAGGCAATAGTACCAAAAATCTCAGTTATCTTTTTTAGTCATTGTTATGTCTTTGACATTTTTTATCTTATTAAAGAGAAAATTGTTTTACATTGTAAAACTATGCTGTTTTATTTAATATTATGATTATTACTGTTTAATTTCAAGATTCTTATAAAAATATACTTGGGTTTTTTGTTTTGTTTTGGTAATTTACACAGATAAATCATAAGAAATACCCCATACCAACCAATGGTATGTTGATTAATATTCTTTGCAGAGAAATCACTTTAATATTGACCTGTTCTGTTCACCCTACCATCCCCAGACTCTTCACTGGAGGACATGAATTGATGAGCTACATCTAACCCTGTGGCACTATATTCTTAGTGTGGGCCTATCAGACAAATATCTGAATAAAAGGTTAAAACACAAGAAAATATTTAGCAGGAAGTTTAGTGGCATTTGAGGGATTGAAAATTAGCTCCCTATATTGCTGTGTTAAAGTCCTGCTTTCAGTAGAGCTAGGCACTTAAGGACTGCCTGGGAAACCTGAGATGGAGGCAGCAAGCTTTCACTAGTGTTGAAAATAATGAGCAAGTACATCAGGATTTTACTAGTTCTCAGGAATAATTACCAAGTTCAAAAGGTAGTTCTTGGTATTTCAGGCTGGTGATCCTTCTGCTCTCTCCTGAAGGATTTACCATATGCAGCTAGGTAATCTACTTTATTCCTCTGTTGTTTTGTACCAAGAAAGAATCTCTAATTAGTAGACACTACTGGGCATAAATAACTGATAATATATTAAAGCTTTCAAAATTTTCATTATTGGGTACCTGGGTTGTTCAGTTGGTTAAACATTTGCCTTCAGCTCAGGTCATGCTCCCAGAGTCCTGTGATCAAGTCCTGCATTGGGCTTCATGTTCCACAAGGAGCCAGCTTCTCCGTCTGTCTCTGCCTCTCTCTCTCTCTCTCTCTCTCTCTCTCTGTCTCTCATGAATAAATAAATAGAATCTTTAAAAATAAAATTTTCAACATTACTTGTTTGACCCATCAGAAGCTTACCTTAAAGTGAGTGGAAGAGTGAAAAGAAAGGTCTTGGTGTTTTAATTATAGACCTCAGCTGTTGGATTGCAGAGAAAACATTTGAGGAGGTAGGTGGAGGAAACATGGAGAGATTGAGAATAATGGGGTCACTGAAACCAGACCACCCACCAGGATGTTCTCCATGGTGCAGACAAGTGACTCCTGCCCTAGATTTACCTGTTCCCCTTCCAATGATGGTTTATTCTCATAGAACTTCAAAATTTAAGAAGTGAAGTTGAACATGTCTGACTCGGGGTTTACAAAAGCATATTTTGGAGGGAATTCTCTTTCCAACATGTAAAGTGGCAGACTGCTTTAGCAGAACGGATTTGGGAGGAAAAAGAGAGAAACAATTTTTCTCATTCTGTTAATGCATTGCCCCAGCATTGCAACTGATGCCAACTCTCCCCTGGGGTGCGAGGCTTTCTCTCACTCCCAGGGCCATTCTGTGGTGATGTTACACAGAGAAGCCCCTCTGGTGGAGGAGGACCTGTCTGATGAACATGGACATACCTACCAGGACATTCCCGTATACATAAAAAACGATTATCTAGAACTGGCTCCCATTTTTCCATTTCAGATCTGGGCTGTGAATTTTTTAGTTGCAGTTCTTTGATTTTATGCAAGGACAGCAGCATAAGGGAAGCTGGGAAGCTGCTCCACCAGGCTTCAAGCATATGCCTGAATTTGTTTACCACAAACAAAATCCTCTCAGCTACTGTTACTGTCTCCATAGCAACAAGATTGGGGTTACTTCTATCAACAAAGCACCACATAAGGCAAAGGCGGGCATTTAATAAAGAAGAGCAATGATAATTATATAGCAGCCAGTTGCCAGCTCAAACACAGAGTCCTTTTTCCAAATTGTAGTTCCATTTTCTATGTAGAAATGGAAATTATAACTTAATACGCTTTGGAAACCCATTCCTGTATTTGTCTGGGAGATGGAAAAATAAACAGCTGGAAATTCTCCACAGATCTTAACTCAGCTCCACAGCATAACCCTATTAGTAGGTTTATTTGCCTCAGTAGCGTAAAACTGCCTCATTAATGAGTAAGAATAGAAACCAGAAACAGAATCGATGGAAAAATCGATTTCTGATTTTAAATATAAACTATTGAAACAAGGACCCAGAGAATAAGAATGTACGTACTGAGGAAAGAGATTAAGTAGACAAGTCAGTTTAGGCGGACTGAATTCATAGCTGATAAATTTTATTTACTATTAGTCAACAGTCCCATGCTCTATCCGTTTCATAGTTCCATTTTAATTGAAATTGGGTAGAACCATACTGGAGAAATACAATGAAGAATATACACATGTAAATAAATAGATCAATTCATTTACTAAGCTTTAATTGGCTACCGACAATGTATATAATGTGCCAGGCATTTCATTAATCCCTGAAGACATTAAAGTGAATAAAATAGAGGTTCCATTCTCAAAGACCTTGATAATTTCACTAAATATGCAAATACAAATAATTTAGGCAGGATGATATGGGCTAACTAAAGTTCTGGGAATGATAATTGAGAAAATACAGAAAAGGGAGTACTAAATTTTACTAGGAGATTTTGATATAACTTGAATTTATATGCATCTTGGCCTTGAAAGATTAGAACAATACCTACAGATGGAGAATGTGATCTCAGAGGTATGGTTGACAAAATATACTCATAAATTTCAAACTTTTACATCTTCATCTTCCCCCTCACCATAAATATCATTGCTAACTACTTGACCTTTCCTCTTGGCCTGAGGCACTTATCCAGGTACAGCAAGATGTATTAGCAATTGCTCAGATGCTGCCTTTGTTCATGTATTAGTTTCCTAGGGCTGTTATAAAAAAAATTACCACAAACTGGATGACTTAAAACAACAGAAATTTATTCTTTCATGGTTCTAGAAGCTAGAAGTCCAAATCAAGGTATCCATGAAAACATGTTCCCTCTGAAAATTCTGGGGAAGACTCTTTTCATTTCTCCTCTGGCTTCCGGTGGTTGTTGGCAATTCTTGGCATTACTTGATTTGTAGATACATCATCACTAAAGTCTCTACCTCCATTATCATATCACCTTCTTCACCCTGTCTCTCTGTGGCTCTGTATCTCCTAATAAGGACATGAGTCATTGGTTTTAGGACCCACTCTAATCTACTCTGACTTCATCTTAACTTGATTACATCTGCAAAGACCTTTTTTTCCAAATAAGGTCACGTTTATAGCTACCAAGGTTTAGGACTTCAGCATATCTTTTTTGGGAATGCAATTCATCCACAGTGTCCCATGAGAAAGCATAGGAAAATTCTATCTATAACTGCCTTGGCCAGTGAGTTGAGGATGACATTAATGTCTTCTGGGGACAAGGTGATATTTAAATACTTGAAGTTCTCTTTGACCATTCTTAAGAAACAAGTCACTATATTTGGGAGAAGGAGGCAATTCAGTGCCCTGATACAAAGTACCATCTCAGGAGCATATGTGGTGCCTCTAGAAGGAAAGTGTTGTTTACAATTGTTGGAGACCCCAAATGAGAACTTACCAGTTGAAGGGTGGGGGTACAGATTGATAATGTCCTCAAATTGGCTTTTCAGACAGCTGGTAGGCCTGTGTTATCCCAGTTCATTTGTAATAGAGTCTAATTCTGGTTTCTGGAGGGCTGCCTAAGGACAGTCAATCCATTCTTTTCTGTTCATCCATGCTACCAGCTGGGTGGCATTTGTCTGCTCCCATGGAATGACTGAGAATGGGGTTAGGAAAAATATCCTGAGGTGTTGATATGTGGTATGCATGGGAGTTTCAGGAGCCAGGATCATTCTCAGCTGTTTTAGACAGACATCTCACTAAGGTTAAAGGAAATGATGATCAAATTGTGTTCAGAGCTCTACTCAACATACAGGGCACAGTGAACTCAAGAATCACTTTTAACAGTTTAGTGAATGGCAACAGGGTGTTTCCCTTGTAAGGAATGATGCAAGGGCAATACTAAAATACAAAAGATTATTAATGGCCTTCTCTCTTCTTTTCCTCCCTAACCTATTTTGTCTCTGGGTGTTACTGCTCTCCACTGCCACAAATTATTGTATTCTGTTCCAGGAGCTATAATTTCATATCCGCACCTCCTGCTCCAGATCATCCTATTCTCATATCTAGACTTTTCATTCAGAAGGGCCAGGTGCAAGTAAAAAGTGGTATCTTTTTATGATTATTACTATACTCAGTGTAGTGGTTATTATTTGTATGATTTAAAACCATGCTGATCTGATAAGAGAATCCAGGTGGCTAAATCAAAATTAAGGGGTTTTTGTTTTTAAGTTTTATTTAAATTTTAGTTAACATACAGTACAATATTGCTTTCAGGAAGAGAATTCAGTGATTCATTACTTACATACAACACCCCATGCTCAACACCCCACAAGTACCCTCTTTAATACCCATCACAACATCTATAGTCCATCCCCCACACATCTCCCTCCATCAACACTCAGTTCCCTATCATTAAGAGTTTCTTATGGCTTATTTCCTTCTCTCCTTTTTCTCCCCTTCATATGTTAATCTGTTTTGTTCCTTAAATTCCATGTATAAGTGTAATTATATGGTATTTGTCTTTCTCTGAGTTATTTCGCTTAGCATAATACATTCTTGCTTCATCCACATTGTTGCAAATGGCAATATTTCATACTTTTTGATGGCTGAATAATAATTCCTTTGTGTGTATGTATGTATATATACACATATATGTATATCTCACATGTATATCTTATATATATATATATATATATATATATATATATATATATATCTCACATCATTTCTATTCATTCATCAGTCAAGGGACATTTGGGCTCTCTCTATAGTTTGGCTATTGTTGATAATGCGTCTATAAACCTTGGGGTGCATGTGCCCCTTCAAATCTGTATTTTTTTATCCTTTGGATAAGTACCTAGAAGTACACAAGATTAAGTTTTGATACATTAGGGCCCTTCTTTATCAGTTTGCCAGTCAGAGGGGTTGATCAACATTCTAGCTTAGGGTTGCTACTAGGGTTGCCCAGGAATAGTGTAGATAGAATATCACATTTTCAGAATTGGTCTTTTATTCTTAGGTGAAAAGAAAAAAAAATTCCTTTCTAAGGATAGCCATACTCAGTGACCAAAAGTCCTTACTAAGGTGTAGGAGAAGCTAAAGGAGGTAGAATCAAAAATACTTTTGTGTCAATATTTTAGAAGGCTGTTCCAATGCTCAATAATACTAAATGCCTCTTGTTGGTAGAGAGTATGGAAATTCCATTAGGTAGCACAATTATCAGCCCCATTGTCAGACTGCAGATGGTTTGGAAAGCTTAAAATGCTAGTTTCAAAAGTCTCAAAGGCATTATATATTTCAGCTGATTCAGCTGGAACAACAAAATAGTAGACAGAAAAACGTGTCATCAAAGGAACCACTGAAAACCTGAAAAGAGAAGTCAAAAGTTGTCAGGAAAAGATAAGGGAATGCTCCCTCTTCTACAAGACAGTTAGGTCAAATATTTGCAAGAGTCACAAGTCTAGTATGCAGTGGAGTTTCTTCTGGGCTGGCATGAACATAGGACTTTGACTTGTTCCAGTTTATGATGGTGGATGTCTTGCCATATCTGGTACCATGGTGAATCCAGGCAGCAATGATGCCCATCTGGGTGGTAGAGAGTCTCAATCAGCAACTTACTTTAGCTACCCTCATTAGAAAACAGAACCTTACCATAAGTATCTACTTGAGTGACCAGAATAGTTCAGTTGGCAACCACTATTTGTTTTCATATTTTGTGGCCCCAAAGAGGGATGTCTTTAATCTGGCAGTCTACAGTTATCCTAGAGGAAGACCAAACATCTAGGCCATTGGCAATAGCCTAAGAATCAGTAAAACTGTAATAGGGTTCATCAAGGGGACTATTGCCCAAGGCATGAGAAATGTCTTAAATTCTGACAACTACGTGAGCCAACTGTATCTGCTTTTATTTCCAGTTAACTGGAGTTGGGCTGAATAGCCACAGTAGCCCTGTAGACACAATTGGATTTTAAGAAGCAAAATCATCAGTGAAGGAAGCCCAGGAATTTAGGGAAGTCTCTGTGAATGCAGGGCCCCACTGAGCCAGTTATTTTACATGAGGCAGCAGAATGTTGATTTAAAGTTTTCTCCAAAGGAATAGCCTCCACTTTTCTATGTAAAGTAGAAATGACACTTTTCCATGTAAAGCTGAAATATCACTAAGATTGGGCAATTTGCTTTCTTGCATATTCCATTTTCATTTGACAAGCTAAGTTTATTGGGTCCTTACCATCCCATTGTTGCATTTGAATCGTTTCCCCCCCTCCCACCAATTGGAAAGATCTGGCAAGACAGTTACAAGGCTCCCATAGGTCAAGCATTTAGTTTTGGCAAGAGCCTGAGCAAGGTAACAATCACTTTTCAAAAAAGTTGTACCCCAGAAGCCATATTAGTGACAAAGCCAAATTCTCAGGGAATGCCTCTGGATAGAGATTGTGTCCCTTTGTTGGAGGATCTAATCAGCAAAATCATCCTTCACAAGGACTTGTAACTCAAGGGCTCATTAGGGTTGCTGGGTGCCAAAGTTACTAACACTTCTCTTTATATAGTTCTTCCTAATGAGTATAATCCCCTATGGCATTTATGGAGGGGGAAGTACAAGCACGTAACATGTCAAATGAGCCAACTTTAATGGAGGCAGAGAACTGCCAGTTCTCATGGCCTGCCCTGCCCTGCATCAACAAAGCTGCAGAGATGGAATTGCCCAGACCAGAATACCAGATTTCCAGTTCTTATATATCCAAAGGTCAGCAGTTTTTCAAGTAAATGCTTCTCATATTATTATCTGTCTTTGATCACTTTCCAGAGGCACCAACATAGTCTTTTTGTTCATTTTATCTAGCTTCATAGTTGCTTTTTAGAGAGAAGATTTGTCGGTATACTTATTATTAGAAGTTAAATTGCTTTAATTTTGCAGTTAATCATCCTCTCAGCTTAACAGAGTCCACTGAGGCTAATAAGGTAATCATCTGTGCCCCCAAATGTCTAGAAACCAGGGCATTCTCAGAGACCCCCTGTAAGATGCTATGTGCTCTTCTGTGTTCATATCTGAGAAATCTTGCTTAACTTCATTCCCCACCCTGCGTTCATATTGTACAGAATAGAGATAAACTGAGACAGGGACCTAACAGAATGAAAGATGTTTTCTAGAGTTGCCTTGGGAGACTCTTCCCATCAACTTTATTCTGTGGTTCGGTCTTCTATGAACACTCCCCCTTACCATTAATTAAATCTCAACTATAGCTCTTAGTTATGCATTGGATGTGCTTCCTAGCATGCCAGAGCACTTCTCTAGGTGAGGTATAGAATTCATGTTACAAGGTCCAACAAACATGACAATAACAGAAGAGGCCTAGAGAGCAAAAGTAAATCAGGGCCTGAGATAATGAGCATCTGGGCAGTTTTTAACATTGTCATTTATATTTATTTTAGAGAGAGCAAAAGCATGCCACATATGGTGGAGGGGTGGAGGGAGAAGGAGAGAAGCTCAAGCAGACTCGCCACTGAGTTTGGAGCCTGGTGTGGGGCTTGATCTCACGACCCCGAGACCATGACCTGAGTCAAAAATCAAGACTGGGATGCTTAACCAGAGGAGCCACCCAGGTGCCCCCTTTCATATATATTTTTAAGGATGAAGAAACAGAAAACAGCCATCTCAGTTATTCCCAGCAGTGTCCCTGGTCAGGAGAATTCATCTCACCCACACTCAGTTCTGCCACTTTCCCCTGATCCTCCAGCTGATGTGATCACACCATGTCCCCAAGGTGCTATGCTTGCTGTAACTCCTCTGGTAACAGGTAGTCAGATTTTTTTTCTCTTTCTTCTTTTTTTTTTAATTTTTTTATTTATTTATAATAGTCACATAGAGAGAGAGAGAGAGAGAGAGGCAGAGACACAGGCAGAGGGAGAAGCAGGCTCCATGCACCAGGAGCCCGATGTGGGATTCGATCCCGGGTCTCCAGGATCGCGCCCTGGGCCAAAGGCAGGCCTCAAACCGCTGCGCCACCTAGGGATCCCTTTTCTCTTTCTTCTTATCATAGTTCCCAGATAAGCAATTAACCAATCTAAGAAAATTCTTTCTTTTCTTTCTTCCTTTCCCTTCCTTCTTCCTTTTTCTTCTCATCCCTCCTCCTTTCCTTTCTACCTTCTTTCCATTCTCCTTCCCTCTTTCCTTTCTTCTTCCCTCCTTCTTCCTCTCTTCTTTTATCTTTTTTTCTTTTTCTGCCTGCACCCCGACCTTTTTTTTAAGCAAAAACATTGAAAACAAAACTTTGCTAAAATGTTATGGGAAAACAAAGAAATAAAAAACAGGAATGCCAAAGCCAAGTACAATTCTCTGATTTTGTGATAATTGATGACATAAATTATATGGCATTCAGACTCCCAGTTCATTTCTAACTCTGGAACAGTTGGGTCCTTGTACATTCTGTCTAGCAAAACAGTCACATAGAAATACTATATAGCATGAAAGAGTCTCTGTTTCTTTACTCCCTGCCCTGAACAATAGCTGAGGATTGACCATATGTTACTTAAGTCCTGGTTTCCATGAACATCTATGGTCTGCTCTAATTTCTAGCCTCTGGTATGTAGAAAGACAAACTGTCCCAAATACCTCCCCTGTCACTTCCAGCCCAGTGACATCACCAGATAATGCCATCTGCTAGAACTCGCTAGTCCTTTGTCTTTAAATTCTAATGTAGTTCTTTACTCATTTTTTTTCTGTTTAATCTCTCTTGCCTGAAATTTATTGATTGATCATATATTAAATTTGTTGATTTCTTAATTCTTTGTTTTCTCTTTAATAAAATTTGTCACTTTTTTTTAAGCTACAGTCCTGTTGTATATTATATTTCTGCTCACAAGGATCTAGCTACTAACTTTCTTAAGGTAAATTGAAATTATTTTTTATCTAAGAATCCGATGTCCTCAAAGAAATACTTTTAGAATTGCAGGTTTAAGTATTACTAATATTTTCTCCCATTTTTGTGGCTTGTCTTTTATATCATTTGATGATCTTTCAATTGACAGATATTCTTCATTATAATAAAGTCCATTTTAACAGTTCTTCTTTTGTAATAATATTTGTGCTCTGTATAAGAAATGTTTTTTCCTGTGATAAAGTAATGAGTGTGTATATATATATATATATATATATATATATATATATATATGTAATGAGTGTGTGTATATATATTTATATAAGAGTATCTTCTAGAAGCTTGTTTTTTTATTCTCTTTACATTTAAAAAAAAAAAACCTAGATTTGGTATTTGTGTATGCTGTGACATAGAGGTCAATTTTCATTACTTTTTTACTTTTCATATGGATATCTATATGTCTAAGCATATCTATCAAAAAGACAGTCCAGGGGCACCTAGATGGCTCAGTTGGTTAAGCATTCGACTCTTGGATTCATCTGAGGTCATGATCTTGGGGCTATGGGAATCAAGTCCTGTGTCTATCTCCATGCTCAGAGTGAAGTCTGCCTAGGGTTCTCTCCTCCCCTCTCTCCGTCTACCCCTCCCCCTGCTCTCTCTCTAAAATAAAATAAATTTTTAAAAATCTTAAAATAAGAAAAGACAGTCCATTTTGCACTGCTCTATAGTGTCAAGACTGTCATCACATGTCCATATAGGCATTGGTCTATTTCTAGATTCTCTTTTCATTTGACCTTATGTCTGTTTTTGCCTAGTAACACCTTGATCCAATTATAGTAGTTTTATAATATCGGTATGATATAACAAACTCATTTAAATTCTCTTCGAGATTTTTCAGCTATTCTCTTTGCGTTGTCATAAATATTTTAGAATTAGTTCAAGTTACATACACACCAGAAATGGTGGGAAAATCTGCTAGGGTTTAGATTGAGTTGAGAGACTGGTTTAGAGAAAATTAACATCTTCCATATTCTGAAAATTATCTATCCTATTTATTAAGGTGTTTATTTTATCAATAATGTTTTATAGTTTTCTCTTTAGATATCTGTATATTTTCTATTATTTTTTCTAAGCCATTTGATTTTCTTCCAATTAGAAATATTTTTTAAAATTATATTTTATTTTTTGTTTGAATATAAAAATACAACTGATGTTTTAAAAATATGTTGACAACCTTGCTCTTTTTCTTAATTCAACAACCTTATGTGTTAATTCTGATAACTTATCTGTAGATTCATATATATGATCATACTACCTGCAGATAATGACATTTTTATTTCAGTTTTCCCATACTTATAAATTTACTCATTTTTTTAACACATTTGTACTAGCTAGGATTTTTAGTACAATACTTAGTAAAAGGGAGAGTAGTATGAATTCTTGTACCTCAATATTGATCATTACATATGATAGTTGTAGTATTTTTTGCAATGATATTTTGTCAGATTAGTGGGTTTTTTCTAAAACTAGGATACTAAATATATTTTATAATTATGAGTAGGTATTATAAAAGGTTTTTTTTTTCAATCATTCATTGAGATGATCATAGGGTTTTTATCAATTTTTTTGTTAATGTAGTAGATTACATAAAAGAATCAGAAACAGTACTCTGCCACAGAGTTACAGAATTTGGATTACAATTCAATGTCAGAAAATCAATTCAGAAGCACAATTATAAAGCTGCTGGTGGCTCTGGAAAAAACCATAAAGGATTCAAGAGACTTCATGACTGCAGAATTTAGATCTAATCAGGCCAAAATTAAAATTCAATTAAATGAGATACAATCCAAACTGGAGGTCCTAACAAGGGTTAATGAGGTAGAAGAACGAGTGAGTGACATAGAAGACAAGTTGATGGCAGGAAGGAAGCTGAGGACAAAAGAGAAAAACAATTAAAAGACCATGAGGAAATATTAAGGGAAATAAATGACAGCCTCAAAAGGAAAAATCTATGTATAATTAGGGTTCCAGAGGTCACCGAGAGGGACAGAGGGCCAAAAGCATATTTGAACAAGTCATAGCTGAGAGCTTTCCTAATTTGTGGAAGGAAACAGGCATTCAGATCCAAAAGATAGGTCCCTCCCAAAATCAATAAAAACCATTCAACACCTTGACATTTAATAGTGAAACTTGCAAATTCCAAAGATAAAGAGAAAATTCATAAAGCAGCAAGAGACAAGAGATCCCTAACTTATATGGGGAGAAATACTAGATTAACAGCAGGCCTCTCCACAGAGACCTAGCAGGCCAGAAAGGGCTGGCAGGATATATTCAGAGTCCTAAATGAGAAGAACATGTAGTCAAGAATACTCTATCCAGCAAGGCTCTCATTCAGGATAGAAGGAGACATAAAGTGCTTCCAAGATAGGGAGAAACTGAAAGAATATGTGACCACCAAACCAGCTCTGCAAGAAATATTAAGGGGGACCCTATAAAAGAAAGAGGAAGCCCAAAGAAATAATCCACAAAAACGGACTGAATAGGTATTATGATGACATTAAATTCGTATCTTTGAATAGTAACTCTGAACGTGAATGGACTTAATGATCCCATCAAAAGATGCACAGTTTCAGACTGGATAAAAAAGCAAGACCCATCTATTTGCTGTGTACAAGAGACTCCTTTTAGATCTAAGGACACCTCTAGCCTGAAAATGAAAGGGTGGAGAACCATTTACCATTCTAAAGGTCCTCAAAAGAAAGCAGGGGTAGTGATCCTACTATCAGATAAATTAAAGTTTATCCCAAAGACCTGTAGTAAGAGATGAAGAGGGACACTATATCATACTTAAAGAGTCTGACAAGAAGACCTAACAATCATGAATATTTATGCCCCTAATGTGGGAGCTGCCAAGTATACCAATCAATTAATAACCAAAGTAAAGGCATACTTAGATAATAATACACTAATACTAGGAGACTTCAACATGGCGCTTTCTGCAAATGACAGTTCTAAGTATAACATCTCCAAAAAACAAGAGCTTGAAATGATACACTGGATGAACGGATTTCACAGATATTTACTGAAGCTTACATCCAAACGCAAGTGAATACACATTATTCTCATGTGCACATGGAACTTTCTCCTGAATTGACCACATACTGGGTCACAAATCCAGTCTTAATCGATACCAAAAGATTGGGATTGTCCCCTGCATATTTTCAGACCATAATGCTTTGAAACTTGAACTCAATCACAAGAAGAAATTTGGAAGAAATTCAAACACGTGGAGGTTAAAGACTATTCTGCTAAAAGATGAAAGAGTCAACCAGGAAATTAGAGAATAATTCAAAAGATTCATGGAAACTAATGAGAATGAAGATACAACCATTCAAAATCTTTGGGATACAGCAAAAGTAGTCCTGAGAGGGATACATTGCAATACAAACATCCCTCAAAAAATTGGAAAAAAAACTCAAATACACAAGCTAACCTTGCACCTAAAGAAGCTGGAGAAAGAACAGCAAATAAAACCTACACCCAGCAGAAGAAGCGAGTTAATCAAGATTCAAGCAGAACTCCATGAAATAGAGACCAGAAGAATTGTGGAACAGATCAACAAAACCAGGAGTTGGTTCTTTAAAAAAATTAATAAGATAGATAAAACATTAGCCAGCCTTATAAAAACAAAAGAGAAAAGACTCTAATTAATAAAATCACGAAGGAAAAGGGAGAGATCACCACCAATATTAAGGAAATACAAACTGTTTTAAAACCATATTATGAGCAACTATACGCCAATAAATTAGGCAATCTAGAAGAAATAGGCACATTTCTGGAAAACTACAAAATACCAAAACTGGAACAGGAAGAAATAGAAAACCTGAAGAGGCCAATAACCAGAGAGGAAATTGAAGCAGTCATCAAAAACCTCCCAAGACACAAAAGTCCAGGGCCAGATGGCTTCCCAGGGGAATTCTATCAAATGTTTAGAGAAGAAACAATACTTATTCTACTAAAGCTGTTCAGAAAGATAGAAAGGGATGGGATACTTCCAAACTCATTCTATGAGGCCACCATCACCTTAATTCCAAAATCATACAAAGACCCCACCAAAAAGGAGAATTATAGACCAATATTCCTGATGAACACAGATGCAAAAATTCTCAACAAGATACTAGCTAATAGGATCCAACAGTACATTAAGAAAATTATTCACCATGACCAAGTGGGATTTATTCCCAGGATGCAAGGCTGGTTCAACACTCGTAAAGCAATCAATGTAATAGATCATATCAACAGGACAAAAGACAAGAACCATATGATCCTCTCAATATGTGCAGAGAAAGCATTTGACAGAATACAGTATCCATTCCTGATTAAAACTCTTCAGAGTATAGGGATAGAGGGAACATTCCTCAGCATCTTAAAAGCCATCTACAAAAAGCCCACAGCAAATATCATTCTCAATGGGGAAACACTGGGTCTTTCCTCTAAGATCAGGAACACGACAGGGATGTCCACTCTCACGAATACTATTCCATATAGTACTAGAAGTCCTAGCTTCAGCAATCAGGAGACAAAAAGAAATAAAAGGCATTCAGATTGGCAAAGAAGAAGTCAAACTGTCCTTCTTTGCAGATGACATACTACTGTATATAGAAAACCCAAAAGACTCCACCCCAAGATTGCTAGAACTCATACAGCAATTCGGCAGTGTGGCAGGATACAAAATCAAAGTCCAGAAATCGGTGACATTTCTATACACTAACAATGAGACTGAAGAAAAAAGAAATGAAGGAGTCAATACCATTTACAATTGCACCCCAAAGCATAAGGTACCTAGGAATAAACCTAACCAAATAGGTAAAGTATATATACCCTAGAAACTACAGAACACTTCTAAAAGAAATTGAGGAAGACAAAGAGATGGAAAAATATTCCATGCTCATGGATTGGAAGAATTAAAATTGTGAAAATGTCAATGCTACTCAGGGCAATTTATACATTTAATGCAATCCCTATGGAAATACTTTGGACTTTCTTCAGAGAGTTGGAAAAAATAATCTTAAGATTTGTGTGGAATCAGAAAAGACCCCAAATAGCCAGGGGAATATTGAAAAAGAAAACCAGAGCCAGAGGCATCACAATGCAAGATTGCAGTTGTACTTCAAAACTGTGATCATCAAGACATTGTGGTACTGGCACAAAAACAGACACATAGATCATTGCAACAGAATAGAAAACCCAGAAATGGGTCCTCAACTCTATGGTTAACTAATATTTGACAAAACAGGGAAGATTATCCACTGGAAAAAGGACAGTCTCTTCAATAAATAGTGCTGGGAAAATTGGACAGCCACATGCAGAAGAATGAAACTAGGCCATTCTCTTACACCATACACAAGGATAAACTCAAAATTGATGAAAGATCTAAATGTGAGACAAGAATCCATCAAAATCCTAGAGGATAACACAGGCAACACCCTTTTTGAACTTGGCCACAGCAACTTCTTGCAAGATACATCTATGAAGGCAAGGGAAAGAAAGCAAAAAATGAATTATTGGGACTTCATCAAGATAAAAGCTTTTGCACAGCAAAAGAAGCAGTCAATGAAACTAAAAGACAGCCTACAGAATGGGTAAAGATATTTGCAAATGACCTATCAGATAAAGGGCTAGTATCCAAGATCTATAAAGAACTTATTAAACTCAACAGTAAAGAAACAAACAATCCAATCATGAAATGGGCAAAAAACATGAAAAGAAACTTCACAGAGGAAGACATAGACATGGCCAACAAGCAGATGAGAAAATGCTCTGCATCACTTGCCATCAGAGAAATACAAATGAAAACCACAATGAGATACCACCTAACCCCAGTGAGAATGGTGAAAATTAACAAGACAGGAAACAACAAATGTTGGAGAGGATGTGGAGAAAGGGGAACCCTCTTGCACTGTTGGTGGGAATGTGAACTGGTTCAGCCACCTGAAAAAATTGTGGAGGTTCCTTTAAAGAGTTAAAAATAGACCTGCCCTATGAGCCAGCAATTGCATTGCTGGGGATTTACTCCAAAGATGCAGATGCAGTGACACGCCGGGACATCTGCACCCCTATGTTTATAGCTGCAATGTCCACAATAGCCAAACTGTGGAAGGGGCCTTGGTATCTCTTGAAAGATGAATGGATAAAGAAGATGTGGTTTATGTATACAATGGAATATTACTCAGCCATCAGAAACGATGAATACCCACCATTTGCTTCAACGGGGATGGAACTGGAGGGTATTATGCTGAGTGAAGAAAGTCAATCGGAGAAGTAGAAACATTATATGGTCTCATTCAAATGGGGAATATAAAAAATAGTGAAAGGGAATAAAGGGGAAAGGAGAGAAAATGAGTGGGAAATATCATTGAGGGTGACAGAACATGAGAGACTCCTAACTCTGGGAAACAAACAAGGGGTGGTGGAAAGAGAGGTGGGCAGGGAGTTGGGATGACTTGGTGATGGGAACTGAGGGGGACACTTGACGGGATGAGCACCGGGTGATATGCTATATGTTGGCAAATTGAACTCCAATAAAAAATATACAAAAAAGAATAAATAATGTGGAATTTCCTCATTATCAAACAAATAAATAAATAAATAGTAAAAAGCCTTCTTAAAGTGAGTTTGAAATGGTTTCCTTTTTTTTTTTTTTTTTTTTTTGAAACACTTTCTTGAAGAATTTGGGCAATATTACCATTATTTCTTTCCTAAATGTTTTGTAGAATTTACTGGTGGTGAATTTCTTATTTTCCACTTCTTCTGGAGGCGTTTTAAAAATTGTATTTTTCTATATATTTAATCATTTCAAAGTTGATAACCAAACATTTTATATTTTCTTGGATCAAGTTTTTCATAGTATTTTATTGGCTATTAATTATATAGTTGATACTGCTGACCACTTATTTGTAACATTTTTTTCATGATTAATTTTATCTAAGATTTATTTTCAGTTGTTTACTTTAAAAAATGTATTGTCTCATTTTACATGTTTCCACCTAATTGTGGATTTAGCAGTATTACCATGCTGTGATACTATTCAAGTTTTTTTTTCCAATTGCCTGAGATTTATTTTTTTGATCCATGGTTTATTATAGAAGTTTATTTATTAATTTCAAAATATAATATTATTTTCCAGTTAACTTTTCATTGTTGACTTCTAGCTTATTTGCACTGGAGTCGGAGTACATACTCTGTATGATTTTAATGCTTTGACATTTATTGAGACTCATTTATGGCACAATATAAGATTGAATTTTTGGAAATGTTTTCATGTATGTTTGACAACTATGCATGCTGGAGTTGTTAGTTACAATGTCCAATATATTGCCAGTTAGGTCAAATTTTCTAATCATTGTGCTCTATGTTTGTTTTTTCTTTACTTTATATATGTATTTACTGGTGTTACTCAGATCTTCTCACACCATTCATCATGTGTCTTCTTGATTTCTGTGCATTCAATATATTTATTCATGTTCTTCTTAATGCATATTGTCTTTTGACCTCTCTTCAAGTTTACTATCAACTCTCTTCAGCTATGTCATATCCGCCATAAACCAAGTTACCGCATTCTAAACTTTTGTTGCTGTATTTTTCCATTTTCAAGTTTTTTATTTTTTGAGTTTTTCGTGTTCTGCCAGTATTATCCTTTTTGTCTTCTATTTACATGAACATATTAAGCATAGTTTTTTTATTTTATTTATATTTTATTTATTTATTTATTCATGAGAGACAGAGAGAGAGAGAGAGTCAGAGACACAGGCAGAGGGAGAAGCAGGCTCCCCACAAAGGAGCCCAATGTGGGACTTGATCTCTAGTCTCTAGGATCAGGCCCTGGGCTGAAGGCAGCGCTAAACTGCTGAGCCACCCAGGCTGCCTGCACCTTTACTTCTGTAGTGCAGTCTATCACAAACTCACAACCTAGAGGCTCTCCACTACTGCCTCCCTTAGAGGGACCTGGACTCCAACAGCTGCATCTTTAGTCCATTGGCTTCTAAGCATACATCCTAGATTCTTAATTTCTTGACTCTCCCTTTTTGCCTTAAGGGAAAAGTGTCCACAAATGTTAGGATTATTTCCCTGTTTATCTTTCTTACCCGAAATCCTCATGTGATAATCCTTTACCATCATACTAACTCAATAATGCACTCAAGCATTCTTTTTTAACATTTTGTACAGTTTTTTTCTAGCTATGCTTTGTCAAAGAACTAGTCTTATTTAGCTCAGCATGCGTGGAACAGAGTGGTAAATTTATTTACCTATTTACTTATTTTCTATTTCACACATAAACTACCTCAAATTTTCTTGAAGTCTAGCTGTCACAGCCTTACACATATGAAATAGTGTTCAATACATATTTTTGAATGAATAAATCATAATTATATGACAATAGGTAAACATTAAAAAGTATGCTCGGCATAGTTTCAAATTACTATTCTTCCTGCATTTTCAATCTTAATAAATGTACTAACTTGACTAACATATGCCAACTTTAGCTTAATACGAAATTAGAAAGCCTAAGTTTATATTCCTGATTATCTGTTTTGAGTAAGTCACTTAATTTTACAAATTTTCAGTTTCTTTATCAGTAATAGCACCCATTTCACAGAATTACTTTGAATGACAAAATATGTGGAAACATCTCACATGATGACTGGAATTTTTAACTTATTTATTTCACAGAGGAGTTAATACACACAAGACTAGAGAAATAGGCAGGAACCAAGTCTTCAGGGCTGTAGAGGTTTTGTACTCCTATTGATGACTATTAAATGGTTGCAAATTTTACATATGTTGTTCTGCCTGTCAGGTAGGGAATGAGGTGTGAGGCCAACCCAAAAGGAAGCTTAGATGGTACCAGTGATGATGGAATATTCCAGTGAGTTAATTTGAAAGCATGCATGGAATGGTGATTGTATAAGTAAAAAGGGTAATGTGGAGAAAAAGATCAAAACAAAATCACCCCATTTAATTTTCTTTTGTTTTTTCTTTTAAAAAAGATTTTACTTAATTGTGACCATGAGCAGGGGCAGGGGTGGGGGTGGGGGTGGAGGTGGGGCATGTAGTGGAAGGAGAGGCAGAGGACCAAGCAACTCCTGATTGAGCAGGGACCCCGATGGAGGGCTTGATCCCAGGACCCTGAGATCATGACCTGAGCCACCCAGTTGCCCCCAATTATTTTTCTTTGAATACTTTCTGGTTGGTTGACATCCTCTTGGTTTCCACTCAGTTCATGATCCTTAAGGTCATGAGATTGAGGGCCGTGTTGGGTACTGCACTGGGCATGGAGTCTGCTTGTGATTCTCTCTCTCCCTTTCCCTCTGCCCCTTCTCCTGTGCACGTGCTCTCTCTCTCTCTCTCTCAAATAAATAATCTTTTTTAAAAAAGTACTTTCTATAACCACACTTAGAATTTTCGAACCAACTTTGATTTTACTTTTTCTCCTGGTCCTCTACTCTCATACTTTCTCAATTTGGTGGTTTTACTGCTTGTTTTTCACCACCTTCTTTTTATTTCTTCCCAGTCTTGGTTTTTAAAATTGTTACTCATTTCATTTATTCACTTAATGAATTCCATCCTGTAGTCCCAGACTCCGTTCCAGAGTCTTGACACATTTCTCACTCATTATTATTATCTTAATCATAAAATCCAGATTTTCTCATGTCAGCCCTTTGCTCCCTCCTGCCACTGAGGAATCCCTTACAAATCAACTGTAATTGTTCCCTTTACCTAAAAGTCCTACCCAGCTAATCCATCAAGGAAGGCTGCCGGAGGGCCCCACCCTTCAGACATCTTAGTTCTCTTTCACTATTTTTGAGTGGCTGCCATTTCCTCCTCTTCTCTTAACCTGGGGATTTATTCAGCCACAGTTTTACTCAACACCACAGCCTTCCGTTTCAGAGTAATTACTCCAGTGAATCAGAGGTAAGTGATTGAGCATCCTTATTTACACTGCAGTGATGAGGGTATTTACCTTTATGGGAAGATTTGCATTTTCAAAGAGAAAGTCTAGAAAGAAAATCAATGAAACGCTAATGGCAGCTTTTCCAGTGATGTGATACTTTCTTAGAGGTGATAGTTGGGGAATTCTTTCCAGGCAGTCATTTAACCTGGGTGATGTTCCACTCTATCTAGAAATAAGTAGAGATGCCATGAGATCATTGGCCATCTTTTTCTACCCACCTGCGTAGAAAATAGGTTATCACCAAATTCTAACAATGATTTTCTTAAATTCTTGAAACTGAGATTCTACAAACTAGCCTAAAGTAGTCATTCTCAAACTTTTCTGCACAATAGAAACCCCTGAGAAGTTAAAAAAAAAAAAAAGAGAGAGCGATCCTAATGCCCAGGTCAAGTTAAATCAGAGTCTCTGATGGTAGACTCAGGAATTTGTATTTATTTTAAAGATTTTATTTATTTATTCATGAGAGACAGAGACACAGGCAGAGGGAGAAGCAGGCTCCATACAGGGAGCCCGACATGGGACTTGATCCTGGGTCTCCAGGATCAGGCCCTGGGCTGAAGGCAGCGCTAAACCGCTGAACCACCCGGGCTGCCCAGGAATTTGTATTTAAAACTTCCTTATCAAATGTGTTTTCTACACAAATCACCTGAGGATTTCTATAAACTGAAGAGTCTGAATCAGGTGGTGTGCGCTGAGATTTCATATTGAAGGAGCTGAAGACCCATTTTTCAACTTGACTGTACATTTTAATAACTCTGAGGAATGGATGGATGAATGATGAATGAATACATATATACATACATAAGTACATATATACATACATACATACATAAGTATGTATAAATTATAAAAAGATGCCCAGATTCCACCCCCAGGGAATAAGAGCAAATTACACTAATGTCCTTCACATTAACTTTACCATTACAGCTTATCATTTAACTTAGAGAAATGAAACTCTCTGATGGGTGCAATAGATGTATTGCATCTATTTTATGATTGGAATGTATGATTAGAAGCAGGGTTTCTCCGTGACACGTATGTAAAGCTTTCTGAGGGGGAAGAGAAATTTTCACCAAAAACCTATCAAATATTTGTGGGTATGGGAACATCAGTCAAAACAAATGCTTTCCCTTTTTGTGCCTTGACAATCACCTATGTGGTATCAGGAAAAACAAACCCAGCCCAGCGTTTGCCAGGTAATTTTCCACAAGTAAAACTGAAGAAATGAAGGGTTGGGGAACATGTTTTGCCAAGTTAAATTCTATGTCTCTTTTTTAGCCTCAGCGTTTCAAATGGAATTTAAATCTTGGGGGGTTAGAGTTCATTTACTTTTTGGCAGAACAGCACTTCCTGTTTCTAAGAAAAAGGCCCCAGAATGCTTCTTTCATGTCAAATGCTATTACAAAACAGCACTTGATGAATTGAATGCAAGTGAATGAAAAACACATGGATTAAGTTTCCATTAGCATCCACATGGGTTTAATAATTAAGGGAAAATGGTTGAAAAAAAGATTGTTTTGAGTTTTACTCAATCAAAATTTTGTAAAAAAAACAAAAACAGAAACAAAAACTTAAAGTCACTCATTCCAAACCTGATACATGCCTGAGATTACTCATCCTTAACCAAAACAACCCATATCAACCTCATAATTTGAGACCCAAGCAATAAATTCCATCCTCTCAAAAATCATTGCAACACTCAGTGGATTTTGGGAATTGTGAAATCAATGAACCATCCTCTCCTGGAAGTAAATAAAAGAAACATTTAAAATGGAGTTGGGAAATCCTGAAGGGGGTGCTCTCACCCAGGTACCGCCTCACAGGGTGCTTAATAAGCCAGAAGAAGAAAGATAATAGCTATTTTGATGGGAGAGAATGCTTTTGACATAGGAATTTATCTCTTGCCTTTAAGAAAAATAAGATCCTTCCCAGTCCCAGCAACAAGGCACTAACTACTACCTGCAACTGATGAGAACAACTCCCCAATGAACTTTTATTCAGAACAGTCCTCCCCAATTGCCTCCTAAAACCTAATCAAAGCTGACCTTCCCTTCATCTCTGGACTCGTCTGTGGTTCACCATATCTTGCTTGTTCTGCATTTCTTTCCTCTATTTCTGAATATATTCATTTTTAAAAATTTAAATAAAACTGCCCTTTTCTGTGTCTAAAGCTAACACTCTTGTCATTGAGCTGTTCTAAGGAATGTGTTATTTTTTGTTCACATTAGGTAACTCAGTTTGACCATTTGGATTTGGCTCCTTCTGTTCTGTAAGCACGTTTCTTTCTTTCTTTTTTTTTCTTTCCTTTATGTAAGCATATTTTAAAATCAGTCTCACCCACCTGAAGTCAAAGTAAAAAAATGCCTCACAAGTAATGGCCATAGAAACATTTTTACCCTAGAAATCAGTTTAACTTTGACCAGATGCTGTTTCTTAATAGATGGGTAAAAGACAAGTTATTTAAAACTGATTCATTTCCCTCATAATTATAAACAAGAAGGTAAGACTAGATTAGTGTTTCTCAATTCTCAATGCTTTGGACTATTCAACTAGTAAAATTCTCCGTATTGTATCCCTATAGTAAAAGTAAACCAAAAACAGTAGCAGAGACTGAAATGAATCCACAATTTTTGTGAAGAATTACAAGATTAGGAAAGATGTACCTTTGGGGTAGAATACTATTTTACCTCATTTCTATAGGTAACGATGCCTGAGAAACACTGAACTCATGTCAAAAAGAAGTAGTCTTCAATTTTCTGTTATTCTTTCCACGTATTGTTTAGAAATTTCTACTGCAGCATATTATAAGCATATCAAATAGAAGGCATCTACAATTGTCTCAGTGTCTATTCACCAAGGCTTTTCTTGTTCTTATGCTTTTAAAACCAAAAAAATATATTGATTGCCCTATCAGTTGCCCAACTTAAACTAGAAACTCTAAAATATTGAAAATTGAAACTAGAACATGGAAAGAAAAATAAGGCCTCATGCTCCAGGCCATTAGACACTCTCCTCAGTGTTATCAAGGGTCAAAAGTTGATGTGCATGTATTCATATATCTTCCCCATATACAAATGTGCACATACATATAACTATACATGCATTGGCAAGTGCATCTTGCCAATGTTTTGGCACAAATGGAACCAAATCATATACATTATTGGTCTTTTTGGTTTAATTTTTTTTAATTAATCAGAGCTTGGGAATTAACTATATTATAAAGAAACTTTTTTCATATTTTTACAATATTCCATTTTGTGAATATCCTCTATGAGCTTTTGACTTTCATTTAAAGAAAGTACTAAATGAATACATATTAAATAGGCAGATGAATGATTTTCCTATGAGCATCTATGATACTACCAAAATTTATTTATTACAAAGACTTCTGCAATAAATACCCATATATCTATATATCCATATCTATCTATCTATCTATCTATCTATCTATACTTAATGTGTTTATTTCAGTGTATTTGTAAGATCACTTCCTAAAAATAGAATTGCTTTGACTAAGGACACATATTTCACATTTTGATAGACATTCCAAATTATATAGTATATTGTGTTAATTTGTACTTACACCAAATGTGTATGAGAAAGCATATTTTCAGGCAGCCCAGGTGGCTCAGCAGTTTAGCACCACCTTCAGCCCAGGGCGTGATCCTAGAGACCTGGGATCGAGTCCTATGTCAGGCTCCTTGCGTGGAGCCTGCTTCTCCCTCTGCCTGTGTCTCTGCCCCATTCTCTCTCTCTCTGTGTCTCTCATGAATTAAAAAAAAAAAAAAAAGTGTATTTTCCATACTCCTACCAATCCTTTTTTTTAACCAATTGTTCTTACATATTTAAAAGTTGTTTATATTTCCTTTTTAAAAACTGTTCAAAATTTTCTTTATTTTAGAATTTTATTTGTAAGAAATTTAAGATACATGTAAATAAGTATCTTATGTAATTAGAGATATTTTTAAATTTTGATTTTTAAGTGATAGTTAATAGAAGTTAGTCATTTACAAAAATTGCATAGGTATTTTTTTTTGAAGTTCATATTCTTTAATGTTGTACAAAAAAGGAAGAGTAGAACCAAAAGTAAATTAAACATTATCACATTTGTTTACACCACTATTTAGTTCTTCATATTAACTTTACTATTCAAACAACAGAAAGTAGGTAGCAATTTAGGGATTGGGAAAGAGATAAAAACCAAAAGAACTTTTCTACCAGGTTTATTCTACACTGTGTATAGCTGTGCTCACAGAGACGGCTTCTTTTACTTCTCCACTGTGCAGGAATTCAGTTGTATATAAAATTGAACCTGCTCAGAAGCTGAGGGAGACTAGAAATGATGGGTCCATATCCTGGGGCATTGTCATACAATTCAAACAACAGTGCAGCTACAAGCTTGTAATTTTTAGGGACTGCAAACAAGGCTTTCTCTTGAAGTTGAACCAAAAACAACTTCTTATGTTCCTTAGGTTTTGTAATATGTGCAGGAATATATGGATACTGAGGAGGTTCAAAGTTTGGTCTCCACCAGTTACCAATGCAGTCATCAATGACCCAGTCTTGCAGGATTCCATCTTGACGACCCAGTATCTCGGTCATTAAGCGTTTTAGTCCTGATGATATATTTGGAAATTATTTTATCTTTTTAAAAACTTTTATGTTTTATTTGCTTTTTAAATCTTGTATTAAAAAACTTTTCCCCTGAAACATTTAAAATTAGTATTATATAGTTTTTAAATAAATTTTTATTATGTTTTTCTTTGATTTATCAATAATTTTTGTGAGAAAAGTTAAGGGTTATGCTGTTCTTAATAATGACTTCATCGTATGGTGAAATCTTATGTATATTTATATACTTCCTCCTACTGTTCTTTTCTAGTGATCTGTTAGTTTTCCTATGCTCAGGACAAACTGTTTTAAATCACAGGAGTTTTATGATGTATTTTAATGTTTTATATGTTTCCTTGTCTTATTACTTCTAAAAAAAAAAACTTGCTATTTTTAGTGTTTACTTTTCTGTGTCATTTGGAATATAAATGTAGCTACTATTGTTAAAAAGCACCAAACAGAAATTATATCATTTGAGGTTACACTGAATTTATCAAATTATAATGGAAGAGCTGGCATCTTTGCAACGTAAATCTTCCATATATTTTGGTCTCCATTTATGTCCTTTAAGGTAATCTGGTATTAGTATTAATTTTACTTCTTGCTTTGCAAACTTATGCCAAATTTCTATTTGAATTTCTAGAGTTGCATTGTACAATATTGCCCCTTTTTGGTAACATTATCAATAATATCTTTTAGCCTGTAGGATAAAATGGAAATTCTTAAGCTTGCTAAATGAAGACCACTCTAAAGTAGCCCTAGCTTTCTCTTCTTATTTAATATCATAGTCTCTCAGAACACTTTTCTCTGGTTGGTACAGCTACTGTGGAAAACAGTAGGGAGATTCCTCAAGAAGTTAAAAATAGAGCTACCTTTTGACCTAGCAATTGCACTATTAGGTATTTACCCCAAAGATACAAATGTAGTGATCCGAAGGGGTACCTGCAGCCCAATATTCATAGCAGCAATGTCTACAATAGCCAAACTGTAGAAAGAGCCAAGGTGTCCATCAACAGATGAATGGATAAAGAAGATGTGTTATATATACACAATGGGTTATTATTCAGCCATCAGAAAGGATGAATACCTACCATTTACATTTATGTGAATGGAACTAGAGGGTATTATGCTGAGTGAAATAAGTCAATTAGAAAAAAAAGATAATTATCATACAGTTTCATTCGTAGAATAGCAAAAACAGCACAGAAGATCATAGGGGAAAGGAGGGAAATGGAATGGGAAGTTCAGAGAGGGAGAAAAACAATGAGACGCTTAACTATAGGAAACAAAACTGAGGGTTGCGGAAGGGGTGGTGGGTAGTGGGATGGGGTAATTAAGTGATGGGCATTAAGGAGGGCATGTGATATGATGAGCACTAGGTGTTATATGCAACTGATAAATTACTGAACTCTACCTCTAAAACTAATGGTGTGCTATATGTTGGCTAATTGAATTTAAATTAAAAAAATAATAAAACACTTTTCTCTGATCACTCCAAACTGTCCCCTAGTATTTTACTGCTTTCTCCATATCTCTCTTACTAGCCTGGAAAACATATTAATTTCTGTCCTGTAAGAATAAATCCATGATTGTTTGTATCTTAGCAAAAAAACAATGTGATACTGCCTTTAAATACAGTAAGAATCCATGCAATGGGTAGATAATATTAAGTTTCCAGTAGCTGGTCACATAATAGTTTCTTGCTCAATAAATATTTGTTGTTAATTAAGTAATAGTTTCTTATATTTTTATGGTCATGTTTTTTATTTACTTTTTTGCCAGTGCATAAGTAGTTCAATCATAATAAGTGATTTTATAGATGACCTGCATCTATATATCTATATTAAACACTTAAAAATGTTATTTTATTTTGTTTAAGATTTTATTTATTTATTTATTTATTTATTTATTTATTTATTTATTTATTTAATTGAGAGAGAGAGAGCCAGAGGAGAGGCAGAGGGAGAGGAAATGAATCTCAAGCACTGTCAAACAGTTCCAAATAACCCAAAATACTTCTTCTTTTTTTTTTTTAAGCCAAAATACTTCTGATAATGCTGTACCTGTCTCTGTATAATGATATCTGCCCTCCTCCTAGGAAGTGTTTCTTCTTTTAAATTTAAGTATACATTGTTTCATACTACTAACAAGAAAGAAAATATAATAAAAGGGTAATAAGAGTAACCAGTATTTTGGTGGAATACAACTGCAGTGTGTTCAATGATAGCTCTCCAAAGGTATGTCCGTGCCCTATTCCCCAGAACCTGTGAATGGATCTTATTTGGAAAATGAGCCTTTGCAGATGCAATTAAATTAAGGACCTTGAGATGAGGTGATAATCCTGGATTATCCAGGGGGCCCTAAATCCAATGACAAGTGTCTTTATGAAAGAAAGATTTAACACAGAGCTATGGCCATATGAAGATGGAGGTGGAGTGTGGTTGCCATGAGCTAAATTGTGACCCCTACCCCCAAATCAGTGTGTTAAAGTCCTAATGTCTAGCACTTTAGAATATGACTGCATTTGGAGTTAAGGTCTTTAAAGGGATAATTAGGTTAAATGAGTTCATTAGGGTGGGCCCTAATCCAATATAACTAGTGTCCTAATAAAAGGAGGAGATTAGGATAGAGGCACACACACAGGAAAGACCATGTGAAGACAGAGGGAAAAAGACAGCTATCAACAAGCCAACAAGAGAGGGCTGCAAATGAAACCAGCTTTGTGTACACCTTGATCTTAGACTAGGATTTTAAACTAAAGACAAAAGGAAAATGATGTGGGGGTAGGAGGGATTCTGGGAGGTTACTAGGAAAAGTGAAGTAATCTAAAGCAAAGGTTGTTACACAGAATTAAATCTGTGCCTTTCAATGAATAGATTCTATTATGATTTAGAGTGACCCTTTTCTTCCTGCTACTTACAAGGAGACAGTTAACAACTGGAGATTTCCTTTATAAATATAAATTTATCTCACAAAAAGGTAACTTTTGGAGTGGCATCTTTTGCTCTCCTTGATGGCAAATATACTTCATTAAATCAAGATAACTCTTGTTCATTCTATTATTTTGTCAGTGAAGTGATTTGTAAACTTGCAACTTCTTTCTCAAGTCAGTACCTAGAATTTCAGTGCACAGAGGTCACCCACACTCACTCACAAATGCGTATGTATGCACAATATGCAGTATCAACTCTAGCCTGATGCAGTGGGAGAGTATGTCAGAATAGTGTGGCTTCTATTCTGCAGGTAGGAAGGCAAGAGAGTGAAGGCATTGGTTACAGAATTAAATTTCATGGTTTTCTGTTGATTGAACAAGGTTATTTATAAAGACATGGGAAAGATTATTTTTTAACTCTGGAATGAGAAGAAATTAGGGAAAAAAATCAATGAATTACTATTCCAATAACAGTAGCCTCAGGCAAGATTAAATCACAGGTAAGAGTTTATTTGCTATATAACCACACCCCTGTTCAGCTAGGTTACTGTTTAAGTACTCGGATTGTAAGTTTCTTCTAGAGGTCAAAGATATCCAGCCTACCTGCCTCATTAGGCTTTCAGAGGGTTTGAAATGTCCAATATACCGCAGGTATGGTTCCATGCATGACAAATATGTGCCTCCCACACAGGCGCCTATCTTTGCTTTCTCTGTACTTCCAGAGCAGCCTAGGGAGACTGCAGGCGAGATGAGATGGTGCAAGCTCATTAACAAAGATCTAATAACAAAATCACATACACACACACAAAATCTAATTAGCAAGGATACCTCTGGAGCAGCAGCCCCATGGAAATAAACACAAGGTTGCATTTGTTTTCTGCTTAGAACCATATTTTTTCTATTTCCCTTAGAATTAAAAAAAATTGTACTCTTCCTTCCAAATTGTGTCCTCACTTACATCATTGTTCATCATGTTTCCCAGACCCTGGGATTCTTTTCAGTGCTTGAATGGAGTAACCAGAGACATTTCCACTCATAGGAAGCCTTTGATCAGGGCCACCGCCTTTAAAGCAACCTCCTGGGAATCCCCAGGCTGGCACTGTGCACCAAAGCCACTTGGGGCATGAGGTAGCCTGATGGTTGTTTCATGGCACAGAGCAAGTGCTGAGGAAGGCAGTGTAAGCTGGGTTTGGGAACCAGTGCACCCCATCCCAACAAAACCAGCAGGGGAGGCAGGAGCTCTGGAATGCAATTACATGGATTGGAATTTGGCCAGCCCACAGGGTGAAATGGCACGGCAGTTGCCTGCATCCCTCTGTTTGCTGGCTGAAGGAGTTTACACATCATTTACAATATACACGAGAAGATTTCACAGGCAGCTGTGATTGGCCCTCAAGAGCCTGCAATAAAGGAAACTGTCTTTTGCTTACTTATGAAATTCAAGCTGCAGCAAACACGATGGCTTTCCATTCTAACTCTTCATTTAAGAATGAAGTTAGTCAGACAAAGTGACAAATCTGAGAAGTAGAGGGTTTGGGGTTAGATTTCAGGAATTTCAGTTTTAGGTCTTATTGCCACTGTCTTTTTACTCTAAACATAATTTGAGCACTTGAAAAAAAATTGTAGTTCCTTAGGAAGTCAGACATGCTTGGTGTTAATATGAGTGCATCTTTACCACCTTTGCCTCAGTGTTTTCCATGATTTTGAAATGGGGGTAATGTCTACTTCACTGGAAGGTTAGTTGAACTCTTACACTTCTAAGAGAATACAGGAGAAAATCATTACAATTTTGGGGTAAGCAAAGATTTCTGAAGTCACAAAAAACACAAACTATAAAGGAAAACAAACTGCGCTTCTTCAAAATTAAAACTCTACTCTTTTAAAGACACCATTACAAAATTGAAAATGGTAATCACAGTCCAGGAGAAAATATTCACAATGCATATATCTGACAAAGGACTTGTAATCAGAATTTATAAATAACTTATAATCCAATTATACAAGAACAAAGAGCCTGATAAAAATACATGGACAAAGGACTTTTAACAGACACTTCAGAAAAGATGTACTTCTGGCCAATAAGTACATGGAAAGATGCTTAACATGATTAGTCATGGGCAAATGAAAATTAAGCCGACAACAAGATACCTATTTTATACCAATTAGTATGTCTAAAATTAAGGTTTGCAATACCCAATGTTGATGAAGACATGGAGTTCCCAGAATATTTCTGGTGGGAGTGAAATGGTAAAAAATAAACAAAAAACTTTGGAAAATAGTTTGGAAGTTTCTTACAAAGTTGAATATCTACCCTAGAACTTTCACTTCTAGTTATTTAACTGAAGTGGAAACATACCCACAAAAAATCTTGCACATGAGTGTTCGTAGCAAGTTTATTTACAATAGTCAAAATGTAAAGCAACCCAAATGTCATGAGTTGTGGCATATTATATGTGGCACAGGTTTCTCAGCAATAAAAATGAACAAAATGTAGATACAGATAATACAGATGAATCTAAACGTTGGTTTGAATGAAAGAAACCAGGTACAAGTGATTCTATTTCTATGAAGTTTTAACATAAGCAAAATAAATGTATGAAAATAAAACCAATCACTGGTTGCCTGGGACAAATTGGTGTGGTTGGGATTGACTATAAAGAGAATGTCTTATCATGATAGAATTATTTCATATCTTTGTTAGAGTTGTGGTCATACTTGTCACACCTGGCATTGAGGTTGTATATACATATTTGTCAAAATTCTTGGAACTACATGGGAAAACTGGAAAGCTACATGCAAAAGAATGAAACTGGACTGCTTTCTTACACCATACACAAAAATAAACTCAAAATGGATGAAAAAACTAAATCTGAGACCTAAAACCATAACAATCCTAGAAGAGAGCACAGGCAGTATTGTCTCTAATATTGGCCATAGCAACATTTTTCCAGATATGTTTCCAAATGCAAGGGAAACAAAAGCAAAAATAAAACTTTTGGAGGACGAATACCCACCATTTGCTTCAACGTGGATGAAACTGGAAGGTATGCTGAGTCAAGTAAGTCAGAGAAGGACAATCATCATATGGTCTCACTCATACAGAGAATATAAGTAGTGAAAGGGATTATAAGGGAAAGAAGGAAAAATGAGTGGGGAAAAATTAGAGAGGGTGACAAAATGTGAAAGACTCCTAACTCTGGGAAATGAACAAGGGGTAGTGGAAGGGGAGATGGGTGGGGGGATGGGGTAACTGGGTGACAGGCACTGACTGAGGAGGGTACTTGATGGGATGAGCACTGGGTGTTATATGTTGGCAAATCAAACTTCAATTAAAAAATAAAAAACTAGTGGGACTATATTAAAATGAAAAGCTTCTGTACAGCAAAGCAAACAATCAACAAAACTGAAAGCCTACTGAATAGAAGAATGTATTTGCACATCACATATCTGATAAAGGGTTAGTATTCTAAAATATATAAAGAACTGATACAACTCAATACCCAAAAAAACAGATAATCCAATTAAAAATGGGTAGAAGACGTGAACAGACATTTCTCCAAAGAAGACATACAGGTGACCAATACACATATGAGAAGATGTTCAGAATTACTCATTATCAGGGAAATGCAAATCAAAAGCACAATGAGATACTACATACATCGTCAGAATGGCTAAAATAAAAAATACAAGTATCAAATGTTGGCAAGGATGTGGAGAAAAAGAAACTGATGTACTATTGGCAAGAATGTAAATTGGTGCAGCCACTGTGGAAAACAGTACAGAGGTTCCTCAAAAAATTAAAGTTACTATATGATCCAGTAATTCCACTACTGGATGTTTGCCCAAAGAAAATGAAATACTAACATAAAAAGTTATATGCACCTCTATTTTTATTACAGTATTATTTACAATAGCCAAATTATGGAAGCAACCCAAGAGACCATCAGTAGATGAATGGATAAAAAAGATATGATATGTAAATATGATGGGATATTACTCAGCTGTACAAAAAGAATGAAACCTTGCCCTTTGCAACTACATGGATGGATCTAGAGGGTATAATCTGAGTGAAATAAATCAGTCAGAGGACAAATACCATATGATTTCACTCATATGTGGAATTTAAGAAACAAAACAAACAAAAGGGTCAAGCAAACAAAAAACCCAGACTCTTAAATATAAAGAATAAACTGATGGTTACCAGAGGGAACATGGGTAAGGAGATGGGTGAAACAGGTGAAGGGGATTAAGAGTACACCTATTGTGGTAAACACTGAACAATGTGTAGAATTGTTGAATCACTGCTGTAAACTTGAAACTAATATAACACTCTTAATTATACTGGAATCAAAAAACGGGGAGAAGTTGGCAACAACAACAAAAACAACAACCCATAATAAAAATGTTATATCAACTCTTGAAGTGTGTACATTGGCTTTCATTTAAAAGGAACTTCCTCCAGTGTTGTTGCAAACATGAATGAACCTGGAAGACATACTAAATGAAATAAGCCAGACAGCGAAAGGAAAATACCTGCATGATCTCATAGATAGAATCTAAAAATGTCTAATCCACAGAAGCAGTAGAATGGTATCAAGCAGGGACTGAGGGATGAAGGACAAATGGGGAGATATTGGTCAAAGCATACAAAGTTGAAGTTATATAGGTTAAAGTCTAAAGATCTAATGCACAGCATGATTACTACAGGTAATAAATAATACTGTATTGAGTACTAGACATATGCTGAGAGACTCCAATGCTTTCATCACACACACAAATAACTGTAGGAGTAGAAGATATGTTAATTAGCTCAACCAGTAATCATTTTGCTATGTGTATGTATACATATATCAAAATCATCATGTCTTGTACTTTAAATACATTAAATTCATTTACAAATAAATAATTAAAATATTTTGAAAATTCACAGAACCACACCCTTAAAGTAGCTGCATTTTATTGTATGTGAATTAGGACTCAAAAAATCATTTAAAAAGTCAATGTGATGCTTACCTCTGTGACTGTTGGAGTACACAGCAGGTTTAATGACATTGGTTCTGCTGTAGTTTTGAAAATGGATAATCAGCTCATGAGTGCAGGTTTATTATCATGCTTCATAAAACATACAGAGCATTTATAGTTTGTCATGTACTAAATATTACATAATAAAATTTTTAAAGGAACTAAAACAAAATTAGCAACATTACCATATGTAAAATACTAATCAAAGTTGCCAGACTTTATCGAATGATTACTATGTGTTAAACTTTCATAAGCTTTAGTTTATTCAATCTTTGTACAAATGTATAGGGTAGTTTTAGTGTTCTAATTAAAATATGAGGACACTGATTATCAGAAATATGGAGCCAGTTCCCCAACATAGCACAGTTAGTTAAGGGTGGATCCAGGTCTAACATGTCGTTCCTTTTAGCCCACCATGCTTGAACTCCCACTAGTGCTTGACCCAACACTGTGAATTCATTCCTCTCCATAATACATTCCTTGCTTTTTCAGGGCCATAAGTATTCAGCCCCACTTTTCTCAGTGCCCTCTATATAGCCATGCTCATTTACCATGTTTTCTCTTTCTCATGGCCACCTTCTGCTTCACACACTTTTATTGTACTCCCAGACTATTCCCATTGTCTGTTCTTCCTGTTGTCACCTTTCCCTTCCTCAAATTTATTCTGCAAACCAGGGACATCTTCTTCATATATAATTCTTATGTGCAGCAAGCTGGTCACCATTATAAATTGGCTTTCAAATTACTGAAAGATAAAATGCTCTCCTGATTTAAGATTTCACAGATCCTGCAGTGGAATCCAAGCCAATATTGTCTCATCAGATATGCACATTATGCTCCAAGTCAAATGTCTGCAAGGACACTCCAGACAGATCTCGTGCTGTCCTTTTTGTAAACTTTTCCTCTAGTTGCCTCTGGAGAACTCTGCCTTTCCTTTCTTCTTTCTGAACCCTTCTGTCTTTCAGTTCTGAAGTTACTTCCTCAGTGAGTTTTCTCTGACCACCCAAAACAAACCCAAGCTAACCCATCCTCTTCAGTTGTTGTGTTTTACTGCATTTAAGCTGTATTCTCATTCTTTCATCTATTTACAATATCTCTTTAAGTCTCTACTCTGGACCATCTTAATGTGCAGTGTGGAACTGTAGTAATGAGTGAGTCCTTGCTGTCATGAAGATTATATTCTTACATATGTGCTAGTCTTATTCCTCAAAGTCAGTTATAAGCACCTTGATGCCTGGAATCTTATTTCAAGCCTGCATCACTTAATGGGTATAATTCGTGTGTATAATACATAGGTAAAGAAACCAATCTAAAATGAATTATCATTTATTTTTTAAATTCTTATATTTTACATCTATTTATCTAGTATACTATACATGAAGAGGAGAACTACTTAAAGGCTATTGTGAAAATTTAAATAGTGTTTTTTCCTGGATGTTGGGGCCATAAGTGTCTTAATGTACCATAGATATTTAAAATAATGAAGTGAAAAAGAGGGCTCTCATAGTATTTGGGATCTTTATAGTGTGCTTTTTGAGTTCTCCTAAATTTAAGAAAATGGCCTCTCCTTTAAAGGAAAATTTAATCTACTTAATAACACAGAAGTTGTCACTGTCCTATTATTCAGTCTTCCCTACTGTGAAGTCATGGGGCTAAGATAATACTTTACTCTCCCTACTTATGAAGCTATACATAGTGATTAATAAAATGCCATGACTTACAGTAAAATGACATTGGGTAAGGGCCATACCTAGGATATATAATAAATCTTACTGTCATTCATGAACAAATAAACTATAGTAACATCAATGTATAAAATGATACATACTGATCATCTTGTAAAAATTTTCTCTATATGGCTCAGTTGTATTTTTGACAGGATAAAATAATCCTTAGGCTTTATTCTAATTTTCTCAGTAGTTGTGATGGAAAAAAAAAATGAAAAATCTCTCAAAGAGCTTACCCTTGATTACTGTTGTAATCATGCATTACTGTTCGTTCATTCATTCATTCATTCATCCATTCAAGCATTCATTCATTTGCTCCGTCCTACAATGAGGCATGCTGGGGTTTATACACTGAACCAGATGATCCCTTCCATCATGGAGCTATATATTTTTACAATATTGTATTTCCTTTCCTTGGTACTCTAATAGAAGATGAGCTACTATTTAAGTATAAGATTCAGTGGGGGAAAAATAAGATTCAGTGGGAGCTCATAAGAGGGAACCAAACCAAATGTGGGGAGTCAGGAAGGCTCCTTGAATAAAAGATTTCTAGAATGAAACCTACAGACAAAACATGAAAAAAAAATTAATTCAACACAATAGTAAGGATGTCTGGGACAAAATGGTACACTCACTATTCCCTGCTTTTTCACTTCTAAGTATAACTAATACCCTAGAAATTATCAATAGACGAAAGGACTGAGAGCTAGAAAGAAGACTCATCCAGACCTGATGACTTGAGACACAACATGATGAAGTCCTTGGGTTTCCTCTTTACTTTCTGTATACCCCTGACCCAGTACCAATTAGGCCTGTAGCCCAGGAACTGACAGCAGGTTTGAACAACAACATACCATGTCCAAGGAAAGCCTGCTCTCTCTAGCCAGAGAACTGAGAAAGGTTTCCAACAGAAACCTATGGCAGAGTCCTGGTTCCTCCTCCCCTAGCAAGGCCCAGCCATAGCCCCAGTTCCACACTTGGCTTACTGGACAATCTTATCTGCTTGTGGCTGTGGTAATGGCAGCAGTAGCAATAACAAAGCCCCATAGCAATGATAGCAGCAAAGATGAGAAGGATGTATTTACCTATACTTTTATTCTTTCAGTTCTCATTTGTCCTTCCTGGTGTTTTAAGTTTCATTATTTCATCATTTCCTTTCTGGTAAAAGAACCATCTTTAGCTATTTATTTATAATGGGTCTGCCAATGAGAGTCTCTTTTCTTTATGTCTGCCTTATTCTCAAAGGATTGTGGCCTCAGTGGTGGTTTCTGATGAGATATATCCTATGCCATTCATAATTGTTTTTCCCCTATAAGGAAGGTATTGTTTCTCTCTGTCTCTCTCAGTCTCTCACTGTGTCTCTTTGTCTCTCTTTTCCTCTCTTTTTTGTATCTTTCTCTCTCTGCTTTTTAAATTTTTGTCTTTAGTTTTCAGAAGTTTATCTATGATATATCTTGACACGGGTTTCTTTGAGTTTATCTTGAGATCATTCAGCTTCTTGAATCTGTAGGTTTATATTTTTTACTACATTTAGGAAGTTTTTTTATTTTTATTTCTTCAACTAATTTTTTAGCCCTGCTCTCCTTCCCTCTTCTTCTAAGAGTCTTGCTGACATAAATAATACAATTTAGTTATGGTCCTACCAGTCTCTATTAATTTTTTCTTTTTTGACTCTATTTTCTCTCTCTTGTTCAGACTAGGAAATTTCTATTGTTCTATCTTCATGTTCATGTATTCTTTCCTTTGTCATAGCCACTCTACTATTGCATCTATATAATGAATTTTCGATTTCAGTTATTGTACTTTTTTGCTCTAGAATTTTATTGGGTTCTATAATTTATATTTTCTGTTTCAGGAGACTTTCAGTTTTTTTAAATGTTCCTTTTTAAATTTTAGTATGAGTTTTTTAGTCTTTGTCAGATAATTCTCTTTTTTTTTTTTTTTTTTTTTTTTTTTTTAATAATAAATTTATTTTTTATTGGTGTTCAATTTACCAACATACAGAATAACATCCAGTGCTCATCCCGTCAAGTGCCCCCCTCAGTGACCGTCACCCATTCACCCCCACCCCCCGCCCTCCTCCCCTTCCACCACCCCTAGTTCATTTCCCAGAGTTAGGAGTCGTTATGTTCTGTCTCCCTTTCTGATATTTCCCACACATTTCTTCTCCCTTCCCTTCTATTCCCTTTCACTATTTTTTATATTCCCCAAATGAATGAGAACATACACTGTTTGTCCTTCCCCGATTGACTTACTTCACTCAGCATAATACCCTCCAGTTCCATCCACGTTGAAGCAAATGGTGGGTATTTGTCGTTTCTAATTGCTGAGGAATATTCCATTGTATACATAAACCACAACTTCTTTATCCATCATCTTTCGATGGACACCAAGGCTTCTGCCACAGTTTGGCTATTGTGGACATTGCTGCTATAAACATCGGGGTGCAGGTGTCCCGGCGTTTCATTGCATCTGAATCTTTGGGGTAAATCCCCAGCAGTGCAATTGCTGGGTCGTAGGGCAGGTCTATTTTTAACTCTTTGAGGAACCTCCACACAGTTTTCCAGAGTGGCTGCACCAGTTCACATTCCCACCAACAGTGTAAGAGGGTTCCCTTTTCTCCGCATCCTCTCCAACATTAGTGGTTTCCTGCCTTGTTAATCTTCCCCATTCTCACTGGTGTGAGGTGGTATCTCATTGTGGTTTTGATTTGTATTTCCCTGATGGCAAATGATGCAGAGCATTTTCTCATGTGCATGTTGGCCATGTCCATGTCTTCCTCTGTGAGATTTCTCTTCATGTCTTTTGCCCATTTCATGATTGGATTGTTTGTTTCTTTGCTGTTAAGTTTAATAAGTTCTTTATAGATCTTGAAAACTAGCCCTTTATCTGATACGTCATTTGCAAATATCTTCTCCCATTCTGTAGGTTGTCTTTTAGTTTTGTTGACTGTATCCTTTGCTGTGCAAAAGCTTCTTATCTTGATGAAGTCCCATATGATCCTGCATGGGGTGGTTGGTTGAGCATCCAACTCTTCGTTTCAGGTCAGGTCACGAGACTGGCCTGTATCAGGTTCCATGCTCAGTGCACAGAGCTTGGAATTCTCCGTGCCCATCCCCTGCTAAGAAGCCCAGCATGGGACTGCCTGCTTGACAGGGAAACAGAAGTGAGAAAAGCACTACTAGATTTCTTTTCAGATCTAAAATAAACGTCACCATTCATTTGATTATCTTCTGAAGCACATCCATAATCATAGCTGGTTTTGCTATTTAAGTCCAATTTCTTTTGCAGAGCTGAAGCAGGTTGCCTTCTTTATGTCTCAGTTCTTGAAAAGCTGTGAGTCAGGGACGCCTGGGTGGCTCTGCATTTGAGCCTCTGCCTTCAGCTGAGGCCATGATCCCAGAGTCTCAGGATCGAGTCCCACATCAGACTCCCTGCAGGGCGATAATTCTCTTTTTTAAAAGATTTATTTATTTGAGAGAGAGCACATGTGTGCACGAGTCAGGGAGGGGCAAAGGAAGAGAAGCAGAGCCCAGTGCGATCTAATTTCATAACCCTGAGATCAGAATCTGAGCAGAAACCAAGAGTCAGATGCTTAACCGACTGAGCCACCCAGGTGCCCCTGTCAGATAATTATAACATCACTATAATCTCAGTCTTAACTGTCTACTGATTTTTTAAAATTTGTGTTGATATTTTCCTGGTTCTTGATATGACAAGTGATTTTCAATGGAAACATATATGTGAGTACTCTGTTATGAAGTTCTGGATCCTATTTAAACCTCTCCACTTTCTCTGAAACTGCTCTAGTGGGGAACTGCTCTAGTAGGGGTGGGGAAATGTTGCTTTACTACTGCCAGCTGAAGGTAAGGAGGGAGGGTCTTCTAGTTACTGGAAAAGTGGGAGTCTTCACTAGATCTTCAGTGATTTCTCCTTCACTTGGAAGAGGAATAATTCCTTGTTACTTCCTTCTCCATCATCTTGGCACCACAGGGGCACAGGAGGAGGAAGAGTCTTGGCTTTCCTACCCCCCCTATTGGCCTTCTCTGACACTACCCTGTAAAGTGGGGGTTGGCGAACCTCCTTACAGTCTGGTGAGTGTGCAAGTCCAGGTTCCCCATGTAGCTTCTGCCAGAGTGGTGGGTAGGCGTGGAGACCACTGTTTTTTTCTGTGGTGTTTGACTAGAATAGAGTGTTGTCTAAATATTTTATTTATTTTAATCTGCCTTTTTTCTGGTCCCTAGCCTGGAGTAAGCAGGGATTTGCTAGAGGTTTTTGGAGTCTTTTTGTTGTTGTTGTTTTTTAATCTGCCGCTTTGCTATTTCTAGGTTGCTGCTTGGTTCAGTTCCAAGTTTGAAACACATGAAGCAAATAAAAAATGGGAGGAATTCATCACCATGTTGATCCTTGTATCCCAAGGTCACCATCTGGTCTTTCTTTCTCTACCTTTGAGTCATCTTAAGTTAATTTTATATATAATGTCCGAAGTTTTTAGTTGTATCTAGTGGGAGAAATAGGGGAAAAACACATCCAATTCATCTTCCCTTAAAACTTTGTGTACCCAAATGTATAATTTTAAATGTACCATCCATTGAGTGATCTGGAAGCATTTAAACAAAATAAAATTATTATTTTTTAAAGATTTATTTATTTATATGAGAGAAAGAGAGTGGGGGGAGTGGCAGAGGGAGAGAATCCATAGGCAGACTCTCTGCTGAGCAGGGAGTCTGACTCAGGGTTCAATCCCATGACCCATGAGATCATAACCTGAGCCCAAACTAAGTCAGATGCTTAGCCAACTGAGCCACCCAAACATCTCCAAAATAAAATTATTCTAAAAATATTTTAAATTGCCATATATTTAAAAAATATATGACCATTGTATTAGATTAAAGCATAGGAAATTATTGATATCCAATAGTTTCTGACCTATAAAATGTCATTTTCATAGGAAAATTATTTGCTACATTGAATTCAAAATTTTGATGCACTAGGACAACACTAGTAATGTCATACCAACCCAAATCAGGGAAAGAAGGGGGGGGATGATATTCATAGATAACTTCAGTGATATCATAATAATCTTGCCAGCAACTCACAAATTAAGACATCCTTTGCTATTTTTATGTTTTAATGAGTTAAAGCTAATTATGAGGTTTGAGTTGCAAATGTCAGGTATTTCTGTCAATAAAAACTATGTCGACTGTGCTTTGCAAACATCTAGGCAACAATCACACAACATAGACATCATAGCATTGTTTATTAGTAATAAAATTTTCTGGCAAATGACTGAAAAAGTCCTGCCATAACAAAATTAGTTTATTGCAATAGCTTTTCAAAACATGAAACTAAAGTATCTTAAAGGGGTAACACCTTTTTCTAATGTGAACCAGGTGTACCTATAGGCTAGTAAAAACACATATATATTTTCTTAAATCAACTGGACTCTTGAGGTGCTAAGATAACTAAACATTGAAGATATTTTTATTTGGTATGAATGAGGTTCCAGGTAATGTTTAAAAGCAGCACCTGTATAGAGGTAGAGAAAGGGTGCTTGTTCAGTTTTCTGATCTGCACAGACTATATCTATAAGCCACAGGGCAGTCTGAGAGCCAGATATGAAGCAGAGAATAACATTCTTCCTTCTGGAAAGGACGACACTCTTTTTTTAGGGAAAGGCATTACTTGTTTCTGATAATGTATATCCATTAGGTTTATAATAAAGGTTAATATTTTCCAGATTGGGAAATAAATTTTCAGTGTTAAGGGAGCACCTTTACTCTTCTTTGAGTTTTAACCTTTCTATATCTTCCTAGATAATTTAAATAAGCTATTTGGGGCTGTACCAGATGTCATTTTAAATAAATGGTTGCTTACTCATTTATAATTTTATTGTTAAATAAATTACCTCACAAGTATCTCAAAGGTCAATATGTGCTTTCTAGATTTTTGGTTCAAATAAAACTCACTTAAGAAAATTGCCAGGGTCAAGTGCTAAATGGTAAAAACATCAGGGAGGAGGTTATAGGATAGATTCTGGACACATACACACTTTTGACTGGCGTTCTTCCTAGAGTGGGACAAATTGTTACCAACTCTTGCCTGGTGGTTACTGTTAGCAATATAAAGCCATTAAATGCAACAGTGACCTCCGCATCAAACCTCACCCAAATAGCCTCCAGTTTCACAGCTTGAATCTCCAATTGCATTGATTCATCTCCATCCCCTGTCTAGATAGTCTTCATAATGAGAGCTTTCTCCTCATGTGGACTGAACTTGATTTTGACAATCCCACTCTTGGTAATCACAGTACTTTGAACTCATTCCCAGGCATGAATTTCCACTGACTATTGTCAGTCAGTCTGTTCACTTCCAGCTGTTAAAGTTCAGAGTCATTGGACACAATTAAGAAGTAGAGAAAGAATCTTCTTCCATCATATAAATGGTGATGATGTAATTGGAAAAAATCACTCATCTGATTACACACAGTTCTCCAATTTCATTTGTAAAAATCTGTCTCTCCAACTACTTTATAAAAGCTACAAGGGGAGCAATCAAGTGGTTTCTTCTTTAAAATTCAGAGCCTATGCATGTGGCTGGGCATAGAGTTAAAGTTAATTGATGCTTATTGGCTCAACTTAAAGAGACTTAGGTATTCAGTTATATTTTTTGAGGTTAATTATTTAAAGGGAATTTATAATTACCCACATGGGGATTATTATGTTCATTGTATGTCTACTATGAGAGAAACTGCTAGGTACGAGAGATACTAAAGAGGAGTAAGTAAAAGACCTTGTCTTCAAGCATCTTACAGATGCAAGATATAAAGAGATGCATCATGGAAGAGATACACCCGGCTAAAGTCGTTCAGAGAAAAAAATAAATATTTCTTGCAACTACATGTTCTTGGAAAGATTCATAGAAGGGATGATCTTTGAATTGGGTTTTTAAAAGATTGGATATGCAAAAACAAGAGAAGTAATTTAAGATATTTATTGGAAATAGTTTATTTATGTCATGCTCTTAGTTAATATCTACCTTGTTATTTTGATAATGTTTGTGCTTATCTCCATCGAATGATTTCAGACATAGCAGAAATTATGTGGGTCAGTCAGTGGTCAGAGATCATAGCAATATATCCTGAAGGGCTTGATTGGCTATAGATACCAACAAGAAGTGTTAATAAGGATCACATTAACTCTAAAATTATTATTTTTAAAATGTAATTTTGGAAATATATTCATTTATCTTGTACATTCAAGAAATGGTTACCAAGGCCATGCTATGTGCAAAGCATATTGATTTTTGCCCTACTTAAAAAGTCAATCATAAATTAATATATTTGACCATGATTTATTTGAAAAATATATGGCAAACAAACTACTATAATACTAATATAATACTGTTAGGTATTATAATAGAGATAGTAAATTTTTTATAGCATGCAGATGTGGGAGAAAGTAATTTTGTATGTGAAAATGAGGGAATCTAGGAATAAGAGGACGTATTTGAGTTAGATCTTAAAGAATGAGGAGTCATTTAAGAGTGTACCTTGTGGGCAACAGATATGGGTTACGGCTTTCTATGGCAGAGAGTAAAGCAGAAGCAAGGCATGGAGTCATGATCATCGGGTTACCATCACAATTTGGAAAGATCCTGTGTGGCCAAAGATAAATTAAGGTTGGGTGGGACTCAAGATTTAAAAGGCATATAGAAACACAGGTCTGGGGTATAGACAAGGTGAGGATTGAAGATAATAGATCTTAGAGTCAGAAACCCAAAGACAATACTTAGCATCACTGTTATGAATGAAAATGCCCTTGAAAAAACTTTGGGATAGCCTGGAGAATCAGCATGCTTAGACACTGATACCACCTCTGCTACTAATTAGCTCTGTAGGCAAGTTACCTACCTTCTAAATTTCAGGATTCACTTTCATAAATGAGCATGAGAGAATTAATCCAGTTCTTTAGTTTACTAGCTACTTGTGAGATGACCCATAAGCCATAGAACAAGCACTGGTATAGTATAGAACTCAAAAAAATCTCGATTACTGTTAATATTGAAGAGGACTAAATGTGGAGCCCTAGAGAGCATTAACATTCATGCCATAATTAATAAAAGAGCATAAGAGAGAAAGTATTCAAAAAGGTAGAAAGAGCCAACGGGTGAGTAATTTCATGAAGTTTCATGGAAAGAAGAGTTCCAAAATGTGGAAGGACAAAACCATCACATCCCCTTCCACAAGTCTAGAAGGAGGAGCCCTGAAAAGAAAGCCACAGGAGTTGACAAGTCTTTGGTGACCCTTGGTTAGAACAGTTCCCTCTGCATTCTCAAGATAGAAGTTTAATATATAGTCTTGAAAGTAAGCAAGGGGATGAAGTGAAATTATAATAGTTTCTTATTTAAGGTAAATGAACGATGGGTTAATTAGAGAGTGAGATGGAGATAGTTTTGTTAGAATGTAGATGTCTTAAATACACTGTCAAGCAAAAGAAATTACATCCATGGAGGAGGAGGAATTAATGAATAAGATGTGGCATTTAATAGAAAATGCCCAAAAGGAGATTGTAAAAATAGAATCAAAGGCACAAGTAGAGATATTCTCTATGAAAGAAAAGTAGGGAAGCCTTCTTGATTCAGACAGGAAAAATTTATAAAAATAGTGATTTGATAGGGATTGCATTAAACGTGTAAATTGCCCTGGGTAACATTGACATTTTCACAATATTAATTCTTCCAATCCACGAGCATGGAATATTTTTCCATCTCTTTGTGTCCTCCTCAATTTCTTTCAGAAGCGTTCTATAGTTTTTAGGGTATAGATCCTTTACCTCTTTGGTTAGGTTTATTCCTAGGTATCTTATGCTTTAGCCAAATTATGGAAGGAGCCTCGGTGTCCATTGAAAGATGAATGGATAAAGAAGATGTGGTTTATGTATACAATGGAGTATTAATCAGCCATCAGAAACAACAAATACCTGCCATTTGCTTCGAAGTGGATGGAACTGGAGGCTATTATACTGAGTGAAATAAGTCAGTCGGAGAAGGACAAACATTATATGGTCTCATTCATTTGGGGAATATAAATAATAGTGAAAAGGAATAAAGGGGAAAGGAGGGAAAATAAGTGGGAAATATCAGAAAGGGAGACAGAACATGGAAGACTCCTAACTCTGGGAACGAACTAGGGGGGGTGGAAGGGGAGGTGGGCGGGGGGTGGGGGTGACTGGGTGGCGGGCACTGAGGTGGGCACTTGACGGGATGAGCACTGGGTGTTATTCTGTATGTTGGCAAATTGAACACCAATAAAAAATAAATTTATTATTAAAAAATAGTGACTTGAGATATGGGAGGAGATGTAAAAACCTTACTCCTAATATCTCCAATTACCTGTGCAGTTGAAATCCAGGTGACTAAAAGTGAGAGATTTATTAACAGAGGGATCTAGGAGTGGAAAGGCTTGAAATTACTTAGAAGGGAAAGGTTGTGAGTTCCAAATGAGTCAATGTTTTCTTAGCATTTATGAAGGACTATAAGATATTGGAACATATTAATAAGAAAACAAGTCCATCAGAATGGATAAGTAGTTCTCTGGAAGTGCTAGGAGATCCACTCATATGAAGATGGAAAGATAACAGTTGACTCAAGTAGGGAAAGAATTGAGGACCCCTCTGAGTGTTTTCAAAATGTTTGACTGAATTTCAGCCTTGGGAAATTATATATAAATAGCTTGAGAGGATGAAAGAGTGTAAGATGGCCTATGCCTATGCCTTCAAGAAGGTTTTATTCTAGAAGAAAAAAAACTGACATAAGTAAAGATAATAAAAAGACTAATATAACAAGTACTTTAAAAGCGATAAAAAAAAAAGTAATGAATCTTCCCAAGAATGATTGGTCATAGCATAGATACCTCTGTTCTGATGACAACTGAAAGCCAAGGTCAACATTAAGACTGGAAACAAGCATTTGAGTGTTAATGATTCAATAGGATCAGAGCTTTGAAAATGGAAAGAGAACATCATCTATTCTTGAATACCAGAGAGGAATGATAGGATATGGGCAATGCCGGAAAATATCACCTTCTTTCAAAGCCACATGGCCTTCAACAAAACTAAGTAGATATGTAGTGTGAAGACACTAAATGCTAACTTTTCACTAGTTAGCCTTCATAACAGGACATGTGCTGCCAATAAAAGCCAAGTGGAAAGAAATAAGAGCAAAGATGATTTTCAGTACTCAGAGACAGAGACAGAGACATCCAGTGTGGGAAGGAGCTGCAGGTCAGTGCAGCATAGTAAGAAACCAAAAGGAGGAAGAAATGTGCTTTTTTAATTCCTAAATTAGAGGACCAAGGTAAGACAAATATTAGAGTTATCATAGAAAAGAATGAACAAGCAATCCAAGGATAGGAACTGACTTGAGATGTCAGTACTAGAAATAGTCTTTAAGACACTTTGGAAGGAAGTGAGAATCCTACCAGTTTTACATTGGTGTCAAGTAAGACCTGTCTTGGGTAACCATTTGGGCACCTTAGCCTCATATTCTATGTAGATAAGTTGAATATAAACACAAAACTTTGGGAAACTTGCATGGGAATATTTAAGAAAGGGGATGGATAGAGGGAATAAAAAAAAGCCTTAGCACTGCTAATGTTTTAGTTAATATTTTTCAATATTTATAGCAGCTTTCAGCAGATCTTTACATATGAAAGATGCTTTCAGGAGCATTTCTAAGAAAAACTCCTGTCAAAACTGTGGAGATTTATCCTTCTCCAAGATAAGCACACAAGTACACACACTGAGGTTGCAGTGGTGGATTGATAAACCATAAACACATAGTGGCATAATTCAGGGAAAAACTAAAACCATTTAGATTAAAGCTAAGACTGGGAGAAAGAAGGTACAGAAAGATCATGCAACAGTCATCAGACCCACTTGGAAAAAATATTAACTTGTACCATTTCTTAAAGGAGTCAGAGTTGACTCATGAAACACCAACTCAACTATGGAGATTCGGTGGAATCCACTGCCTTTTTGAGTAGAGAGGTATGGCTCAGGCCTTCCATGTAGCATTCAAGAACACAAAAATAAAACGTTAAACTAATTCTAAACCACTAGGAGTAAAAGCCATAACTATAAATCCTTCCCAGTTCCCATTGGTTTCCTGTAAAGACACTAAATGCTAAGAAAGTTCGGCTCAGATGTATGCAGGATTTTCTCAATCACGGCTCCTCATTCTTTCCAGTTACCCGAATCTGAGCCGATGCTGTGTCCCTGAAGGTCACTCAGGACACCTTGTCATCACAATGTCACTACAGAGGAAAACAACATTGAGGGCAGCTTTTTAAATGTTTTTCAGGTCTCTGCTATGTTTGCCCCACACAAGAAAGGGAATGAAAATCTTTTGAGAGGTAAGATATAAAGGGAAATGGTTTATTAATAATTAAAGCCACTTGGTAAACTACCCACTCAGACTGCCTCCTATGGATGTGAATGACATTCAGGTTTTCTTAAGTCCAAATGCTGTTAATGCAATACTATTCTGAAAGATCCTCCCATGGGTACTTAACTGTTTTCATCTTTGTACTGAATCTGTCACTATTCCCCACACATACTATAGTCACTCTCAATAATGATTCTCTCCTCCTATGTAGTAAGGCTGAGTAGTTAAAATCTTACTCTTTGGAAGCTAGCTAGCCTGTATTCAAATACAGACCACATCCTTCACTAAGCCTCACTTTCTTCACTGTGAATTGGGGCTATTGTTAGCCCAAAGGAAGATAGAGAAGATTAAATGCAATGATACCAGTACAGTACTTGGAAAATAGTAAGTTATGGTGATTGTTGTGCATTAATTGTTAAGTGTAATTTTACTTTCCACCAAGTCGGATTTTCCTTCTATTTTCACTATCTGTGTCTTTCTAGGCCTTCAGTGTACAGTTTAGGCCCACTTTTCACCAATCATTTCACTACTTATAGTCACACTATGACTTACACATTTGATGAATCTGTGTAATTTTAACATCTGATAATATGTTATACATGAAATATTTTATTAAAATATTTCCTTTCATGAAACTAGATAGATAATGAATTTTAGGCTGGGCTTATAACTTTGTATTATGTACATTTGGATTCCTCTTGCAACTTGCCATGAGTAAGGTGCGTCATATCTACTTAATAAATATGGGCTGATTTAATATATTATTCTTTCATCTATAAAATTATTACTCTTCATTGGCACTGCTAAGAATAATTAATTAAAAAGGATTTTTGGTCAACTCTCATAAATTCAGAATATGTCAGGGCATCTTCCTATTGGAATCACTGAAAAGTTTGTTCCTTTTTCAGAAATGAAATTTTCTAATTCTTAATAGATTGTAGACTTCTGTATATCCTAGCGGCATAACAAAGATAACTAAATCATTGTTCTTGTGATATTCACAGAATGAACCAGAAAAATAGGGGAAATGTGTGTGTTTAGGGGTACCATATGAGCCCTAGAAAGTATTGCCAATTGTGTGCAAAAATTGTTAAGGAATTTCTGCCTAATAAAGTGCCAAATATACTCATATTTATCTTCTATTAATGAGCAGTGTACTTAGGAAGTAATTAGAGGAAATTATGTCAAAACCTTACTGACACCCCAATTTGGAGTTAAATGAAATGATGCCAGTAAAGTGCTTATGGAAGCAGACAAGAGGATGATCTCAATCAGAAAACCTTCCTGGAAACTAGACTTCCTTTGAAATGATACTTGCAACGAACAGAAAGTTCTGCCTTTGTAGAAGCACTTTTTTTTTTTCCAGAGGGAATAATCAACAAAAAGATGACAAAGAGAAAACCAAATCAGTAAGGCAAGGCCTCTTCTGCCATGAGCTGATGATACCTACATTGGCTAGGAAACTAGGACTGGAATGTATGTTTCTTTTTTTTTTTTTTTTTAATTATTTATTTATTTATTTATTTATTTATGTATTATAGTCACAGAGAGAGAGAGAGAGGCAGATACACAGGCAGAGGGAAAAGCAGGCTCCATGCACTGGGGGCCCGATGTGGGATTTGATCCCTGGTCTCCAGGATCGCGCCCTGGGCCAAAGGCAGGCGCCAAACCGCTGCGCCACCCAGGGATCCCGGAATGTATGTTTCTTAGGAATCCACTCCCATTGAGCATATGGGTGCACCAAAAAGTTGGCTGGCATAATGGTGGGACTTTGTGGAACAGACAATCACTACCCTCAGAAAAAATAGAGAAAAATAAAAATGACTATGAAAAAATACAATCTATGTAAAACTCCTATAAAGATTTGGAAAATAATCACTCTGACAAGTATTTTCTAAAGAAAGCAGAATAAAATTATAGAACATATGTTTATAAAATAATTCAAGAGGGTAAAATAAGAGAGAAGAGTAAGCAATCATAAAAGAAATAATCTGAGATCACAAAAGACTGCATAGAAATAAAATCTTATTTTCCAAATTGATAACAGGGAAGGGCAACTAATAAAGAATAACTTTCAGTTCTGTCGTAAGATAACCATGAATATGATTAGAAAGGAGATGAGATACATGAAGGGTAGATGTAGGATCTCTTATAACTTATAATCTCAGAATGGCACACCTAAACATACAAAGTTGAAGCAATGATGAAAGACTTGCACCAGCAAGACTCTTTAGGTGAAAGAAATGCTTTTGTCTGAGTCTGCAAGTCACTGTGCACCAAGAAATAGCAAATAAGAACGAAAAATCAGAATCCAAGCTTTATTTTATTTTGAATTTCAGAATGAAAAGAAAATTGTATAAAGCCAGTAATGAAGTGCTTAAAGCAAATGATAATTTTCATCATTGTCATCATTATCATCATCATCACCATAATCTCCAGTATCATTAATAACCATTAATAAAGGCTGGATTCAGTTATTTTCTTGTACCACTAACTGCCAAAAGATAAGTAATATATGGTCATGGGTTTTGAAGGGAAGTGCTTATGACAAAAACATTCCATAGTTGGTAATGTTCATATAAGAGAAAAATAAAATGTTCTTAAGCATTCAGAATTATAAAAGATGCCATATACATGCTCCCTACTGGAAAGAATCATGAGAAGACATACTTTAGCGTTCTGTAAAATGGAGAAAAACAAGGAATTCATAAGAGAAGGATCATTATTTATCAAAAGCAGAGTTAATGATAAATAGTAGCCCTTAAGTTGATATGCCAAAATTTATTCTGGAAATCAAATGCCCACTGTTTAATAGTTTAATATTTTTATTTTAGCTCTGAAACCCCAGGTAATATGAACAAGAACTGGAAGTGGAACGATAGGGAAAAAAAGAGGAATGTAATAATCCTGAGCTGACTGAAGAGTTAGACACCTGAATGTCTAATCTGGTGGCTTATATTGGGAATTTGCCAGGTCTTCCCCAGCTGATAAAGAATATTAAGGCAATTCAAATCAAAATACTTACAATGAGAATATGAAAGCAGTTTTGAAACATTATGGCATTGAGGAAGATCTTGTCTTATGGGATGTTATAAGAAAATGCAAAGCTATGATAATTAAAACTGATGGGCACTGGTATATGAAAAATAATATTTTTTTAAAGTACAGAAACCACAGTAATAGTTTAGTATAGCATAAATTCCCTTGCTCATTAAAAAAATAATGGATCATTCAAAATTAAATATTGGGTCAATTGTCAGCATTTGTGGTTAAAAAAAGAAACTGAAACAAAACAAAAAACCCAGAAAGCTATTATCTCATAGTCTATTACAAAATACATTCTATATAAAGACTTAAATATGGAAAACTATAAACATGATTAGAGAAAATATTGGTAAGGATTTCTACTATTTTATTGTAGAGACCTTTCCATGTATAACTGATAGCAAAATTATGGGGAAATTAATTGCCAAATTTGTCAAGAGAAAAATTAAAAGCGGGACGCCTGGGTGGCTCACCAGTTGAACGTATGCCTTTGGCTCAGGGCCTGATCCTGGAGTTCAGGATCGAGTCCCACATCGGGCTGCCTCCGAGCCTGCTTCTCCTCCTGCCTGTATCTCTGCCTCTCTCTCTCTGTGTCTCTCATGAATAAATAAATACAATCTTTAAAATAAAGAAAAATTAAAAGACAAATGATAGCAAATTAGGATTATTTCCTATGTATATCCCTGAGTAAAAAATAATATTTTTAGTAGATGAATAGCACTTAATCAAAAATAACAGTGAAACAAAAGAATACATTGACCACTCTTCTTCATTAGTGGGCCCTTCTCTGTCTCCCTAGATAAATTCTGTGATTGTGTACTCTGTGTGTGGTAAACTGTAAGCTTGTTGTAGGCATTATGGTCCTTGCATATCTTGTTTACTTGTACATCCTAAATCCTTAGCTCACTGTCTGATGCATATATTGATTAATACATGTTGATATTACTGTTGAAGACTGTGAATAAGAATTCACCAATCAGTACCTAAGGCTGATGATTAAATAAATGTAAAGTTATATTTCAGTAGAAATCAAAATGCATGTTAAAAATGTAATTAAGGGGATCCCTGGGTGGCGCAGCGGTTTGGCGCCTGCCTTTGGCCCAGGGCGCGATCCTGGAGACCCGGGATCGAATCCCACATCAGGCTCCCGGTGCATGGAGCCTGCTTCTCCCTCCGCCTGTGTCTCTGCCTCTCTCTCTCTCTCTCTGTGACTATCATAAATAAATAAAAATTTAAAAAAAATTAAAAAAAATAAAATAAAAATGTAATTAAGATTATAAAAAAAAAGATTATAAGTGACAATGCTCACAGTTGGCAAAGACATAGTAAATAAGCGAGCACTTTCCTGCCATTAATAGGAATAAAAGTTGGTGTGACTTTTCTAGATGTTAGCTGTAAATGTGTATTGAAAGACTTACGTACATACCCTGACCCAGTAATTGTATTTGTAGAAACATTTCGGAAGAAACTAGTCATGATAATATTTTGGGCTTTTCTTGCTAGGGTGTTTACATCATCACAGCATTGTTTTTAATGAAGAAAAAGTGAAAATAATTTAAATGTTCAACTTTAGGTTATTGGTTAAATCAAATGAGATATATTAATGTAGCAGAATAATTCAGTTTTAAGTATGAGTTTGTAGAAGACTATTTAATGACATGTAATGTTTTTCATGAAACTTTTTTTAAAATGTGGAGATACCATATAATGGGCTAAATCTCATTATCCAACAAAAATGCATAGGGAACAACTTTAATGTAATGGTGAAAATGTCTGCAAATGGCCTGGTATGATAATAAAAGTAAGGTACAAAAAAGACCCATAGGCCCCTAACTGAAACAAATGGCACTGAACTGGTATGCCCTCAATATATTTTTTTTAAAGCATATTTTATATCCTTTAGGATAGTTGTTTCTGTTAGGTAAGTTAAGCATTTCCCTTGCATTTTTAATTTGAACAATTGTTTTAGTTAGTAGGAAAAAACAACTCCTGTTTAAATAATGAATTCTGGGTAAATCTTTTCCAAGAGGAGGCTCACCATCAGGCCAGGGTTGGAAAGTTGTTTCTCTTTTAGCTGATGAGCAAGAGAGTATTTCAGAATGTTTGGTTTGGAGATCCAGCATTAACAGGACCTGAGTCCCCCACAAGAGAAATGCTTAAATAAAGCCCAGCGAGAGGGAAGAGGATTTATTTACTTACTTTCTTACAGCCATCAATATTTCTGTTTGTGTTTTCTAGTCTCTGATCTAGGTTTTGTCTTACTTTTCAAGTGACAAAGTCTGTGTTCTTTAGCAAGGATAGAAGGAGGTAACTTACATCATTATTTGTTAAAATGCACAGATTTCCTCAGCATACCCTTCTTCCTCTCCTAGGAAATCCCACTGACCACCACCCAATAAAATCATCTCTCAAAGCTTGTGGTTGTTACAGTCTTCTTTTAAACACGTATATCTGAGAAAGATCACTGGAGATTCACATTATTCTAAACAATTTATGAGAAAGTCTGTCTGACTGTATTTCCCAGTAGAAAGGATTAGGCCATTTTTATAAATGATTTATCATTATTTTCTTCTGTAGCAGAAGAAATGAGACAGAAAAATTAAAGTTTTGATTAAGAAAAGTAATAAAGGTTTTTTTTTCTAAAAGCATTTATGTATATCTATTTTGTATACTATTGCCTTTTATAAGTATATTTTTAAGTTTTTGCATTCTACGTACATATGTATGAGTATGGATGGGTGACATTCACTTTAAAAAACTTTATTTTCACTCATCTCATATTTGAAGATGTGACTATAAAAGGTACTAAATGGAAAATTGGAAAGCATGCCAACAACCAAGTTGATGGGAAACATATGAAAGAAATTAGACACATTTTCAGGAGTACTTTTCCATTCCATCCCTGTGCCCCTGGCTAGTATGTTCTTTGTACACTGGATTGCAGCTTGGGAGAAGCTGCCAAACACGCAGGATCAGTGCATGGGCCTCATGTCTCCTTTATTGATCAGACACAGCCGAGGAGGGATGTGGGCCAAGCCCCCTGCCATGACTGCATGTGCCGCTGATTCTAATAAGTGTGTATACACACACATACACACACCTAATTTGCCTGATTTTTGCAAGGGGGTAGGTAGGGGGGAGAGAGAGGTTATTAAGATTTTCAAGACATAAACAGTCTTGAATCAATTATAGGATGTAAATATACAACTTGCTAAAGCACAGCAATAGCACATACCTATGGACTATGTTTGTCTTGGGGACAGGCTGTACATTTTGTTTCAATGCCTTCCTCCCTCCATTGCCCACCTTCAGGAGTCACTCCTGCCACTTTGTCAGGCCACCTAACCTGACTCCCATTAAAATGGGACATTGCTCGCTTAAATACAGGAAAAACTTGCTTCTCTGAGGTGTTTGAAGTCAGTCTAGAAGGGTTCTTTTCTCTACCTGCTGCTTACCAACATGCTCTCAGATCTTGGATTCCTGACTTTCTCCTGATCTGCTCTTCATGACAGAACATAGATGCTTGCAAATTCTCTTTCCTGGACACCTTTGCCAGCTTGCTTCTGGTTGTTCTGGGTGGCACTGGTGAGAGATTGCAGAGTACGAAAAGTGGGAAACTAAGGTGTTTCTTCTCTCTTTTTGACTGTTGGTGGCCTCTCAGGGGGTTTCTGTGTCTCCTCTGTGACCCCAACTCTTAGGGCAGTACCTCATGGCTTTGACCTCTTTCAGGTGGCTCCAGTTTCTGTGGTAATCTTTCTCCTTCCACTGGCCCATTAGACCTATTGGTACTGGTAATATCTTGCTAATCTCTGGGTCACCCATCATCTCCTATTTACCCTTTCAGCTATTATAAATCCTTCAGAGCTAATCCCCCATATTAACTTCCTGTATTTACCTGGGATGGATTCCTTTTTCTTTATTTGACCCTGATTGACACAAAGGAAAGAATGCCAAGTGCAGGAGTGTAAAGAAGTCAGTTTATACTGGATGATTTACACCGCCTTTACATCATTATAATACTCCCTAACGCCTCTAAGATTTGTCACCACTTGTTCCATCCCATTTTCTTTATCCCACATGGCTTCCTTACTTAACATCTCAACTTTGATGAGATACTTGGGAACATATTTGAATCAGGCAATTTCCTAGCTGCATGACCTGAGTAGATTAATCCAAATGCCAGTTTTCTGCCTTCAAAATGGTATAATACCCGTTCTGATGGACTCCACTGAGATAGTAGATGCGGAATCACTTTGTAAACTCTACAACTCTCTTTAGTAATAAGGTACATTAGATACTTTACAAATCTGTCTAAATATGTACATTAGAATATTTCATGCATTTAGCAAGGATGTTTTAATAAGTACTATTTCTCTTTTTTTAAAAAAGATTTTATTAGAGAGATAAAGAGAACAGGAGCAGCGGGGAGGGGCAGAAAGAAAGGGAGGAGTAGACTCCCTGCTGAGCAGGAAGCCCCACAGAGGCTGCAGGGCTCAATCCCAGGACACTGAGATCATGACCTGAGCCAAAAGCAGACGCTTAACTGACTGAGCCACCCAGGTGCCCCAGTACTATTTCTTTCTATGGGGATTGCCTCCTCAAGTATGCCAAAGTGATGGTTATAGTTAGGTTAACAAAATAGGAAAAAAAAAAAAAAAAACCCACGAGGTATTTGAAGAACATTTGGGGGAAATTTGGTGCCTGACTTGGGCCTTAAGTAACTCAAAGTAGAAAAGTAATCTGCTAAGCCCAGAAACAGGCTATGCTTTACTAATTGAATACCGAAAATACCATTTTTAGCTCAACAGAAGACTCTTAGTTAATCTCAGTATACTTTGTACTAGGAAGGTTTTGTTTGCCTGGATAATATATCAAGAATCCTGAAGTAAAGTAAACAACATCACATGTTTCTGAGGGACAGAAACCTCTTTAGAAAACACATATGGTTAAGCCAAATAAATAAACATGACCATATGTGCCTTGGAATGGAAGACAGAAAAGTGATGGTCCATTGTATAAGTCAGCTAATGTTGCAATAATGGCTTGGAAGAAAGCACCCCCAAATTCAATGGCTTACAGCAAGAATGTATTTTTTCTCATTCTCAAGTCTGCAGTTGCCTGGAACCCTGCTTGGCTTGTCTTCAGGCTGGGGGTTGGATTTAGCTCTCTTCTCAGGTATTTTCATCATTCTTCTTGGACCAATGACTACTCCCTGTTGGTATTTTTGGCAAGTGATAGGGGTGCAAGAGGGTGAAGAGAAATATGTGATAAACATTTTGGCCAGAAGAGTCAGACTGACACTTCAGCTTAAGATGGTCAAGCTTGGCATAGATGAAGCAGGGGAATATGCTCTGCTTACTCTAGTGGGTAGCATCATGTATTTCCATGGCAGAGAACATAGAAGTATAATTCTAACATATGAAGACATGTGAACAAAAATTCAAACTACCACACCTTGTGTAGAAGTAAACTGATCAGCAACTGTAAAATGGGATTTAAGTGAAGTTGAGCCTTCTTTTTTATGTAAAGAGGAAATTGTATTTGCTCAAGTCTAATGTCCTGTCCAGTTCTTCATTAATTTATAATGTGTGCCAAATTCATTCCTATGATTTTGAAACCTTCATATTATATAACAATGAAGGTTTTTACTCATGAAATGAATGAAATTAATAGGATTCCACTGGAAGAATTTAACTGTTTCAGAGAACAAGCATTTTAAAGGATTTTTTTTTATCATAAGTGTATAAGCCTAGATGATATTAGTTATACATGAATAATTTTCATGTGAATATTTTTTCATGTGAATATTAATAGAGTCTTGGAAAAAACAATTTACTTAGAAACACTTGTTATCCAATTCATTTGGTTCATTAATATAGACTATATTTTGATTAATTAGACATGCCATTATTTCACATGGCCCACACTCCAGTTTGTTCCCATTTTCAAGGGCTGATCATACAAAACTTTCTGTTTGTTCTTCTCAAGAGACAGCCATGCTTGGCACAATACCCAGAGCCTTGCATGAGATTGGGGCATCTGGTTTCCAGTTCTGGCTTTGCCACCTAATAGCCACATGATTGGATAAGCCAATGGTTTTGTGCATTTCTTCCTCTGCAAAATGAGGAAGAGTCACAGCTGAACCACTTCTTTCAGAGGATTAGAGACATGATCAAAGGAGAGTCTGTGTATAAAGTACTTTAATAAACAGCGCTTGAGCACATTGAACAGTTTTATCATGATGGCATGTTTTAATTAATTTTACTATTATTTAGGAATGGTAAGGCCAATAGATTAAGATACAACTGCTATTGAAAAAAAAGTAATTGATTATACTCACAGATCCCAAAAGAGGGAGTATATATCAGGCTGTGGTGGGAGGGGGTTTGCACATGGGCTATCACTGGAGTTGGTCATGAAGCAGAGGGAAAGAAGTGAACTGTGGGCAAGCTCCTTTATTGTGATTCCCATGAGAAGGAATGGGCTAGGTAGAGAGTGTAGATTTAGGAATGGCTAATTTGAATAGTTTCAGCTGTCTAGAATCTAGGCCGGGGTAATTAGGGCAAGTATATAGTGCTCCAAGATGTGAGAATCCTATAAGAGGGATAATTGGGAGTGTAGAGTCTGTATGGGATGGTTAACATTTAAAAGTGTGCCCCAAGGGGCACCTGGCTGGTGCAGCAGGTTAAGCATCTGCCTTGGGCTCAGGTCATGATCTCAAAATCCTGGGATTGGGACCGAGTTAGGCTCCCTGCTTAGCGGGGAGTCTGCTTCTTCCTCTTGTGTGCTCTCTCTCTCTCAAATAAATACATCTTTTTTTTTTTTTAAGTGCCCTCCGAGAGGAGGACTCTCTCTGAGAAGTGGAGATAGTGAGGGAAGCAAGAGGTCAAAGCAAGGAAATTCAGACACAATATCACTTCATACAGAACAAGATATGTCCAGTATGTAGGGTAGATGTTACAGCATCGGGTTTGCAGAAGTTAGAAACATGGTTAATATGATCATTGTTGTATCTTCCTACGGTAATCTCCGGGAGCATTCAACTTGTTTATGTGGTTGGGACATGGAAATTGTGTCTCTCTAAACCATATCTTCACAGGGTTTCTTCATCTGTCTAATAACTGTTCTTAAAAGGCATTTGTCCACCAATACATCTGATAACTGGCAAAGAGTAATATCTGAACATAATTTCTGAGATGGAGCTACATTTTTCATTATAGATGCATAATAATAACTTTAAAAGCTAGGAGAAAACGCTTCATAATAATATCTTTCCCACAAAGAAGCCCTTCTGTGGAAGTGGCACAAAAAAATTCACAGATGAAAGGCAAAGCTGTGGCAGTGAGCCCAAAGAATGAACCAGGAAAAGCAAGGGTCAAGACTCTAGATCATGTGTAGCCATAACAAGGCAAAGTAATTTAGTAAATACTGACTGCATTATTCATCTCTTTAAAAACTTTTTGTAGTTGTCTTTGCCCTCACAATACAGTCCAAACGTAAAAATAATATAGAAATTATTTTGTAACCTCTCCAACCACAATACTAGTTTACCAGTTCAGCCCATTATTTACCTTACATTTCAGATTTCAGCCATGAAAAATTCTAACATGACTTTGTAGGTCCTTGAAAATGCCATGTTCTCTTCTGACATTTGCTTCCTGAGAATTGCAATGAACTTTTTATCTCTCTTCTATTCCTCTGCTCCCTGCTCAACTTAGAATCCTACTGATTGCTCAGGCCTGAGTTTAGATGCTTCCTTCTTTGACAAGCCATTTTGACCTTCCATTTTACACTTAGGCTTGATGTATGATCTAATGGGCTGGACATAGAACATCTATGGACTGAGGTTTATTTGCCTGCTTACGAATCTCTTTCCCCAAATAGTCTGCAAGTTCCATGAGAATAAATTCTGTTTTTAATCATTGTTTAGTATCAAATATCAAAACCTTGAATCTGGCACTGTGGGAGTCCTAAATAGTGTCACTCAGTCCAGAAAAACTTACTGGATGAAGTTAGGCAGAGTAGCTCTGTTTGGTGTTCTTAAATTTCCCAGTTATCTCTCTTTCATTAAATACAGTTTAGTACTACTGTTTATGCAGGTGTATCTTCCATTATACTTTAAGTTTTATAAGGATAGAAACTATGAATCATTCATCTTTGTGTCTCTAATTTCAAACACAGTGGTACAATTTAGGTGCTCAGAAATTGTATCTGTTATGACTGTTATTATCATTATTATGGTAAATGTTTTTGAATAGATGGATGAATAAATGAATAAACAAATGTAAAATAGGGTATGGTAGAACCAACCTGAAGCAGGAATAATAACAGGGGACAGACTCTAAAATACATGTCATGCCTCATTCTTTTAGTGTTTTTTTCCCCCAAGAATCGAGATAAAATGAAGTTCAGAAAATCACCAAAAGTGAATAAGATAAACAAGGCATTATTATAAAAAACCACTAGGATAAAGTGAAAGCAAGATAATATGATTTTTTCAATATTCAGTGTACCTCACAATTTAGATTGTGCATGTTTATAAACTTATAGAAGTTTAATCACTATCATTTTTTTGGAAGACATTTATGTTTACTGATTGTCTTTCCTGCAATGACCAGAAAACCAAGGCAGTGATATCCAGGCACTGATGTTAAAGGCAGTGATGTTTACAGCCATCATGAGGACAAGATGTCTGATATCTAGAAGGGATCATGTATAATAACACTTGATGACTGGAGGCTTTTTTTCACAATGAGATAAAAAACACATATTTCCAAAGGACTACATTATAATAGTGTTCAACTTTATACAATAGCTCCATGCAAAAGAACTGATGAAATTCTAGGAGGAATATTTTCTACTATTTCTCCAAAGGACTTAACTGTGGTCAATTAAGCTCAAGTTAGATTTCTTCCCAAAGAGGAAAAACTCATTTTTTGTGTCAGATATCCTGCTAAAGGTACAATTATGTGGGAAAATAACCCACAGCCTAAAAATTACAGTGAGGAGTAAATGGCTAATTTTTAAAAAATTCTCAAAGCGAATTTTGATGAAGAAGGGAGAGAGTCCTTAATACTTGCCACGTGTTCTCTTAGGACCAAGAGTTTTACTCTTCAATGCTTGAATTTCACTGTTGGATGGGAGCATACCCAATGGGAAGACCTTGCCATCAGCTATTCCTCTTCTCACTGGTAGCTCCTGCCACCTCCCTTTTGATGCCCCGTTGGCAGCACTTCACTGTCCTGCAGTCACCACTCAAGAGAGAGTGCATCCAGCTGTTTGGGGCTTTTAGGACAAGATGAAGTGGTAGGTTGAGGGCATGGCGGAATAAGAGAGAATGAAGAAAGGGCAGGTTACCAAATGTAACAGAATTTCCAGTATTTTTTAAGACTGTTCTTTTGGCCACCTTAAATTTCAAGGCAGAAAAAAAAAAAAGGCACATTTCAGTTTTTCCTCTCATTACTTCAGGGCATTAACCTACTTTGAACTCAGTCTATCAGATGAACCGGTTCCACACCCATGAGGCATTATTATCACCCAGTTCAAAAGTGTTCAACATATGGACATCATCAAAACCCAAACTGACTTTATGTTCCTCATTTCTAGTAAACGATTAAAGGAATCTAATCAAGACACATGCCTGTGTCAGGGGCTAGGCAATGCACCATTAAATGTACCATTGAGTTGTATGCAGAGCTTGCAAGACTCCACAAACTCATTTTAATTTTACACAGACAAATTGAAAGACCCAGTATCTTCATTAGAGTTCAGCTCCCATTTAAAAGCAACAACAACAACCCACGATGTCATGATGGAAAACAGAAGCTGCATCTTCAAATCACATCCATATTGGCATTTCACAACTGTAGCCTGATTGTATTGTTAATTAATTCTCGAGATGCACAGTAAGCCAAAGGGACAATTTGAAAAGAGTACTTGTCATTTAATTAGTAAATTAAGTTTTTTATCTCAAATGTTTCTCTATTTAATTAGTATGTACTGTAGGCCAAAATCTCATACCAGCTGGATATTTTCAGGATAAATGGCTTTGCTTATTTCTTTCATTTATCAAGCCAGTAACTTTTCAGAAAGAGGTTGAGCTTGGGTGATATAAAGGCAAGGGAAAAAGATCAGAACAGAATGCTTGTGGAGAATCTTATAGTTCAGGGATGGAAGAGGAGGAAATTTCTATTTCAAGATGCTACTCTGATATCAATAGCATAGAATAATGTGGCTTGTGGAGTTTTAGGACTCTGAGACCTCTTTTCTTAGAATAAAGTTTTAGAGATGAAAGAAGTTAAATGACACATAGGGAATCATGTACCTAGTTAAGTAGAGGGGCCTGAACTCTACTTTACTTGAGGACTCCTGACTCCAAATGAAAGAATTTTCAGATGTCTGTGTATTCATGAAAAAGTGTAAAGTGTAATTATAAGGGTACAGATTAAGGCATGTGGAGTACGTGTGAGGAGGACTTTATGATTTGAACTACTATGTTAAAATCTTAGAATACTGAGATTAAACTGGATTCGGTTTGGGTCTAGTGTGTTACCAATTAATAATTCATATCTCTAAATGAAAAATTAGTCAGCTTGTTTCATTTCACATTCTGGGAGCAGTTTTGTCATTTTGGAGCAAGGTTCCATGAATGTTTCTTAATATAATACTAGGATATGTCAGCTCAGTCTTAACTCATTTGTGCAGTGTCTCTTTTCTTCTTAATTAAACACAGAAACTGCTGATTTGGGGACGAAAATAGAATCTGATGATGTCTGAGTTTCTTCCCAGAAAATATTTTGTCTTTGCCTCCAGATGTCAAAAGTAACACATTAGTACAACCCAGTTGGAGGAAGGGACAAACAGCTGCCTATTGCCCTTCTGAGAAGGCAACCTGGGGCTGGAGAGGATCACTGATTACCCACCTGTTGATGCCAGATACAGAGGCTAATACAGGATAAAAATGGCTCCAGCCAAGTTGTTGCCTGAGCTATCCTGACCTCTCTTTGAGAATGGTGAGGAATAACAAGGGAGTTGAATATAAATTAATCATTTAGCAAGTATTAATGACTGACTACAAATTACTCAAAAAAATGTGGTGGACTAAATATAAGATAGTTTTCCCCAGGGGGAGGGGCAAGATGGCGGAGGAGTAGGGTCTCCAGGTCACCTGTCCTCAGCAAATTACCTAGAAAACCATCCAATCATCCTGAAAACCTACGAATTCGGCCTGAGATTTAAAGAGAGACCAGCTGGAACGCTGCATTGAGAAGAGTTCGCGCTTCTATCAGGTAGGAAGACGGGGAAAAAGAAATAAAGAAACAAAAGGCCTCCAAGGGGGAGGGGCCCCGCGAGGAGCCGGGCTGAGGCCGGGGCGAGTGTCCCCAGGACAGGAGAGCCCCGTCCCGGAGGAGCAGGAGCTGCACCAACCTTCCCCGCGGAAAGGGGCTCCCCGGGAATTGGAGCAGGATCCCCAGAAAGGCGGGGATGCCCTCGGGCTCCCTGGGACAGTAACAGAGGAACTGCGCCCCGGAGAGTGCGCCGAGCTCCCTAAGGGCTGCAGCGCTCGGCGGGACCCGGAGCAGCTCGGAGGGGCTCGGGCGGCGGCTCCGCGGAGGGGGCTGCGGGGCTCCGGGAGCAGCTCAGCGGCGGCGGCGGCTCGGGCAGAGGAAGAAGCTCCGCGCGGAGGGGGCTGCGCGGCTCCGGGAACAGCTCGGAGGGGCTCGGGCGGCGGCTCCGCGGAGGGGGCTGCACCGCCGGGAGCGCGAATCCAACAGCGCAGGCCCCGGAGCACAGGGCGCCGGGACACAGCCCAGGATCCGGCCTCCCCCGGGACAGGCAGAGGCCGGGAGGGCCCAGGACAGCGAGGACGCTCCTGCCTGGAACTGAGCAGATCAGCGGCCCCGCCCCGGAGCCCCCAGGCCCTGCAGAAGGAGAGCCCCGGAGCTACTGCGGGGACTGGATCCAGGGTCCCAGAGCTGCCCCCGCCACTGTGGCTTCCTCCCGGGGCCTCACGGGGTCAACAACCCCCACCGAGCCCTGCACCAGGCAGGGGCAGAGCAGCTCCCCCAAGTGCCAACACCTGAGAATCAGCACAGCAGGCCCCTCCCCCAGAAGACCAGCGAGACGGACCAGTTCCAAGGGAAGTCAAGGGACTTAAACTACACAGAATCGGAAGATACTCCCCCGTGGTTTTTTTTGTTTTTTGTTTTTTTATGTTTTTGTTTTTGTTTTTTTTTTGTTTTTTTTTTTGTTTTGTTTTGTTTTGTGCTTTTTTTTCTCTCTTTCTTCTTGATTTCTGATTGCTTCCCCCACCCCCCCTTTTTTCTTTTTTCTCCTTTCTTTCTTTTTCTTTCTTTTTCTTCTCTTTTTCCCCTATTTTTTTCTTCTTTCTCTTTTTTCTTTTTCTCTTTCTTTCCTTCTCTCTCTTTTTCTCCTTTTCCCAATACAACTTGTTTTTGGCCACTCTGCACTGAGCAAAATGACTAGAAGGAAAACCCCTCAAAAAAAAGAATCAGAAACAGCCCACTCTCCCACAGAGTTACAAAATATGGATTACAATTCAATGTCAGAAAGCCAATTCAGAAGCACTATTTTACAGCTACTGGTGGCTCTAGAAAAAACCATAAAGGACTCAAGAGACTTCATGACTGCAGAATTTAGATCTAATCAGGCAGAAATTAAAAATCAATTAAATGAGATGCAATCCAAGCTAGAAGTCCTAACGACGAGGCTTGACGAGGTGGAAGAACGAGTGAGTGACATAGAAGACAAGTTGATGGCAAAGAGGGAAACTGAGGAAAAAAGAGACAGGCAATTAAAAGACCATGAGGATAGATTAAGGGAAATAAATGATAGCCTGAGGAAGAAAAACCTACGTTTAATTGGGGTTCCCGAGGGCGCGGAAAGGGACAGAGGGCCAGAATATGTATTCGAACAAATCCTAGCTGAAAACTTTCCGAATCTGGGAAGGGAAACAGGCATTCAGATCCAGGAAATAGAGAGATCCCCCCCTAAAATCAACAAAAACCGTTCAACACCTCGACATTTAATAGTGAAGCTTGCAAATTCCAAAGATAAGGAGAAGATCCTTAAAGCAGCAAGAGAAAAAAAGTCCCTGACTTTTATGGGGAGGAATATTAGGGTAACAGCAGACCTCTCCACAGAGACCTGGCAGGCCAGAAAGGGCTGGCAGGATATATTCAGGGTCCTAAATGAAAAGAACATGCAACCAAGAATACTTTACCCCGCAAGGCTTTCATTCAAAATGGAAGGAGAGATAAAGAGCTTCCAAGACAGGCAGGAACTGAAAGAATATGTAACCTCCAAACCAGCTCTGCAAGAAATTTTAAGGGGGACTCTTAAAATTCCCCTTTAAGAAGAAGTTCAGTGGAACAATCCACAAAAACAAGGACTGAATAGATATGATGACACTAAACTCATATCTATCAATAGTAACTCTGAATGTGAACGGGCTTAATGACCCCATCAAAAGGCGCAGGGTTTCAGACTGGATAAAAAAGCAGGACCCATCTATTTGCTGTCTACAAGAGACTCATTTTAGACAGAAGGACACCTACAACCTGAAAATAAAAGGTTGGAGAACCATTTACCATTCAAATGGTCCTCAAAAGAAAGCAGGGGTTGCCATCCTTATATCAGATAAATTAAAATTTACCCCGAAGACTATAGTGAGAGATGAAGAGGGACACTATCTCATACTCAAAGGATCAATCCAACAAGAGGACTTAACAATCCTCAATATATATGCCCCGAATGTGGGAGCTGCCAAATATTTAAACCAATTAATAACCAAACTCAAGAAATACCTTGATAATAATACACTTATACTTGGTGACTTCAATCTAGCTCTTTCTACCCTGGATAGGTCTTCTAAGCACAATATCTCCAAAGAAACGAGAGCTTTAAATGATACACTGGACCAGATGGATTTCACAGATATCTACAGAACTTTACATCCAAACTCAACTGAATACACATTCTTCTCAAGTGCACATGGAACTTTCTCCAGAATAGACCACATACTGGGTCACAAATCGGGTCTGAACCGATACCAAAAGATCGGGATAGTCCCCTGTATATTCTCAGACCATAATGCCTTGAAATTAGAACTTAATCACAACAAGAAATATGGAAGGACCACAAACACGTGGAGGTTAAGGACCATCCTGCTAAAAGATGAAAAGGTCAACCAGGAAATTAAGGAAGAATTAAAAAGATTCATGGAAACTAATGAAAATGAAGATACAACCGTTCAAAATCTTTGGGATGCAGCAAAAGCAGTCCTGAGGGGGAAATACATCGCAATACAAGCATACATTCAAAAACTGGAAAGATCTCAAATTCAAAAGCTCACCTTACACATAAAGGAACTAGAGAAAAAGCAACAAATAGACCCCACCCCCAGCAGAAGAAGAGAGTTAATTAAAATTCGAGCAGAACTCAATGATATCGAGACCAAAAGAACTGTGGAACAGATCAACAGAACCAGGAGTTGGTTCTTTGAAAGAATTAATAAGATAGATAAACCATTAGCCAACCTTATTAAAAAGAAGAGAGAGAAGACTCAAATTAATAAAATCATGAATGAGAAAGGGGACATCACTACCAACACCAAGGAAATACAAACGATTTTAAAAACATATTATGAACAGCTGTATGCCAATAAATTAGGAAATCTAGAAGAAATGGACGCATTCCTGGAAAGCCACAAACTACCAAAACTGGAGCAGGAAGAAATAGAAAACCTGAACAGGCCAATAACCAGGGAGGAAATTGAAGCAGTCATCAAAAACCTCCCAAGACACAAGAGTCCAGGGCCAGATGGCTTCCCAGGGGAATTCTATCAAACGTTTAAAGAAGAAATCATACCTATTCTACTAAAGCTGTTTGGAAAGATAGAAAGAGATGGAGTACTTCCAAATTCGTTCTATGAGGCCAGCATCACCTTAATTCCGAAACCAGACAAAGACCCCACCAAAAAGGAGAATTACAGACCAATATCCCTGATGAACATGGATGCAAAAATTCTCAACAAGATACTAGCCAATAGGATCCAACAACACATTAAGAAAATTATTCACCATGACCAAGTAGGATTTATCCCTGGGACACAAGGCTGGTTCAACACTCGTAAAACCATCAATGTGATTCATCATATCAGCAAGAGAAAAACCAAGAACCATATGATACTCTCATTAGATGCAGAGAAAGCATTTGACAAAATACAGCATCCATTCCTGATCAAAACCCTTCAGAGTGTTGGGATAGAGGGAACTTTCCTCGACATCTTAAAAGCCATCTACGAAAAGCCCACAGCAAATATCATTCTCAATGGGGAAGCACTGGGAGCCTTTCCCCTAAGATCAGGAACAAGACAGGGATGTCCACTCTCACCACTGCTGTTCAACATAGTTCTGGAAGTCCTCGCCTCAGCAATCAGACAACAAAAAGACATTAAAGGCATTCAAATTGGCAAAGAAGAAGTCAAACTCTCCCTCTTCGCCGATGACATGATACTCTACATAGAAAACCCAAAAGCCTCCACCCCCAGATTGCTAGAACTCATACAGCAATTTGGTAGCGTGGCAGGATACAAAATCAATGCCCAGAAATCAATGGCATTTCTATACACTAACAATGAGACTGAAGAAAGAGAAATTAAGGAGTCAATCCCATTTACAATTGCACCCAAAAGCATAAGATACCTAGGAATAAACCTAACCAAAGAGGTAAAAGATCTATACCCTAAAAACTATAGAACACTTCTGAAAGAAATTGAGGAAGACACAAAGAGATGGAAAAATATTCCATGCTCATGGATTGGCAGAATTAATATTGTAAAAATGTCAATGTTACCCAGGGCAATTTATACGTTTAATGCAATCCCTATCAAAATACCATGGACTTTCTTCAGAGAGTTAGAACAAATTATTTTAAGATTTGTGTGGAATCAGAAAAGACCCCGAATAGCCAGGGGAATTTTAAAAAAGAAAACCTTAGCTGGGGGCATCACAATGCCAGATTTCAGGTTGTATTACAAAGCTGTGGTCATCAAGACAGTGTGGTACTGGCACAAAAACAGACACATAGATCAATGGAACAGAATAGAGAACCCAGAAGTGGACCCTGAAATGTACGGCCATCTAATATTCGATAAAGGAGGAAAGACTACCCATTGGAAGAAAGACAGTCTCTTCAATAAATGGTGCTGGGAAAATTGGACATCCACATGCAGAAGAATGAAACTGGACCACTCTCTTTCACCATACACAAAGATAAACTCAAAATGGATGAGAGATCTAAATGTGAGACAAGATTCCATCAAAATCCTAGAGGAGAACACAGGCAACACCCTTTTTGAACTTGGCCACAGTAACTTCTTGCAAGATACATCCACGAAGGCAAAAGAAACAAAAGCAAAAATGAACTATTGGGACTTCATCAAGATAAGAAGCTTTTGCACAGCAAAGGATACAGTCAACAAAACTAAAAGACAACCTACGGAATGGGAGAAGATATTTGCAAATGACATATCAGATAAAGGGCTAGTTTCCAAAATCTATAAAGAACTTATTAAACTCAACACCAAAGAAACAAACAATCCAATCATGAAATGGGCAAAAGACATGAAGAGAAATCTCACAGAGGAAGACATGGACATGGCCAACATGCACATGAGAAAATGCTCTGCATCACTTGCCATCAGGGAAATACAAATCAAAACCACAATGAGATACCACCTCACACCAGTGAGAATGGGGAAAATTAACAAGGCAGGAAACAACAAATGTTGGAGAGGATGCGGAGAAAAGGGAACCCTCTTACACTGTTGGTGGGAATGTGAACTGGTGCAGCCACTCTGGAAAACTGTGTGGAGGTTCCTCAAAGAGTTAAAAATAGACCTGCCCTACGACCCAGCAATTGCACTGTTGGGGATTTACCCCAAAGATTCAGATGCAATGAAACGTCGGGACACCTACACCCCGATGTTTCTATCAGCAATGGCCACAATAGCCAAACTGTGGAAGGAGCCTCGGTGTCCATCGAAAGATGAATGGATAAAGAAGATGTGGTTTATGTATACAATGGAATATTACTCAGCAATTAGAAACGACAAATACCCACCATTTGCTTCAACGTGGATGGAACTGGAGGGTATTATGCTGAGTGAAATAAGTCAATCGGAGAAGGACAAACAGTGTATGTTCTCATTCATTTGGGGAATATGAATAATAGTGAAAGGGAACATAAAGGAAGGGAAAAGAAATGTTGGGAAATATCAGGAAGGGAGACAGAACATAAAGACTCCTAACTCGGGGAAACGAACTAGGGGTGGTGGAAGGGGAGGAGGGCGGGTGTTGGAGGGGAATGGGTGACGGGCACTGAGGTGGACACTTGACGGGATGAGCACTGGGTGTTTTTCTGTATGTTGGTTAATTAAACACCAATAAAAGAAAAAAAAAAAAAAAAAAAAAAAAAAAAAAAAAAAAAAAAAAAAAAAAAAAAAAAGATAGTTTTCCCCAGGATATTACAATTAGTTTGGGGTCAAGAATTCATATATGTATAAAATATTTGATAAAACAATAAAAAATATCTACCAGCTGTTAAATGAGCAGGATATAATATAAGGGCACAAGAACTTCGATGGCAAGTTATGTAAATGTAAGGCCATGTGGAGACAGGCAAATGTCAGGCTTTACAAGTTGCTTCATTCTCACCACCAACAGATATGGTAGCCTTGTTATTTCTGTCCTTGTGCCTGCTCAACTGAATTTTGACTGATTGCGTCCTCATGATCTGTGCAAGCTTGTTATCTATGTCTTTGCTTGTGGAGGCCTCCAGGTTCTTATTTTAGATTCACTTGGAGATGACTGTTCAGCCAACTGGAGTCATCTGTATTGTAGGGTCCTATCTTTCCTAACTTCATGCCCTGATTCCAGCCATAGTTCTATCTAATGTACATATTATCTCCAGTCTGATTTATCTGACTGATGAGCCAATGGTACCCATGTAGACACTAGTAGTAGCTATTAGTGAAGTGCAAAGACAAACTGCTTTTGCTGCTTTCAGGTTCCTGTAGAAGCTATAATGAGGCTTACAATGTACTATTCAGTGTTGTTCCTTTTTTAACCTGCATATCAATTGGCTCTGTTTTGAGGCAAGATATTTTAACTAATATATAAGGATCATTTTCATCTCTAAAATGCTATAATCTCGATGGGATCATTGATAATTTGCATATAAATAGATCCTTTTGCATGATTGGATAGTATTTGTAATGTTTTCTTGGTAGCGGTTATGATGTACTAGGTAAAACTAGAACTGCTCTAAATAGCTGGTAATTTAGTAATGTGGTTGCAAGGTGTGGGAGCAGAAGCATTCTCTAGTCCTATAATTAGGTCTCAGTCTTTTAGTGAGCCTGTGCCTCTTACCTATGAAATTTACAAGGTTTCAGTTTTTTCTCTTTCTTCGTTTAGGTGGGATAGGATGGCTAGGTTGATCTGAGGTTTGGTGTTTCTCTTCCCTCAGAACAGTTAGGCACTGGTTAACTACAATTGACCCCTGAACAACACAACTAAGATTGATGACCTCTCACATAGTCAAAAATCTGCATATACCTTTTGACTCCTCAAAACCTTAGCTACTAATACCCTACTGTTGACTGGAACCCTTACCAATAACATAAACAGTAGATTAACACACACTTTGTATGTCACATGCATTATATACGGTATTCTTATAATAAAGTAAGCTAGAAAAAAATGTTAGGATCAAAAGGAAGAGATAATTCATTCACAGTACTATACTATATTTACCAAAAAAAAAAAAAATTAAGTGGACCCACATGTTTCCAACGTGTATTGTTCAGGGATCAACTAGTTTCTCCAGAGAGCAAGCCTCGTTAAGTGCTTGGGTGTATTTCAAAAGGGTTTCCTTCCTTTACTCCTGCCAAAAAGCATGAAAGGATAACCTGGTTGAGCTTCTAATAGAATGGGGTTCCCCTTCTGACCGGGTCCTCCTGGAGTTTTTTAATAAACTTTTTTTTTTTTTTAAGAGAAAGAATGTGTACACATGCACGAGCTGGGGAGAGAGGAAGCTGGAGAGAGGGAGAAAGAATCCCAAGCAGGCTCCATGTCCAGCCTGGAGCCCCATGCACAACTAGATCTCACAACCCTGAGATCATGACCTGAGCCCAGATCAAGAGTTAGATGCTTAACTGACTGAGCTACCCAGGTGCCCACCTCCACCTCTGGAGTTTTTAACTAAGAGTTGTCCACACTGAATCTCCAAAACTCATCAATTACAGTCCGGGTTTCCTTACCCTGGCTTTTGCTGATGAGACTCTGCTCTGGTAAGCCTTAACTTATTGTATTCCTTGTCTGTCTCTCTCCAATCTTGGTAGCTACAGTTAGAATTGTTTCTTTACCTCTCTTACATATCCAAGAAAAGTTGATTTTTTAGTTTGTTTCTCTTTTAACTTGTTAGGACAAAGTGATGACTTCTAAGATCCTTACATATAAACTAGAAACTAGAAAGGTTAAATAGTATTTGAAAACAGTTTATTCTCATAATAATTTTAAATATGCCTCCTGTGAGCTGCTTTGCCCAATTAATTTGTGTTATTTCTTAATAAAACAGTTTTAACCAAAGTACACTTCTGATTAAAATGTCAGAGATTCTAACATGGTTCATTCTGAATTAAAGAGGTTACTAAATGGAAAGTTTAGTGTAAAGTTGAGTTGTGCTTTCCAAGTTTCATGGCTTTTATCATTCACTGAGGGGTACTAGGGTCACTTTATCTGTTGTTAAATCAGACAAAGTACAGATTAAATTGTGATTTCAAATGCAAGTTTGGTCTCAGTTCTCTATTCCAGTAACTGCTGCTAAGTCATCCCATATAAGCTCTTTATAACCTCCAAGCTTCATTGTTTCCATCTATAAAATGGAGGTAATGACACTTTCATTTCTTACATTGTATGATTATTAAGTGAGGTGAGACAGTGCAAAGTGGGCTGCAAGTGGATAGGGAAGCCCAGATTAAGCACTACTTCTACCTCTTTTAAGATTATTTTTGTAAGATCCATGATTTACCTACCATATGTCTGATATTAACACCTACCAGATTGCATTATGCCTTCCCATGCATGCTATTTCTTTCTTTTTTTAAAGATTTTATTTATTCATGAGGAATACAGAGAGAGAGGCAGAGACATAGGAAGAGGGAGAAGTGGGCTCCCTGCGGGGAGCCCAATGTGAGACTCAATCCCAGGACTTCAGGATCACACCCTGAGCTGAAGGCAGATGCTCAACTACTGAGCCACCCAGGCATCCCGCATGCATGCTATTTCTGTAGTCTTAATTTCTGAGAGGCAGAAAGAATGAATCATTTATCCCTGTAACCATATAATAGCTGGCATAGTAGTTGGAAGCTATTCAATAACAAATGCTTATTACACTGGGTGTTTTTCTGTATGTTGGTAAATTGAACACCAATAAAAATTAATTAAAAAAAAAAAAAACCCAAATGCTTATTAAAGTTTTTCCATAACAGGTGATACTTGAGTTGGGTATTGAAACCCAAGTAATGCAAAATTGAGGATAATAAGAATGCTTAATAGTCAGGAAAGGCTAAGATATGCTGTGAGAACAAACAACCCTAATATATTGGTGGCTTACCATCAGTCAAAAGAAATAGGTTTTTTTCTCCCTCAACACAAAGTTTGATGCTGGTCCAAGTGACTTTTCCAGGGCAGGTGTCCCATATTTGTTAAATTAGCTAGCATGTCTGGGGCTCATGCCATCTCCTTATAGCATGCCTTGTAAGCTTCATTAGCTTTCTTTCAATTCCTTCCTAACATCCCAAGCACATTCCTACCCTAAGGCTTGACAGTTGCTTTTCTGTGTAGAATACTCTAACTTTGATCTACACAAATCTTCCCAGTTTGTGAAGCACCTCTTCAACAAAACAAAGGATCACCCACACACCAGCTTCACTTAACCGTATGTTTGATCTTATTGACTTCATGGCATTTAGTATTTTTAATAATATACATTTATATGTTTGCTTATTTTGTTCATTGTCTTTCTTTTCCCCTCTCCTCTGTATTCTAAGGTACAAGCTTTACAAAGAAGAAACTTGATCTGTTTCATTCACTGCTTTTGCCCCAAGAGCTAGAATAGTATCTAGAAGCTAGTAAATAAACAATATTTTAAGTGAGTTAATTGTTTGCAATAGCAGGAAGACATACTATGGAATTCTAAAATTTACAGAATACTAGGAGGCTTCAAAAGGGTGTAAACTTCTATTAAGGTCCAGATAGTAGATATTTTAGGCTTTGCAGGCCAGATGGTCTCTGTCACACCATTTAACTGCACTAATTCTGCCATTGCATCTCCAAAGAACCTGTAGACAGTATTTACATGCCAGGGTATAAATGTGTTATAACAAACTATATTTACAAAAATAGACAGCAGCTGGATTTGGCTTAGTAGCATAGTCAGCCAACCCCTGCTTTAGAGCAGTGTTAAAGTCTGAGGAGCTTACACCTTTGGGAATACATTTTTAATTGTTAAGCTACTTGGATTCAAGTCCTGGTTCTTCCACCAATCCCTGCAAGTCCCAATTCCTCTTTTGTAAAATGAGACTAATTATTTTAAAAAAGCACCGTACCTCAGAATTGAGATTGCACAAAAGGTGCTCAAACACAAAAATTTTTGCATTATATTTAAGAATAAGTTCCTATGAAAATGTTACCACAATAGATTAAGTAACAAACAATGGTGGCAATGGAAATAAGAATGGAGAAGAACAGATAAAATTAAGAAATTTAAGAAGTGAAATTGGTGGGTCCTGGGGACTAGAGCGTGAGTTAATGCTAATGGTATCCTATATCATCTGTTTCTTCAGTCTAGAACAGCCTCCTGCACTTTTCAGCCTGTAGAAAGTTACTTCACTCTTTAAGAGGCACCTTCAATTCTATATCTCTGAATTGTCTTTCAGATTCCTCAACAGACTTAATAATGTAACTAAACACAATATAGAGCTTGGTCTTTTTTTTATTTCTGCTCTCTAATATATTTAGCTGTTTATACATTTGTCTTTCTCAGTACATTATAAAAGCTTTAGGATCAGGGATCATTGTGCTACCTTTTTCTTTGTCATTGTTATTGTATTCTTCATACATTTGGTACATTTAATTGCACATATTTAGTAAATTCTTATGGGATGATTGAGGCGCAATGATTGATTTTTTGAAGTACACAAGTTCAAATTCCATTTGCTAGAGTTGCCATTAATAAAATATACACAGAACAAACACTGTAGATCATAAGCAATGGTTTGGTAACTTAACTTCTGTATCCCCAACATCTGCTTGCAGTGATGCAGCATCCTCTTGGCTACTCACATGCCATTCCATTGGGATATGTCTCTCCAGGCCCCATACCCCACCCCACAAAAATCCCATCGCCTGCCTTATGTGAGACTTGGAAACATAAAAACATAAAAATAACACAAAGATCCTCTCTTATGTATGATAATTAATGGGAACAAAATGTCTTGGATGAAATATTACTGGCAAAATGAGGTAGAACCAGATGTTGTGTAATGCAAGACCCACCATAAAGTGATGACGAACTCTACTCTGAGTCAGATGGACTTGTCTCCTAGAGAAATGTTTATTTTGGAAAAAAAATAAAAAATAAGTACATTTTTAAAGATTCTGAATTTCACAAAAGCAGAGGGATTTTCCTCCACTGGTTTAAAAAGTTTAGACTATGGCAACCAAAACATTGTAAAATAAGTTGTTTTCCATTTAATTTTGTTTTCAGAGGGAAAAATTTTAAAAAGAGGATTACAACAATAAAGATTATTTTAGCATTTTTTTTATCATTATAAAAATTGTGCATACTTATTTTTGATTATAGGCATACCTCAGAGATACTGTGGATTTGGTTCCAGACCACTTCAATAAAGTAAATATTGCAATAAAGCAAATCAAATAAACTTTTAGGTTTCCTAATGCCTATAAAAGTTATGTGTACACTATACTATAGTCTATTAAGTGTGGAATAACATTATGTTTAAAAATACAATGTACATCTTTTAATTCAAAAATACTTAATTGCTGGGGCACCTGGGTGGCTCAGTTGGTTGAGCATCTGACTCTTGATTTCAGCTCAGGTCATGATCTCAGGGTCGTGGGATCAAGCATTGCATCTGGCAATCTGGCAACTTGCTCAGTAGGGAGGGAGTCTGCTGGAGAATCTCTCTCTCTCTCTCTCTCTCCCCCTCTTCCTCTCCCCTCCATGTGCTCTCTCTCTAAAACAAATAAATAAATCTTAAAAAATACTTTATTGCTAAAAAATGCTAACCATCATCTGAGATTTCGATGAGTCATAATCATTGATGACAGATCACCATAACAAACATAATAATAATGATAAAGCTTGGAATATTGCAGGAATTACCAAAATGTGACACAGAAACATGACATGAGAAAGTGCTGTTGAAAAAATGGTGCTGAACAGACTTACTCAATGCGCAATTGCCACAAACTTCCCATTTGTAAAAAAGGCATATCTGTGAAGTACAATAAAACAAAGTGCAATAAAATGAGGCATTTGAATACTGCAAAACTATAAAGATGAAAATAAAATTTGCTCCTAATCTTAATAGCCAGAATTAATTATTGTTACCACTTTTATATACCTCCTTTTACTTTGTTTAAAAAGAATAAGTTTTTAAAATTTGATTTATAGGTACTAAAATTGAGAAAGTTGTATTTCCTTGTAGACTTCCACCTCAAGGTTGAGTCATAAGTTTTATTGTCCTAAGGAAAGAGAGATTGGATTTTGCTAAGGAAAACAAACAAACAAACAAAGCCAAGAAACTATGTATCTGCTTTCCATGCAAGATTTCTGGAGCTCATTTAAAAAAACAAAAACCAAAAAATAATCATTATAAAAACCTGGCTTTTGGGTTGGACTTGCCATGGGTTTTAGGAAGTAAGAATCCATAAGGAAAGAACAGATTTTTCCAAATATCTGCAGCTACTAATTAGCTTATCATGACCTAGGCTTGGTGGTCTAGATCATGGAGTTCAATTATGTTACAGGAAAACTCACAGTATGAATTACAGTCATGGACATTTTATCTCTCCTAGGTAAAGGAGAAGGAGATAGAGCTGGAAGTTTAAAAATGAATGCTATAGGGGTGGCCTGGGTGACTTTGTTAAGCATCTGAGTCTTGATTTCAGCTCAGGTCATAATCTCAGGATGGTGAGACCCAGACCTGTGTCAGTCTCCACACTAAATGTGGAGAGTGGGGAGAAGGAGATAGAGCTAGAAGTTTAAAAATGAATGCTATAGGGGTGGCCTGGGTGACTTTGTTAAGCATCTGAGTCTTGATTTCAGCTCAGGTCATAATCTCAGGATGGTGAGACCCAGACCTGTGTCAGTCTCCACACTAAATGTGGAGCCTGCTTGGGATTCTCTCTTTGACTCCCCCTCTGTCCCTGCCCACCCCCAGCCTCTCTCTTAAAATACATACATACATACATACATACATACATACATACATACATTTAAAAAAAGCATTCTAGTCATTCTCCATCCCTACCTCAGGACCAGATAGGTGAATTTTAAAATATCTAAAAAGGTAGGAAGGTATCACAGAATATTAGTATAAGTACAGTTGCCTGATAGTCCCCCCTTATTTGTGGTTTCTCTTCTGTAGTTTCAGTTACCCCTGGATCAACCATGGTCTGAAAGCAGATGATCCATATTCTGACTTATAGACAGAAGGTCAAGAGTAGCCTAATGCTGCATCACAGTGCCTGTGTCATTCACCTCACTTCATCTCATCATGTAGGCATTTTATCATCTTACATCATCACATGACGAAGAATGAGTACAGTACAATAAGGTATTTTGAGAAGGAAAGAACACATTCTCCCAACTTCTGTTAAGTACAATTGTTCTATTATTAATTATTGTTATTAATCTCTTACTGTGCCTAATTTATAAATTAAAGTTTATCACAGGTATCCACATATAGAAAAAACATTGTATATATTGGGTTTCACATATCCACTGTGAGGGGGTCTTAGGATATATCTTGTATGGATAAGGAAGATTGCCATAGTATACTCTCCAAGGATTATTATATAGGAAAGCTAAACATGAACTAGGATTTTGGCTTTGAGTTGCGTCTAACATAGCATGGAGCATGAGGTAGTGGCAGGAGGCATTTAGGTACTGAGGTGTTAAAACAGATCTCATCATCCTTAGCTTTGCTTGGTATTTAAGAGATCAATAAATTTAACCTCTCCCTTTGAAGATATATAGAAAAGATAGAAATACAGAGAGTAGATGAGCATGCACCTCTCATAAGAACAAAGAGATTGCAATGGTCAGTGCCCTTATAACTGAAGGAATATATGGGACCACAGTCATCAGCGATATGACCAGCATGTTGCCTCAAACAGCAAAAAAGAGAAATTGCACCTTATGGGGCACCCTTCTAGAAAACCAGTCATTGAAGAGCATGGGCCAGTAAAGGTTAGAAGATTCTTCAAGGACAGGAAGCCCTTTATCCTCCTGTTTATATATTAAGCACTATCTGGATGGACAAGAACATGTATGAGAGTGGAAAATGGAGTGTTCATCCCTCACAAATGGGATACTATTTATCTGTCAAGTTGAAAGTAAATTATTGTCTCGTGTGGTGGGCCTTGTGAAGGATATAATACTGAGTATGGGAAATAATGAAACATACTTCCGTTTACATATTTGGTGTGAATAAATTAATTCCATATGCATGCAGTTTTCAAAATTGAAGACATACTGTATATTCTTCATTATATACCAGTTTTTCACTTCCCACTATATTATGATCATTTCTACCTTGTAATTACATGTGTCATCAATAAAGCATTTCAATAACTGCGTTATATGCAATCATATAGGTGTATTTTGATGTATTAAGTGGCTGTCCTATTCCTCAGGTTTATGTTTATTTTACCAGAATAAATGTCTCTCTTAATGCCCTTATGTATAAATATTTTCCCAGTTATTGATTATTTTATTAAGGATAGAGCCCAAAGGATGATCTCTAAAAGTAGCTCTTTCAAAACGGTCTTGTAAGGGAAAACAAACCTCACATCAACAGCATCTGAAGAACTAGGTTCCTGTTCTTAGATTAAAAAAAAAAAGAAAACAAAAAGGATAGGGTCCTAGGATAGGGCTAGGAAGGACTCCCTGGTAAAATAGTATGAACATCTTCAGTGACTTTTGAAACATATTGCTAAATTGCTTCCTTGAAAGGGTTTACATTTTATACCCCTAGTAATAGAATATGAAGTTGGTCATTACACCATACCATTACCAAAATTAGAGTCTATATGTATATCTATTTTCCCTGTAGTTGACCCATCCTAGGCTTTCATGAATATTGGTTGAATAAAAAAGCAACCTCATTGTTACTTTAATCTACACGCCTTTATTACCAACAAAATTCCATATTTCTTTAATGATGATTTTCTGTTTTTTTTTCTTTTCTATTATTTATTGTTCTGAAACTTTATTGTTCTCCTTCACGCCTTCACTTGAGTCCCCTCCTTTTCATACTCATTCCCATTTCTGAGTTTTTGTTAGATAAAACTTCTTGGCATCTCTTTTTTATAAGTTTAAAATCTTCCTGGAGTGAATTTTAATCATTATATTGTATTCATATTATTATTATTATTTATTTTGTGCTTTTAGATAATGAGGCAATGTTTTACACTGGCTTTGGATTCAGAAAATCTGGGCTGAATCTTGGTTCTAGTACACTCCAGACTTTGTATGACTTTGGGCAAAACTCTCCTCCTTTTTGTGTTTAAGTTAACTCATGTTTTAGTAACTCATCTACAACATACATATTGATAACTAACCATGTGTGCATTCAGACAATTCAGTAAATCTCTTGAGTGTGTATTATGGGCCAGATGATACTTAATGGTGTTTAAATGGACAAAACAAAATGCAAGCACTAGAAAAATCTGTGAGATACCCCATATTTTATATACCATGTACATTTATACTCCTTGGTTGCACTTCTGACCACCATTAACAAGATACATTATTTTCTTGCTTTCTCGTTGGCAAGGATATGCTTTCTTTAAGCAACCATACTCTCTCTCACTGTGAGATTTCCCAGGTTGTGAGATAGTTGGCTTATGAGTCCATTGTCAAGAAAGAAGCAGAATTAACTGAACCAGAAAGAGACCCAAACTCTGACCTTGACTTCATTAAGATTGTGTGCTGACCACTTAGGCTGACCAATAACAGAAATTTTGTCTATTCAGCTGATGTGCCCTAGGATGTCTATTTCCAAGCATATCTGAACCCTGATAACTATTTCCCAGAATCTCCCCACCCCTGGAGAGAACAATTTGGAAGTCATAGTCAAACTTAATGCATTTCTATTTAGGGATTTAATGTCTGGCAAAAAATAATATCTTTATCATTTATTTAATACATAAATGGTTCTTATTCTTGTCTGATCTCCCAAAGCTTAGCAAAGTAAAGGTCATCCATTAATCACTTTGTCCTTCAGTGAAGTGCAGCCATCTAGTCTGTGAGGACTATAGCTTCATCAGCAAGGCATGTGGGCTGATTCAATAAAAAACTTGGAACTCGTCCTGTTAAGGGCACTATAATTGGTGTTTGTTGCAGGTACAGATAATGGGATGGAAGCAAAAACAATTTTCCCCTTAGATGTAGCAACTTATTAGGTATGGAAGGGGACATACAAGTTTATAGTAGAAGTGGCAGGTCCCAGCATGAGAACCCCTGGGGGCTCTTCTCTATATGCTGACGTATCTAGGTTCTAATAAGAGGAATCTGTGTTACCTCAATCTTAGTATACCTAAAATAAAAATTATTATCCTCCCCCAGCCCAAATATTTATTGCTTCTACTTTCCATCAACTATACCATTCTCCAGACTTCAAGTTGTGAAGGCTAGGTGGTGTCTGATGTACCTCTCCCTGTTATCTTTCATAGTCACTGGTCAACATATGACTTAAACCTGTCACTTTCTCTGCATCCCTCTGTTGCCTCCATCACTAGCATCTGTTCAACTTGTGATGAGATTACTTCCAGCAGCCTTGTTAACTGGGCCTTCAGGCCACAATCATCCCACATATCATTCCTTTTATAAATAACTACTCTCAAATGCCCTTGTCCTTCCTCTGTACTTTCACTTGAGAGATAAGACAACTTTTTGAACACCTATGACTTTATTTTTCTTTGGCTCTCAAAGGTAAACACAGCTTAGAACCAACTCTCCTGTCTTATCTCCAACTACTTCTTTTTTTTTTAATTTTTTTTTTATTCATTTATGATAGTCACAGAGAGAGAGAGAGAGAGAGAGAGAGAGGGGCAGAGAGAGAAGCAGGCTCCATGCACCGGGAGCCCGACGTGGTTTCGATCCCAGGTCTCCAGGATCGCGCCCTGGGCCAAAGGCAGGCGCCAAACCGCTGCGCCACCCAGGGATCCCCCAACTATTTCTCAAACACTTTCTTTTCCTAGAGTTAGCTGTATTCCTTCTCTACCAGCCCTTCACCAATGAGTCATTTTACATGTGCCTCCCACTGGAAGTTCAACTCTTGCTTTCTTCAAATTCCTGTTCCCATATTTATTCAAAAGAGTAATATTAGCTCAGTGATTTCTTTAACTAGAACATGTTAGGCATTTATACTTGGCCTTGTGGGCCTTTCATTATGATCACTAAAGATACTGATGATACATGTACAACACCCAGATCCCAGTTCTCCATGCTGCTGTGCTCTTTTCCCTGGCTGCTGGAGGTGGTAACAGCTGACAGTTCTCAGCTTAGTCTATCTCCATGACTGCCCTTGGTTGAGTAGAGGGACTGTCCAAAGTCATGGGGGAAGCTCACACTCAATGGCTGGTAGATATAGGGGAAAGACCCTTCCTATTAAAGAGTAAACTAATAGTTTGGATATCAGGAGGGCCAACTTATCTTCATTTGCAAATCACAATGACCACTCCTACTTCAGTCCTCATGAGACCTTGAGGGCCTGTGCATCCACTGCTTTTATACCATGTCCACCCTTTGGGCATAGGGACATTCATATGGAGCACTGGCATCCACAGGACTGACTACAATGCTGCATGTTGCCATTCCCCTTGAGGTCTGCTACATCAGAGTGATGCAGTCTCCGCTAATTGCAGAACCTCAAAGTAATACTACCTTTTGAATCATGGAGAACTTGTCCCTCTCATATACAATCACAAGACTTGAAAGAAGCTTGTGGAAAGTTAAGTCATAATAAGATGTAATTCTTTTTTTTTTTAATTAACTTTTATTGGTGTTCAATTTACCAACATACAGAAAAACACCCAGTGCTCATCCCGTCAAGTGTCCACCTCAGTGCCCGTCACCCATTCCCCTCCAACACCCGCCCTCCTCCCCTTCCACCACCCCTAGTTCGTTTCCCAGAGTTAGGAGTCTTTATGTTCTGTCTCCCTTCCTGATATTTCCCAACATTTCTTTTCCCTTCCTTTATATTCCCTTTCACTATTATTCATATTCCCCAAATGAATGAGAACATACACTGTTTGTCCTTCTCCGATTGACTCATTTCACTCAGCATAATACCCTCCAGTTCCATCCACGTTGAAGCAAATGGTGGGTATTTGTCGTTTCTAATTGCTGAGTAATATTCCATTGTATACATAAACCACATCTTCTTTATCCATTCATCTTTCGATGGACACCGAGGCTCCTTCCACAGTTTGGCTATTGTGGCCATTGCTGATAGAAACATCGGGGTGCAGGTGTCCCGACGTTTCATTGCATCTGAATCTTTGGGGTAAATCCCCAACAGTGCAATTGCTGGGTCGTAGGGCAGGTCTATTTTTAAATCTTTGAGGAACCTCCACACCGTTTTCCAGAGTGGCTGCACCAGTTCACATTCCCACCAACAGTGTAAGAGGGTTCCCTTTTCTCCGCATCCTCTCCAACATTTGTTGTCTCCTGCCTTGTTAATTTTCCCCATTCTCACTGGTGTGAGGTGGTATCTCATTGTGGTTTTGATTTGTATTTCCCTGATGGCAAGTGATGCAGAGCATTTTCTCATGTGCTTGTTGGCCATGTCCATGTCTTCCTCTGTGAGATTTCTCTTCATGTCTTTTGCCCATTTCATGATTGGATTGTTTGTTTCTTTGGTGTTGAGTTTAATAAGTTCTTTATAGATTTTGGAAACTAGCCCTTTATCTGATATGTCATTTGCAAATATCTTCTCCCATTCTGTAGGTTGTCTTTTAGTTTTGTTGACTGTATCCTTTGCTGTGCAAAAGCTTATCTTGATGAAGTCCCAATAGTTCATTTTTGCTTTTGTTTCTTTTGCCTTTGTGGATGTATCTTGCAAGAAGTTACTGTGGCCAAGTTCAAAAAGGGTGTTGCCTGTGTTCTCCTCTAGGATTTTGATGGAATCTTGTCTCACATTTAGATCTCTCCTCCATTTTGAGTTTATCTTTGTGTATGGTGAAAGAGAGTGGTCCAGTAATAAGATGTAATTCTTGATTTTTTTTTTTACCATTATGATCCTTGAAAAATGGGGAATGAAGTGAAAGACATAAATTGTGATATAATGCAATAAAAGGTAATCTAAGTTAGTACTTTAGTCATTATTAAATATGTTGTACATATCTTTCCAGTTTAGAGATAGATCTAAAAAGCACTAATAATAACTTTAAATGAACTCTTCCAATCAGGAAGGAAGAACAGTGCACAAAATTTAGGTTTTTGAGATCAAATTACCAATAAATTTCATGCCCACAGAACCAGATTTTGTAGTTTGGGATGACCACCTTATAAATAGGAAGACCATATATCCTGGATTGCCAGGAATAGTTTTGGTTTATACCTGCTATTCCAGAGTAATTATTAATAGCATCTTCATTTTAAAATGTTGAGTTGAAATCCACATAACATACAATTAACCATTTTAAAATGTATAATTTAGTGGTTTGTGGTACACTCACAGTGTTGTAAAACCATTACCTTTATCTAGTTCCCAATGTTTTTGTCACCCGCAGAGGAAATCCCATAACCATTAAACAGTCAATCCCCATTCCTCCCTCCCTCAACCTCTGGAAACCACTAATCTTGCCTTATGTCTTTATAAATTTACCTATTCTTAATGTTTCATGTAAGTGAAATCGTACAATATGTGGTCTCTTGTGTCTGGTTGGTTTCATTTAGTACAGTGTTTTTGAGGTTCATCCACATTTCAGCATGTTATCAGTATTTAGTTTCCTTATGACTGAATAATACTCATTGTATGGATATATCCCATTTTGTTTATGCATTCAGCCATTGGTGGGAATTTGGGTTGTTTTCGACTTTTGGCTATTGTGATTAGTGCTGCTATGAACATTATTGCACATGTATGTGTTTGATAATTTTCCTGAAAAATCTATGATGTCCTTTATTGCAGAAATGTGTAAATGTCATTTCACCAATAATGTGAATGATTAATTTTGTCATTTGTCTGAAGGAAAAATATAATGCTAAGCTTGCTTGGTTCATGAGTTTATTCACCTCAAAAGAAAGGGACAATAGTTTGCACTTAAAGAATCTTAGACTGCAATGAGAAAAAAATAATACTTGAAACGTGCTGCTGCATGTGAACTATCTACTCTCAGATTTCATATATACTCTGTTTTCCTTCAGCCTATCTTAAGCTTGTTAAGCTTGTTTGAAACTTTCCAAATGTCACCTGCATGTGGAAGCTACAAAAGTTCAAATTAAAGAAAGAGATCCTCTCTTTTCCATGGAAAACAGTCTATACTTCAAGAAAATAGAATCTACATATTTATTACTTATATCTACTGGTTCATCAAGACATTTTCTGTGATTTCTTTGACATTCAAGAAGTTTCAAAAGATTCCTTGATCAAGAGGGAAGCTTTTGCCAACTTGCAGAGAAGCATTGCAGGTTTAATTTGGTTGAGAAAAGCATCAACATTAGCTTCCTTTTATTGAGATTCCCTCTGATTAAATGGGCTTGTGTAAGAATTTCAGCCTTAAGGACCTTTGACTCTATGGATTTTGCCATAATGGTGCATTATGGCTTAAACTATATCAGCTGTGTAAAGAATCAAGGCATTCCATCAAACTCAGAACAAAATTGATTGGTGTTTAAACAAGCAAGAAAAAATGGAAAGATTTTGTGTCTCAGTGATTCTGGCTGATAATTAGAAGACTTTGATAGTTTTATCTTCAATCTCCTTTGCTCATGTTGATATAACATTAGGATTATCAAAAGTACATTATGATTAATAAAATTGTATTAAAAGCTGTTTAAACACTTAAAGAACTCTGCAGTAAACTAGGGGTGAGGTAGGTGGAATACTTTTTCTATTTCTTTTTTCTGTTACCCCAAGAGGAATTTTAAGAAGATTCCTTACACATAGCAAATGTTCAATAACTACATTTTGAATTGAATTAATATTCTTTAATATCTTTCATCTCTCTCCATTTATAAATGTTTTAAGTCTTCTAAAATAAAACCAAAGTACAAATATAGGTTTATGATGGAAAAATCTGTAAGTAGGATAGATTGAAGATTTTGAAAATCTTCTCAGCTTTAGCCATTTGAAATTTTCTAATCTCTATCTATTGGAAGAGAGAGGTAAGGGGATAAATTTGGAAGGTAATCATTTTGAGGTTCTAATTTCTGTCCTTTCATTTATAAGTTATTTGGCAAAACATTTCCTTTCCTGTGTTTCCATTCCATCCTCTACCAAATGGAGGCAGTGGTAGCTAATCCATAGGGCTATTGCAAGGCTTAGGTATCACAATATCTATAAAGTTAGAGGCACACTGTGTAACATACAGTTAGTCTTTTTTTATTATTTATAAATTAATTTTTATTGGTGTTCAATTTACCAACATACAGAAAAACACCCAGTGCTCATCCCGACAAGTGTCCGCCCCAGTGCCCGTCACCCATTCCCCCCCACCCCCCGCCCTCCTCCCCTTCCACCACCCCTAGTTCATTTCCCAGAGTTAGGAGTCTTTATGTTCTGTCTCCCTTCCTGATATTTCCCACACATTTCTTTTCCCTTCGTTTATATTCCCTTTCACTATTATTTATATTCCCCAAATGAATGAGAACATACACTGTTTGTCCTTCTCCGATTGACTTACTTCACTCAGCATAATACCCTCCAGTTCCATCCACGTTGAAGCAAATGGTGGGCATTTGTTGTTTCTAATGGCTGAGTAATATTCCATTGTATACATAAACCACATTTTCTTTATCCATTCATCTTTCGATGGACACCGAGGCTCCCTCCACAGTTTGGCTATTGTGGACATTGCTGCTAGAAACATCGGGGTGCAGTTGTCCTGGCGTTTCATTGCATCTGAATCTTTGGGGTAAATCCCCAACAGTGCAATTGCTGGGTCATAGGGCAGGTCTATTCTCAACTCTTTGAGGAACCTCCACACAGTTTTCCAGAGTGGCTGCACCAGTTCACATTCCCACCAACAGTGTAAGAGGGTTCCCTTTTCTCCGCATCCTCTCCAACATTTGTGGTTTCCTGCTTTGTTAATTTTCCCCATTCTCACTGGTGTGAGGTGGTATCTCATTGTGGTTTTGATTTGTATTTCCCTGATGGCAAGTGATGCAGAGCATTTTCTCATGTGCATGTTGGCCATGTCCATGTCTTCCTCTGTGAGATTTCTCTTCATGTATTTTGCCCATTTCATGATTGGATTGTTTGTTTCTTTGGTGTTGAGTTTAAGAAGTTCTTTATAGATTTTGGAAACTAGCCCTTTATCTGATAGGTCATTTGCAAATATCTTCTCCCATTCTGTAGGTTGTCTTTTAGTTGTTGATTGTATTGTTTGCTGTGCAAAAGCTTCTTATCTTGATGAAGTCCCAATAGTTCATTTTTGCTTTTGTTTCTTTTGCCTTCGTGGATGTATCTTGCAAGAAGTTACTGTGGCCAAGTTCAAAAAGGGTGTTGCCTGTGTTCTCCTCTAGGATTTTGATGGAATCTTGTCTCACATTTAGATCTCTCATCCATTTTGAGTTTATCTTTGTGTATGGTGAAAGAGAGTGGTCCAGTTTCATTCTTCTGCATGTGGATGTCCAATTTTCCCAACACCATTTATTGAAGAGACTGTCTTTCTTCCAATGGATAGTCTTTCCTCCTTTATCGAATATTAGTTGACCATACATTTCAGGGTCCACTTCTGGGCTCTCTATTCTGTTCCATTGATCTATGTGTCTGTTTGTGTGCCAGTACCACACTGTCTTGATGACCACAGCTTTGTAGTACAACCTGAAATCTGGCATTGTGATGCCCCCAGCTATGGTTTTCTTTTTAAAATTCCCCTGGCTATTCGGGGTCTTTTCTGATTCCACACAAATCTTAAAATAATTTGTTCTAACTCTCTGAAGAAAGTCCATGGTTTTTTGATAGGGATTGCATTAAACGTGTAAATTGCCCTGGGTAACATTGACATTTTTACAATATTAATTCTGCCAATCCATGAGCATGGAATGTTTTTCCATGTCTTTGTGTCTTCCTCAATTTCTTTCAGAACTGTTCTATAGTTTTTAGGGTATAGATCCTTTACCTCTTTGGTTAGGTTTATTCCTAGGTATCTTATGATTTTGGGTGCAATTGTAAATGGGATTGACTCCTTAATTTCTCTTTCTTCAGTCTCATTGTTAGTGTATAGAAATGCCACTGATTTCTGGGCATTGATTTTGTATCCTGCCACGCTACCAAATTGCTGTATGAGTTCTAGCGATCTTGGGGTGGAGGCTTTTGGGTTTTCTATGTAGAGTATCATGTCATCGGCGAAGAGGGAGAGTTTGACTTCTTCTTTGCCAATTTGAATGCCTTTAATGTCTTTTTGTTGTCTGATTGCTGAGGCGAGGACTCCCAGTACTATGTTGAATAGCAGTGGTGAGAGTGGACATCCCTGTCTTGTTCCTGATCTTAGGGGAAAGGCTCCCAGTGCTTCCCCATTGAGAATGATATTTGCTGTGGGCTTTTTGTAGATGGCTTTTAAGATGTCGAGGAAAGTTCCCTCTATCCCAACACTCTGAAGTGTTTTGATCAGGAATGGATGCTGTATTTTGTCAAATGCTTTCTCTGCATCTAATGAGAGGATCATATGGTTCTTGGTTTTTCTCTTGCTGATATGATGAATCACATTGATGGTTTTACGGGTGTTGAACCAGCCTTGTGTCCCGGGGATAAATCCTACTTGGTCATGGTGAATAATTTTCTTAATGTGTTATTGGATCCTATTGGCTAGTATCTTGTTGAGAATTTTTGCATCCATGTTCATCAGGGATATTGATCTTTAATTCTCCTTTTTAGTGGGGTCTTTGTCTGGTTTTGGAATTAAGTTGATGCTGGCCTCATAGAACGAGTTTGGAAGTACTCCATCTCTTTCTATCCTTCCAAACAGCTTTAGTAGAATAGTTATGATTTCTTCTTTAAACGTTTGATAGAATTCCCCTGGGAAGCCATCTGGCCCTGGACTCTTGTGTCTTGGGAGGTTTTTGATGACTGCTTCAATTTCCTCCCTGGTTATTGGCCTGTTCAGGTTTTCTATTTCTTCCTGTTCCAGTTTTGGTAGGTTGTGGCTTTCCAGGAATGCGTCCATTTCTTCTAGTTTGCCTAATTTATTGGCGTATAGCTGTTCATAATATGTTTTTAAAATCGTTTGTATTTCCTTGGTGTTGGTAGTGATCTCTCCTCTCTCATTCATGATTTTATTAATTTGAGTCTTCTCTCTCTTCTTTTTAATAAGGTTGGCTAATGGTTTATCTATCTTATTAATTCTTTCAAAGAACCAACTCCTGGTTCTGTTGATCTGTTCCACAGTTCTTTTGGTCTTGATATCATTTAGTTCTGCTCGAATTTTAATTAACAGTCTTCTTCTGCTGGGGGTGGGGTCCATTTGCTGCTTTTTCTCTAGTTCCTTTATGTGTAAGGTTAGCTTTTGTATTTGAGTTCTTTCCAGTTTTTGAATGGATGCTTGTATTGCGATGTATTTCCCCCTCGGGACTGCTTTTGCTGCATCCCAAAGATTTTGAACAGTTGTATCTTCATTCTCATTAGTTTCCATGAATCTTTTTAATTCTTCCTTAATTTCCTGGTTGACCTTTTCATCTTTTAGCAGGATGGTCCTTAACCTCCATGTGTTTGTGGTCCTTCCAAACTTCTTGTTGTGATTAAGTTCTAATTTCAAGGCATTATGGTCTGAGAATATACAGGGGACTATCCCGATCTTTTGGTATCGGTTCAGACCCGATTTGTGACCCAGTATATGGTCTATTCTGGAGAAAGTTCCATGTGCACTTGAGAAGAATGTGTATTCCGTTGAGTTTGGATGTAAAGTTCTGTAGATATCTGTGAAATCCATCTGGTCCAGTGTATCATTTAAAGCTCTCGTTTCTTTGGAGATGTTGTGCTTAGAAGACCTATCGAGGGTAGAAAGAGCTAGATTGAAGTCACCAAGTATAAGTGTATTATTATCAAAGTATTTCTTCAGTTTGGTTATTAATTGGTTTAAATATTTGGCAGCTCCCACATTCGGGGCATATATATTGAGGATTGTTAAGTCCTCTTGTTGGATAGATCCTTTAAGTATGATATAGTGTCCCTCTTCCTATCTCACTATAGTCTTCGGGGTAAATTTTAATTTATCTGATATGAGGATGGCTACCCCTGCTTTCTTTTGAGGACCATTTGAATGGTAAATGGTTCTCCAACCTTTTATTTTCAGGTTGGAGGTGTCCTTCTGTCTAAAATGAGTCTCTTGTAGACAGCAAATAGATGGGTCCTGCTTTTTTATCCAGTTTGAAACCCTGCGCCTTTTGATGGTGTCATTAAGCCCATTCACGTTCAGAGTTACTATTGACAGATATGAGTTTAGTGTCATCATGATATCTATTCAGTCCTTCTTTTTGTGGATTGTTCCACTGAACTTCTTCTTAAAGGGGAATTTTAAGAGTCCCCTTAAAATTTCTTGCAGAGCTGGTTTGGAGGTTACATATTCTTTCAGTTCCTGCCTGTCTTGGAAGCTCTTTATCTCCCCTTCCATTTTGAATGAGAGCCTTGTGGATAAAGTATTCTTGGTTGCATGTTCTTCTCATTTAGGACCCTGAAGATATGCTGCCAGCCCCTTTCTGGCCTTCCAGGTCTCTGTGGAGAGGTCTGCTGTTACCCTAATATTCCTCCCCGTAAAAGTCAGGGACTTTTTTTTCTCTTGCTGCTTTAAGGATCTTCTCCTTATCTTTGGAATTTGCAAGCTTCACTATTAAATGTCAAGGTGTTGAACGGTTTTTATTGATTTTAGGGGGGGATCTCTCTATTTCCTGGATCTGAATGCCTGTTTCCCTTCCCAGATTCGGAAAGTTTTCAGCTAGTATTTGTTCAAATACATATTCTGGCCCTCTGTCCCTTTCGGCGCCCTCGGGAACCCCAATTAAACATAGATTTTTCTTCCTCAGGCTGTCATTTATTTCCCTTAATCTCTCCTCATGGTCTCTTAATTGTCTGTCTCTTTTTTCCTCAGTTTCCCTCTTTGCCATCAACTTGTCTTCTATGTCACTCACTCGTTCTTCCACCTCGTTAAGCCTCGTCGTTAGGACTTCTAGCTTGGATTGCATCTCATTTAATTGATTTTTAATTTCTGCCTGATTGTATCTAAATTCTGCAGTCATGAAGTCTCTTGAGTCCTTTATGGTTTTTTCTAGAGCCACCAGTAGCTGTATAATAGTGCTTCTGAATTGGCTTTCTGACATTGAATTGTAATCCAGATTTTGTAACTCTGTGGGAGAGAAGACTGTTTCTGATTCTTTTTTTTTGAGGTGAGGTTTTCCTTCTAGTCATTTTGCTCAGAGTGACCAGAAACCAGTTGTATTGGGAAAAGGAGAAAAAGAGAGAGAAGGAAAGAAAAGAGAAAAAGAAAAAAGAGAAAGAAGAAAAAAAACGGGAAAAAAGAGAAGAAAAAGAGAAAGAAAAAGAAAGAAAGGAGAAAAAAAAAGAAAGAAAAAAAGGGGGGTGGGGGAAGCAATCAGAAATAAAAAAGAAAGAAAAAAAACACAAAACGAAACAAAAAAACAAAAAGAAACATGTGGGACTATCTTCTGATTCTGTGTACTTTAAATCCCTTGACTTCCACTGGAACTGATCCGTCTAGCTGGTCTTCTGGGGGAGGGGCCTGCTGTGCTGATTTTCAGGTGTTAGCACTTGAGGGAGCTGCTCTGCCCCTGCCTGGTGCAGGGCTCAGTGGGGGTTGCTTACCCCCTGAGACCCCAGCAGGAACAACCCCAGTGGCGGCCGGCAAGCTCTGGAGCCCTGGAGTTAGCTCCCGCAGTTAACTCCGGGGCTCTCTGGCTGCAGGGCCTTGAGGCTCCGGGGCGGGGCCGCTAATCTGCTCAGCTCCGGGCAGGAGCGTCCTTGCTGTCATGGGCCCTCCCAGCCTCTGCCTGTCCCGGGGGGAGGCCGGATCCTGGGCTGTGTCCCAGTGCCCTGTGCTCCGGGGCCTGCGCTGTTGGATTTGCGCTCCCGGCCGCGCAGCCCCCTCCACGGAGCCGCCGCCCGAGCCCCTCCGAGCTGCTCCCGGAGCCGCGCAGCCCCCTCCGCACGGAGCCTCTTCCTTTGCCACAGGCGCTGCCGCCGAGCTGCTCCCGGAGCCGCGAAGCCCCCTCCGCGGAGCCGCATACAGTTAGTCTTAATAAATACTGTGTTCTTCCTCTTTTCTGACCACTTGGGGTGGGAATTGTGGAGGAGAAAATATTTTCTTGTTTAATATTTAATTTTTTTGACAAAAACAAAACCCAAGGGGAAAATGTAAATATAAATGTTTTAAGACTATAGGAAGACACTTTAAGAGTGTTAAATTCTACTCAGAGACTAATCTCATGTCTAAATGCCCTGAATTCTAGTTTTTGAATGTCTCAGTTCCTTCTCTCACTCCCTCTAAAACAGAGTGACATTGGAGCAATTTAAATATTTTTTAATATAATATCTGCCATGTGACATAACCAGGGTAAGCAATTAAACTCACACAATTTATTGATATATAATTTGCATATATAAAGCTGTTCTTTGTCTTTCTAGACTGTCAATGTAGAAGGAAAAGGAGAGAAACCATTCTGAATTTGTATTACACTTATTTATTCTGTCATTTAAAGTAAAAAATGTAAGGCAGTCTCCAAAAGATACTCACTTTTTATAAGGTGACCATAATCAAAACTGTGGTAGTATAAACTACTTGATTAATGTTTTATACTCATATAGTTGATTTTGTATGTACATAAAGAATAGATCCCCTCTCAAAGGTATCTGCTCATCATCTAACCTCAGAGGGCATGATATAGAGATCAGAAATCAGAGAATGGAGCCTAGGTGATTCAGTCAGTTAAGTGTCTGCCTTTATTTAGCTCAGGTCATGATCCCAGCCAGGGTCCTGGGATGGAGCTCCTCATCAGACTCTCTGCTAAGGGGAGACCCCAACTCCAAACATTTGTGCTTGCTGTCTAGCTCTGTTCTCTCTCAAATAAATAAATAAAATCTGAAAATAAAATCAGAAGGTGAATTTTCTGATGTCTAAGGAAAACACATCTGTGATGTAAACCAGAATGCTGAGATGGACCATCACTGTCTTCTCTCCATGTAAGTATGTTATAGGGAACGCCAAATTATTATTATGTGGTTATTTGGAGGACCAGAATCAGAACATTTTGGATATTCCAAGATTAATTTTCTCTGGCCACAGGGATAAGAGTCTCTAAGTCTGGGAGGCACAGTGTCTCTCCCTGAACAATGCTTACATGGCCTTTGATCAGTTGGATTCTTTTAACTTCTGTTCCCTGCTTTCTTTTATACTGGATATAATGTAGTAGATTAGGTTACTAGATATCTACTTAATAAATCACATTTTGTTCCTACTTTCTCTAAATTAGAGTTGTGTGTTTATCCAAACAATTTAGTCACAAATTTATAGTCTCTAGATTTACTCTCAAAGATAGATAATAAAATGTGCACAGATAGTATCTCTTCAGTTTTCTGAGACCAAATTTATTTTCAGTGCTGAAGAGAGGTGCATTACCTTTACTTTAGATATTGCCCCTAAATACAACTAAAATGGCTTGACTGATGTGTGTACACATGAAAGATTCAAGATCTTATAACTTGATATTCTCTTCTTAAATTTTAAAATCATTTGTCCTGTAAATTTTAGATGGTAGCACTCCAAAGAGCAAATTGGGTATCTAAGAATAAATATATAGCAGAGAACTATTAATGTCTCTTATAAAATCTTCTGTTAAAAAAGATTTGTTTTCCAGATATATGAGGCTGTTTTGGAATTAGGTCTTTACACAGCTCTAGGTTCTTTTGTTTCTAGGTTAAATTATAAATACACTAATACAGATTAATACTCCTTAGTTTTTAAAATGCTGTCACTTTGAACACTTAATTATGCAGATATTTTTGAGGAACAGCTATTCAAATCTGTTAGCTAGCCTTAAAAAAAATTTAATTCCTGTCACTACCAAGCTTCTAGTTTATCAATTCTAATTAAATCTTTGTTTCTCCACACCTTGGTTGCTAAAATATGGAGCTCTAATCATTGAATCTCTGCTTTTTCTTTTTTCACTTTTTCTTTTTTTCTTTTTCCTTTGTGTGTGGTTTCATTCTTGCTTTTTTCTCCCATTCTTCTTTTTACTCTCTGTACATCCTTTTGCCCTCTTAGTCCCGTTCTCTTTCCAATTTAACTCTCTCCCTTTTCCTGTATAAAATATTGTTTAAGATTAAGCAGCAGACTAAAAGAATGTGACATATGGCTGGAGTTAAGAAATACAAAGTTACGAATATGGGTAATGACAGAAAGAACTGAGTGGCCAGCCAGCAGCATGAATGTATGGAACCTGCTGCCATCACTGTAGCTCTTCTGCTTGCACATCATCTCCCATCCTTTCTGCCTTGCTGCCTGCTTCTGCCCTTAACCTCTCTTACGCCTAAGACTTATCTCCCTACTTGCTCAAGAGATCCCATCTTTTCTCCCAGTTTGTCCATTGCTCTGAATCTCCAGTCTCTTTTCTTCACTGTCATTATTCCCCCTGCAGTGGATTTATTCCATTTTTTAAAATAGTCTCTTCTCCTTGAAGTTCCTCCAGCTATTATTGTTCCAGGATTTGTCTTGAATCTTCTTTTTTTTTTTTTTTTGTATTCTATATCTAATCTGCCAGCAAATTGTTAGCTTTGTTTTGAATATGTATAAAAATCCTACTACTTATCATTTATGTCACCCTTATAACCTTAAAAGCAACTATCTAATCAAAGGAAAATAATATTTCATCTGATTATTGGAATAGCCTCCCACCAAATCTCCTGCTTCCTTATGACCTACTACCAACAGAGTAACAAATGTAATCCTTTCAAAACTCAAGTCAAATCATAGTCATGTTCTGAAGAAAATCAATTTGTGGCTTTCTAATACACGCTCAAGTCATTACAGTGGCTAGTATGACTCTGCCTAATCCAATGACCTGCTTTTTTATCTTCTACTCCTTTCCATCTTGTTCACCAAACCTCATTGTACTCTTTCTGCTATTCTTTGAATATTTCAGACACATTCCTCTAATGTGTTGTTTTCCCTTAAATGTTTCCTGGCTCCCTTCCTCACTTCTATAAGGCCTTTGTGCCAAGAATACCTTTTCAGTCTGATTTGTCAGAAAACACCCCAACTAAAATTGCAAACTTTCAGACAAACTTGTCATCTGGACTCCTTGGTTTTTCTCAGTTGCACCTGTTATTATCTGCATAACCATTTGATATGCTATAAATTATACATATGAAACCTAAATTCTTCCTTTCTTTTCTCCTACTAGAGTTTAAAATCTATGAAAATGGATGCTTTCATTTGTTGGTATATTTTATCTTGTTTTGTTTCATAATTTTGTTTACTTCTGTATCAATTGCCCTTAAGAGAGTTCCTAGTACATAGTAGGCACTAAATATTTGTTGAATACAACAATGAAATGTTCAAAAATTATTTGGAAAGGAGAGGTCCTCAAAAGAAAGACTCATAATGACTATATATTAAAAGAAGGCTGATACTGTTTAGAGTGAGCTGATAATGTTTAATATAGCAAGCCAGGTAACTGAGGCATCGTCTAATCTCTATAGTCAGAAACACCTTCTACTTCATATTGTTCATTTTAAGTCATTTTATATGGGTTAATCTCATCTCAAGTTTTATCTTCTCAGCGTGTGGGATCATTAGTAGAAGGAACTCTACTCTTCTGTTTCCTTAGTGCTAATAGATTGCTGTAGTCATGATAGATTCTCATTAATTATGTGGCAGTTAATAGAGGATTTGGTTAATATTAAAATGCATAATATTTTCCCCCATCCTTGACAATCCATGTCACTTGACTGCCTCAACAGAGTCTGCTTTATGAAATATTTGATAATTTAAGGGAATAAAACTCATTGAGAGAGACTCATACCTGGGGCACCTGGGTGGCTCAGTCAGTTAAGCATCTGCCTTCAGCTGATCTCATGATCCCAGTCCTGGGATGGAGTGCCACATTTGTCAGGCTCCCTGCTTTGAAGGGAGCCTGCTTCTTCTCCCTTTACCTCTCCCCCCTGCTTATGCTCTCTCTCAAATAAATAAATAAAATCTTTTAAAAAATTAAAAGAAAGAGACTCACACTTTATGGTAAATAGGAGTTAGTAGCTAAAAGAATGGCAGACATGATTTGGAATACAGACTGTCTTTTTTTTTTTAATTAATTTTTATTGGTGTTCACTTTACCAACATACAGAAAAACACTGTCTTTATCACTGGTTACTATTCTCTTTATTAAGATTTTTTGTAAGTTTTTTTAAATTTATTTATTTTATGATAGCCATAGAGAGAGAGAGAGAGGCAGAGACACAGGAGGAGGGAGAAGCAGGCTCCATGCCGGGAGCCTGACGTGGGACTCGATCCCGGGACTCCAGGATCGCTCCCTGGGCCAAAGGCAGGCGCTAAACCGCTGAGCCACCCAGGGATCCTCCTCTATTAAGATTTAAGTTTGATTGAAATTCTGGTATGGCATTTGTAAGAGTGTGTCCAGTTTTCATTATGCTTAATCTCTTTGGTAGTTTCTCCTTTGCCTGCAGAATATCCTCCTGCATGTAAAAGAGAAACTGGAACCCTAAGGATCTTGTAAAGTACATCAATTTGTAGCTAAAACTAAAAGGAGAAAAAGATCTAATTTCAAATGTAAGCTAGTGCCAAACACAAATGGACAAATGGAAGCTTGCAACTAAATAATAGAATGTAGAGGGAGAATAATTTACTTCCAATTTTGAGAAAAATACACAAAGGAAATTGTTTATCTTTGTGGAACATAATTCACAGGGTCACATTAATTTTCCAATACTTGCCAATCCCATCACTGATCTTAATTTGCCATAAAGTTTATGAAAATAGCATAATCTTATTGTGTTTGCATTTAGTCTTATGAATAGAAACTGTGCATTTACATATAATAAGACGTTGATACAACTAATTTGTCAACCAAAAGAAACAAAAATCTTTATGTTAGGGTTTTATATCTTTGCATGCTTCTTAAAGATTATTAAAATAATGGCTAAGATAGAGTCTAAACAAAATTAGTGTTTGGAAATAAAATACAATTGTCTCATAAGTGTTATATAATATTAAGCAGATGATTGCTGCTGCTTTGTTTTACTGGGTATTCGCTTGCATTTAATATCATGCTACCGATAAAGAATTCAAAGAAAAGGGTCTAAAGGTAAATGATCTAATTGTGAAAGAAGAGTTAACTTTACAATACAGCTTAAACAAAAATGATGGTGATCAAAAATATGAAAATGGAAACATGGTGAAGCTAATAAAAGGTAGCATGCATAGTTGTGTAGGTAATTTTCTCGGGTGGCATTAAAATGAAATGCAAAGCAAATGAAATAAAAAATCTATTCATGTGCCTTATGGAATCATAAATTGCAATGACATTACAATGAAAACAACATGATTTGCCCAGTCAAAGTCAATTATGTTAAGAGAAAGAGAGCGAGAGAGAAAACTATGGACATCATAAACACTGTCAGTCCAAATCTTCATCTCTTTGGCATTTAAGCCAAGTTAATCTACTGTTTTACATAATTCTTTATAAATGTTCTTGGCTCAGGACATAGGACTGTGTGTTCAAACGTATAAAATTATCTGTGCTCAGAGACTCTTTTAAGGGTTATCTGTCTTTTGTATTTTTATCTCTCTGTTAGTTTTTATTACCATGCACGGCTTTAATATAGACACACTATTGTATCTGACAATTATTAAGTTATTTTATCCCATTTGGTCTTAAACACCCTGCTTACTAGTAAATATGATTTACTCCTCCGACTAAATTTATTACCTAATAAATGTGCTAAAACTCACACCAAGTAGAAATAATAATCATGATGTCAAGTGCATTGAGCTAGAAATTATAAGACATGGGTTCCAGTTATAGTTTGACAGCGATGAGCTGTGTGACCTTGTTCAAGTAACTTCAATTTTCTTGACTGGTACATGAAATATTTGAACCAGATAATTCTCAGTGGGCAGTTGCAGCATCCCATTATTCTATATTAGAATAATATTTACCGTTGTTTAAGATATTTCACTTCCATGATGCAATTTGATTCTCAGAACAACTATTTACTAGACAGAAAAGGTATTAATTGACTTGTTTAAGGTAGAAGGCTCATGATTAATAGGGGTGGTTAAAAAGGAGCTGGCATGTATTCACAAAATATATATTGAATGTCTGCTCTCCTCGCCAGTGGGCATAGGTGAATAATAAAAGAAGCACGGTATTTCCATCACAGAGCTTCCAGTTCTATGTCATGGATGATCTTTGTTTCAGATCCACCTTTTCCAGACTGCAGAAGGCTAAAGGGTGCCACCAACCCTCCATCAAACACAATCTGAATAACCTAAACTAATATAAATTAGCTAAAATAAAGTTACATTATTTTTTTATAAATTTATTTTTTATTGGTGCTCAATTTGCCAACATATAGAATAACACCCAGTGCTCATCCCATCAAGTGCCTCCCTCAGTGCCCGTCACCCAGTTACCCCCACCCCCCGTCCACCCTCCCTAAATAGTTACATTATGATAACAAAGTCTTTTAAATATTTTGCAAAGAAAGAAATCCATTTAACTTTAATTAGTACAGGGTTTCACAAGGATTCCTAATGGTAAACAACCAAGCCACTCCCTTCTCCCTTCCCACCTAATAACTGCTAACACCTGGTGAAGGTTTCCCATAGCCCAGTATGGGAAACATTGGTTTGAACTAAGGTGCCCGTTACCTGAGGAACGGTTGACAAAAGTAACATTACAAGAAGATATCAGACTGGTTTGAAGCACTGCTGTGCAAGAGCTGATGGGCTATTTAATGCATATGTCCTTCTTTCAAAAAAGAATTGCAAAGAATAATTTTGAAATCCCTTTAAAGCCATGGATCTTCCTCTCCTTCTTCCCTACTCACCATGCTATTCAAAGAGGAAAATAAACTTGTTGGACTATTTCTGCTCAGGGAGTAAAATGTCTTGTTTACTTTTCTTCAGAGCTCTCAGTCTTTGACAGAGAAACAGTAGATCTAATTAGACACATCTTCTGTCCGTGTGCTATTCTTAAACCAAATACCCCTTTCTCTCTTAATTTTCCCTTATTCTTTAAAATAGAAAACATGGTATTTTGAAAACAAATTCCTTGTTTCTTTGACACCACCACCATTGTTTTAAATGGAAACATCTTCCATTCCAGAAGAGAAACAATTATACATAAACAATCACAAAAAAACAAATGGTCAGCAGGTTGTAAATATTAGGTAACCCTGTACACATAGGTATCAAAATAAAATAAAATTTAAAAAAAACATAAAACCTCCCTTCATAGTTAAATGACCACTGTTTTCTCAGGGTTGCACAATTAAGTAACTAGAAGCAGAACAAAATTAGACATGGTGTTTCTGTTGTTCAGTAGTTTCTCGTTTTATTGGTGAAAATAAAAATAATAAGGAAATCTAATGAGATAGACTATTTTAGCCATATTTCCTGGTCTTAACATTACTTTTTTTTTGGTGTGTGTGTGTGTTTGTGTATTAGTGTGGGTAAAATAAATGGGTATATATAGGTAATCAGATACAAAAACAGAATTATAGGGAGAGAAAAGTCAGAAATATAAGCTGAAATATTAGGATATATCACTAATTATATATTAGTAGAGAAGAGGAAAGAACTAGACTTTAGTTTGTGATTTGCTAGTAGTCAGGTAATCAAACGGGACAACTATTTTAGCATTCAGAATCACAGTGCATCACTTAAGCAATGGAATTAGTAGTACCACTAAAGTGTAATTTTTCAAAAAGTTAAAAACATGACTCATGCAAATATAATATCAGATGCTAATAATTTTATTTAACTCAGTAATTTAATGAGGAAATCAGTAAACGTTAAAGGTGAATTTGAAGATTAGATACACACACACACACACATATATAAAATCAGTAATGATGAAATGAATTTGCTAATAGAAGTGAACTAATTAATTTCCCATAGGGCAATAAAATGTAATGTGTGGAATCATCTTTTCTTTAGGATAAAAAGCAATTTTATCTCTACTGAACAAAAATAATTTACATTATTGAGGACAAGAATTATTTGTCTATCAGTTATCTATGGCTTTCCTTCTTTCCCTACAGAGTTGGTTCCACTTAATTCTTTCAACTTTTTAAAAATTGCTGTTAGCTTTAAAATGAGAAAATTGTAACCCATGATTACTAAGCTTTCTTAAAACTGTAACATGCTCCATGATCTTTGAAAAGGATAAGATAAAGAACATGACATGATGGAAGTTGAGAAATGAAAATGCAGAATATGCCAGAAATCTTAAATATAAAATATTAAATACATTTGTAATAAAACTATAAATAACCTAGTAACACAATAAAGCATGACATAGAGATTATTTAAAATGCCAAATTTAGGCTAAATGTTAATTTGTCCTTGAAATTAATGAAATAGGGGTAAGAATTGATCTAGTAGGATAGCATGGGGATATGATATTCATGCATGAAGATAATACAGGAATATTGAGAAGGAGCACACATTTTGAATATGCCTTTATGAAAACCATCAAGTGAAACCATAAGAGTGAAGTAAAATAAGCTATGCCAAAAAGGAAACAATAATTGTATTAAGGAATAAGGATATATACATTACAAAACAGACACATTTAAGAAATAAAGGAGTGACAAGGGCAGATTTATATGAATATATCTCTGGAGTACTTGGTTCACACCAGAAAGGCAAAATCACTTTGGCTCCATTTCATTGCACCTTGGTTGATGCTAAGTATTTTGTGTCAGATCTAAAGTTTGGTAAAGACCTCAGATATCTAGCAGAGGGAATTCTTCCCAACAATTTTATAGAAAGGATACTATCAGGACTCAGTACTTGGAATTGTTCACTGTTTTAGTCTTCTTTACCTCATGTGTAAATCCATGCAAAAATAGGATTTTTTTTGGCCGAATTATAAGGATTTTGTTGTTATTGTGCTTTGTGTCTCTAAGAAAAATGTATATAAATCTAGTTGATGTTTTAAATGTGTTTCTTGAATAAAGGACATGTTGATATATGTACAGAGTATGGAGATTTATTACTTAGGGATGATTTTGGTTGAAAATAACAAAATCTGACTAATCAACAAAAGGAATCTATTTGTCTCACACAAGAAGTTAATGTGTAGACTATTCAACATGATGCATCTCAGTGATGCCAAAAGGGATTCAGTCTTTTTCTATAATTCTACTTTACCATATGCCATGCTTAGGCTGTAACTATGTCCCTTAACATCATGGTATCATTGTTATATGTGATACACATGGCAAACAAAATACCAGGTTTCTGTTCTCAAGAGAAGGGAGAAAGAGAGAAGAAAGAAAAGTTGCCTTAATCTAGAAAGGAAAAATTTGTAAGAAGTCCCCAGCCCACTTTCATTCTTGTATTTATAGTCATTACTCTATCACTTAGTCACTCATTGCTGCAAGGAAATTGTGTTCCTTAGGTGGGACCCATTTCCTGACCCCAAACAAATCAGTTTAAAAAAATAATGGAATATAAACATTATATAATTTACTGGGGACAGTGTTAGGATCTTTAGCTACATAAACCAAAATAAAGATGAAAGGGCATTATCTTTAAATATAAAAGAATAGTATGAATAAATTTCTGGGGAAGATTTAGAGACTGTCATTCATCGATCAAAAAATTGGTAGATAATGACTGTCTTTTTTTTTCCTTTATCAAGTGATTTATTTACTTGTGTTTGTTGTCAAATTTATGTGATGAGAGTACTAAGAGAAAGAATGAGTATATGAAATATTTATTTTATCTCAGGAATTCTGTAGCACTGTAAATACCGTATTGTGTCTTTTCAACAAACTTATGAGTTAAAAAGGAGGGTGCAACATGGCATCAGGAACAATATTATTTAGTCTGTTTGTTAGACTTTATGACTTGTGATCTTCACACTGTCCTCACATGTCAAATATGGTGTCCAGTTGAGCGCTACAAAGTAGAGAAAACTTCTGATTCATTTATGCTCGAGAATAATAGATGATCACTCTTTACTTTGTTAAGATCTTCAGTGAGGACACTTTTACAAAAAGGTGTAGAACAGAAGTGTCAAGTTAGGCATAATTAGCTAATGTACTTATCAGTGACAGTTACTGGATTTCCATATAACCTTAGCCATCTCAATATTTCAAAACATTGGAATCTATGGTGGTTCTACCATAAGTACTCAGAGATACAATAGTAATTAGAGCTGTGTTGTCACTGATTTGTGTTTGAGCAAGTTGGTTCATCATACTTGAACCAATATTTCTAATAGTTTGTGCCTATGTCTTTGTACTGTAATGAATGGAAAATAGATCCTGTTCAGCATTTTCTTATCTCATCAGTCTTGGAAACCATAGACCTGTTATGTAGAAATACAATCCAGAGAAACTGCCAAGAAATCTGGGTACATGTGTTTGTGTGTGTGGGTATGTGAGTGATTTGACTTTGTATATATAATCTGCATATGCCTATGTAGCTGTAATGTTTGTGTAGCATACCACTTGGCATGTGGAATGTGTACAGAAGAGGTTGAGTACCTTTCTTTGGAATACTAATTATTGATAAAACATGAGTACCATTTTCTGGAAGCCATATTGAAGTTTCTAGTGCCAGATTTAAAACAACAACAAAAAAAGCAAACAAGCAAGCAGAAACGGATATCTATTTCTTCTCACTGCATCATTTTCAAGAAGACCTTAAAATTCCAGGAAAAGGTTGCAGGACAATTTAAGTGCAATGTGGTGAAAATACTAACAGATAACACTCATAGGATTATCATGAGCATCAAATAAGTTAATATTTGCAAAGAATTTAGCACCAAGTATTTGATAAACAACTAAATAAAACCATCCATATTTACTATATTTCACTATAGTATTAAGAAATATTTCTTTGAAACTTTCAGACCTGCTTTGGAATTTGGCTATAGGTTTGGCTAATACACTTGGAAGATAATTTCTACATTCATAGAAGTGTTGGGCCTTATGATAATGGACCATGTGTTCCTTTTGGTTATGCTGATCACAGACCATTTCTTTTTCTGAGACCTCTCTCCTAGACCAATAGAGCTTGGTACTATCAGAAATCCTGAAGAGTCTCAGATTTTACCTAGCTTGAAAGCCAGAAATTGGTCTGGCACAGTATCATGGGTGTTTGTAGAAAACATAAGACATTTGGGTCAGAGATGAAAGACAATTTATTTATTACTCACAGCAATAATTGAATCAAAATAACTGCATTTTGGAGTCAGTTTTCCAAGGCCTGATTCTCACAGGATGACACAAGGAAGGCCAGATGATACTTGCACACACAGTGGGTTGTATTACCAAAATGAGCACTGAGTTTAGGGAACCATATTCTTTTATAATGTGTGGTAAGTATGACTGCCCTGTATTTCAGAGGGAAACATTATAATAAAAATTATCAGCAAACTAAGAATAAACTAGGAACTTCTTGAAGTATAAAAACCTATATCCAATACAATTTTTAATAGTTAAAAAGCAAATGTGTTTCCCTTAAAATTCAGGATTCTGGAAGATGTCCTGGTGGTTCTAGGTAATCAGTTAGCCAAAATAAAGAAATAAAAGCCATCCTGATTATAAAGGAAAAAGTAAAACTATCCTTATTGGCATAAGACTTGATTACCTATATAGAGAAGCTGATTAAATCGACAAGAAAGCTATTAGAGATAATATGTTTTTGGAAAGATTTTACAAAATAGATACAAATATTGTAATACTGTATAATAGAAACAAACAATTGCAAATTGAAATTCTGAAAAAAATTACTCATTTTGTGCAGTAGCAAAAAAATAAAAGAAATATAAGAAATAAAAGATGTGCAAGACCTGTGTACTCTAAACTACAATACCTTGCTGAGAGAAATTAGAGATTTAAATAAGTAACAAGATGGTAGGAAAGGAGATACACTGTCTATATTCTTCCTTCAGCAACAATCATTTGGTAACCATACATGGAAAAATGTGACTTTGTGGGAAGTCTGGGATCCAGGCAGGAGATTGTTAAAACCTGAAGAAGCCCAAGACCAAGCGCTACAAAATATGTGAGTGTATGTGTTCTCCCCATTTTAAGAAGGCAGGCCCATGCCTAGGTGGCAAAATCCCAACCCTGGCCCTAGCTACAGACTTGAAAACAGCCCAGTCTCCATGTGAGGTCAGCTACAGCCCCATGTGATCTTGGTCTTGCTACCAGCACCATTCAACAAGGGTCCCACCCATGCCTCAGGTGACAGACCTGCTGACCTTGGACCTGACTGTACACCCTGTTGTGATTCCAGCCCCACCCCCAACCCTCCATCCTGTCCATTTGGCAATCTGTCAGGAGACAGGACCTGTCACACCTTAGTCTGACTGCATATCCTGATATATCCTATAACTCAGTCCCAATGCCATCCCAGCCATGGGCCAGGACACTCCTGCCCACCCAGGGAAACACACTTGTCCATGCCCTGAGACAGGCCCTCTGATTTAGATATGAATCCTGATCCTGAAACAGTCTGTAATTCAGCCCCAATCCCTTTCTGCTACAGTCTTGTTCACCCAGGGTCCTAGAGGGAGACATGTCAGTCTATCTGTGCAACCAGAGTCAGGTCTGACTGCAGATCCTGAAGGAAGCCTGTGACCTTCCCAGCCCCTCAGCCTTGTTCTGAGGCATATCCTGCCTACCTAGGGAACAAGAGGAAGCCACAGCCACCTGCATACCTGATAACCGGTTGTTGTCTACAGACCTCAAAGCAGACCCATGAACTAGTACTGGCCCTACTGACCAAGGTTCTGGAGGCAGTCCCAATCACTAAGGAACCAGACAGAATTCATGCCTGTCCTAGCCCCTGGCAACAAACTTATTGACTTCAGACCTATCAGCTTCCAGAACCTGTGGTTCTAGGTCCAGTGTTCTCCCCATAACACAAAACAAATCTTAATATCATTCTCCCACTCTCTCTCTTTCCCTCCCACCCTCATTCCCTCCTTCCTCCCCTCCTTTTTAGTGCACTTTTCATAAGGATTAGAATGATGAGGATGATAATCAACCAAAGAGAGAAAATCAACACATCCATTCAATAAATATTGAGTAGATTATTAGGCCTTAAAAACCATACTAGATACTAGAGAAACAAAGCAAAAGAAGGCACATAATTCCCTACTATTAAAAACATATACTCCAGTGGGTTAAACAAGATTTTAAGTGACATGAATATTGTTATATGAATAATTACTGTAAGAGTCAGAAGAAAAATGTACAAGTACTATTAAGTGTATATCTAATAGATGGGTCTAACCACAGTGGAGTGTTAGCAAAGGTCTCCTGGTGAAACAGTTTCCACTGAATCTTTAAAGATGGTTTGAGTTATCCAGGTAAATTAGAAAGGAAGAAAGCATTTCAAAATTAAGGAGAAACTTGGGATCCAGGAGTGAGAGAGTTAAAGAAACGGAGGGTAGGGGTATGATTGATGAGAGCAGTAGAATCTACAACACATAAGAGAAATGGTTGCAAAGATGATGGCTTTGAATAGTTAGGAAAGGATCCATTGAAAGACCTATGAATCAAAAGTAACAAAACATTATTAAAAAACATTAAAGACAATCTTGATAAATGGAAACACAGTGAGTGTTGACTGGGGGGTTCAGTATAGTGTTGGTGTCAGTCAGAATTCAATGTGCTTCTAATACAAATTCACTCTTCCTTGAAAATCAGACAGCTGACAATAAAACTCATGTGGAAGAAAATAGTTTAATATTAATTAAAAAAGTTGTCTCATATGCTATCACATATAGAAAGAAGATAAAGATAGAGTAAGGAAGACTTTGTTGTTTTGTGGAAACAATAAGCATATGTAGCAATGGAATAGAAGAGGTTCCAGGGAGAAGCATCCAAATATGAAAACTTGATATATGACAAAGGTGACTTTAAAAATTATTGAAAATATAATGGCCTATTCAATAAGCAAAGTTGGAGCTAATGGTTGCACAAATAAAAAAAAAATCGTTCTTTAATTAGTACCATGAATTCTTGGGTGTATTATAGCCAAAATGTACGAAGGTAAAACTCAGTGTTTTTTTTTTTTTTTTTTTTAATTAAGAGAGAGTGAAGGAGGTGGGGAGGAGTAAAGGGAGGAGGAGAGAGAGAATCTCAAGCAGATGCCATGCTGAGCACAGAACCTGACTCAGGGCTCAGTCTCACAACACTAAAGTCATAACTTGAGCTAAAACCAAGAGTTGGACGCTAAACCCACTGAGCCACCCAGGCACCCTTAAAATCCAAAATTTTAAAATAAAAATATAAAATAATGTAAGTAATGTAGAATAATAGTTCTAATTACAATGAGAAAGGATGGAGGTCCTTAAATTTTTTTTTAAAAGTTATCACAAAATGGTTTTTAAAAAAAGCTTGAATAATAAGGAAACATACATCTACATATTTGTCAATAAAACGCTAAAATATCTTTGAAGCCTCCAATAGAGTAATTCTGTCTCATAAATTTCTCTCTACCAGAGCCTCCATCATTTTTTTGTATATATGGGTATATATATATACCCAGTCACCCCATCCCCCACCTCCCTTTCCACCACCCCTTGTTTGTTTCCCAGAGGTAGGGGGTCTCTTATGTTCTGTTACCCTCACTGGTATTTCCCACTCGTTTTCTCTCCTTTCCTGTTTATTCCCTTTCACTATTTTTTATATTCCCCAAATGAATGAGACCATATAATGTTTGTCCTTCTTCGATTGACTTACTTCACTCAGCATAATACCCTCCAGTTCCGTCCACATTGAAGCAAATGGTGGGTATTTGTCATTTCTAATGGCTGAGTAATATTCCATTGTATACATATACCACATCTTTATCCATTTATCATTTGATGGACACCGAGGCTCCTTCCACAGTTTAGAAGAGCCTCCATCCTTAATGTGACATTTATCATTATCATGCATGTGCTTTCACTCATCACATACATTTGTAGCCCTACACAAAATGTTCTCTTGCATTCCATAATTTTAAACTATAAGTTATTTCAAACTGCAAGTTTTTCTAAAACTTGTTTTTTTCTATTTGAAAATGTATAAAATTAAAAGTACTATATGAAGCCAGCCAGTACCAACATATGAAATATAGACATTTCATGCTCTATAATAAGCTACAATTTAACCTGTAGGTAATAGGAGCAAAAATTAAACTAAAATGGTTATTCACACTGGTTCTATAGCATTATAAAGACAAGAAACTAAATTTTGTTGAACTGACTTTTAGATATTTCAAAAATGATCTTAACTTCATAATAGCACATATTTGTAAATTAATTTATGAGGTAGTATAATTTAGGAAAAAAGAATGCTTAAATATCTATTAATATCTTTGTTTATGTCTTTTAATTGACCTGTCTAAACCTTTGTCTAGAAACTTGTCAAATACAATAAACATTGAAAACTTAATTTCATTGTTCAGTGGCATCTTTCATACAAGCCATCTGATAAAATATATGACCTAGTTCTCACAGCCTGGGCTACTCATAGTTGTGTGGGGTCCTCAGCAAGCATTTTTTGTGTGAGTCTCTTGTGTATATACACAATTTGACTTAAAAGGAATTATAAAATTCATGAGCCCATGAGAGGTATAGTGATGTATTGAAGAAGATTTAGAAAAATGGAAAAAGAAAAAAGACACATTTTTGTTTATTGTTCAAGATTTCTCATAGTGTCTAGGAACCATATTTTGCTATTCAGATTTGAGAACCCTCTTTTTTTTTTTTTTTTTTTTTTGAGAACCAACTTTTTGAGTTACTAATTGCCAGAAGAACTGATGTTAGATAATTTTATATCTTTTGGGATGCCTGGGTGGCTACATGCCTCTATGGTCTAGTGTCTGCCTTTGGCCCAGGGCATGATTCCGGGTCCGGGGATAGAGTCCTGCATCAGGCTCCCTGCGAGGAGCCTGCTTCTCCTTCTCCCTATGTCTCTGCCTCTGTGTGTGTGTGTCTCTCATGAATAAATAAATAAAATCTTTTTTTTAAAAGTTTTTATATCTTTCACTGCAGTAAAGAATTAGCAACACTGTTGTTACTCACAATGCCATACCAGTTTGGATTACTTTTGCCTCTGAATTTCCCTTTTATCATTTATTTAATACTGTTTGTATCATTAGTCATTATGCTGCATCATTCATTGAGCCACCATAAACCTGACTTCTAATGACTTTCTCAAAGGTTGTTACTTTCTTTGTTGATAAAGCCCTCAAATGTGAGTCATACCAAGAACCTGCAGGAATTGTAAACTCTGCAACCCTGCTATCCACACTTTGCCACCAATGGAGAGCAGAAATGAAAAACGTATGGTCAGAATGAAAGCAGTCTCACGTGTGCCAGGAATATCTATTCTGCTTATGGTATCTGGCAGAGTACATCAACATAACATCCATTAGAGGCAAGAAAGGACAAGAACAGGTTCTGATTAGAGTAAATATCTCAAAAACCCTTGGAGAGATGGGCAAGGCCCTCTTAAATGAATCCCTTAAATTGAAGAAACATTAACTAAGGAACAACTAAGGAGAATCTGAAAGAATGATCTATGTTCACACATACTGAAAATACTAATATTTAAACATCAATAATAATACTAAGTATAGGTCAGCAAGCATATTGGTTATTCCCGTTCAAACATTTCTAAAGTATTATAGGATTTTAGAGCTGGTGAGGAATTAAGTATCATTAATGTAATCCCTTCTAGCATAGCAAAAGCCACTGAAGCCTGTGCGGTAATGCTAAGATTATATTTTTAAGCCTGTTTCCCAGTCTGGCTCACATTGTGTTTTATATAGTCTTATCAAAAGTGAATTGATTTTAATACCTCAACATCCACACATATGTGTTTTATGTCTATTTTGGTTTTCAAATTCCTGCCTCTTAGATCTAGAGTTCTGACACTATGTTTTACCTTTTCCTATTCAAAATTCACTCTCAGTAAGATTTGAAATCTATATTTCACATATGATTTTGAATTATCCCAACATTTTACAGACATTGAGAGGTCTTTGTTCAATATTGTTTCTATTTGTGGAGTTAAAGTATTTGTTTAATGGAACAAAGATTTCATTTATGAATTAAGTAGGTAAACAGGACATTGGGGGAAACGGGGATCTTGTCGTGATTGCTCAGATCACACCATGTGGGCAGCCTAACAATCTGCTTGGGGATTATTTCTACAGACCATTTTATAAATTAGTTAATAAAATGTTTGTAACTGGGCTTTAACCAGATTTCTATCTTCTCTCCACCCGAGCTCCTATTAAAATGGCAATAAAATATTTAAAATGTATAAATCCACAATAATAAAACAGAGGAGGGGCCACACTGACAAAGACGTCAACGGTATTTTGGAAAAGCAGATAGAGGGTGATGAGCGATGCAATAGAGTTGAGGGACCCATAGACCTTGTGTTCAGGCAGAGCAGGATATAGATGGTCAGGAAGCCAGTGTTCCCTAAAAACCACTAGAGGAGTCTGAGATCTTAACACCAAAGTTGAGGTCTGGAGTAAGACATAGAGGTAAAAAAAGAGGAGTGGATGTTATATAGATAATATTCCATCACTACTATCACTACTACAAACATGGAAAATAACAATAGGAAAACTTCTACAGTCTAGGAAAGATACTTGAGAATTTTACTCAGTGGAAATGGAACACTTCCAGAAAAAAGTTATCTGAATTTTGATATTCAGGTATCTCCAATATAATTGTTAGTTTATTGACTTATAGCTTTTTTCCTGCTTATAACTGTTTGTTTGTTTGTTTTTGTTTGTTTAAGAGAGAGAGAGAGAGAAAGCACAGGAGCAGGGTAAGGGAGAGAGAAAGAAGTAGACTCCCTGCCAATTGTGGAGCCCTATTTAGGGCTCTATCCCACAACCTTAAGAGAGTGACCTGAGCTGAAATCAAGAGTCGGTCCTCAGCTGACTGAGCCACCCACGTGCCCCTCTATTGATAACTCTTAAACAAGGACCCCTATCAGTATATACAGAACTGAAATCCAAGTTCTCAGATGCCAGCCAACATGTTATCTTGTAAACAGGACTTTCTAAAGATAGCAGTCTACTATGTTAACTTTTTTCTTTTTTCATTTTTTTAAGGATTTTATGTATTTACTCATGAGAGACAGAGAGAGAGAGAGGCAGAGACACAGGCAGGGGGAGAAGCAGGCTCCATGCAGGGAGCCTGATGGGGGACTGGATCCCAGGACTCCAGGATCACGCCCTCGGCCAAAGGCAGGTGCTAAACCGCTGAGCCACCCAGGGATTCCCATTAACTTTTTTCTTTAAAAAAACATAGGTATATAGAAAAAGGGCAGAAGAAATTTTCTAATAAATATTTGAAATAAATTTTCTACAGCTCATTAATTTATCCAGCAAATTTCTGGTTTTTAAAAAAATTATTATTTATATTTTATTTATTTGACAGAGAGAGAGGGAGAAGCAGACTTCCTGCTGAGCATGGAGCCAGGGTCTCCATCCCAGGACCCTTGGATCGTGACCTGAGGCCAAGGCAGACACTTAAACAACTGAGCCCCCCAGGCACCCTGCTGGGTTTTTTTTAAAAGCTCATCGCTGTCTTAGGCACTTGGAATACAAGAGTGATGAAAGAAAAATGAATAAAATAACTTACTAAATCGTCTGAAATTGAGAAGGTAATAGTACTATAAAAAATGTAGAGAGGAGCAAAGAAAAGTTGAGCTCTGTGTGGGAAGTTTGTGACATTAAATTTTTAGAACTGACCTCACTGAGAAGGCAAGCTTTGATTAAAGACTTAAATGTCAACCATTATGAAGACAGAGATTGAACAATGGATATAGCACCATGGTGAATACTGATGACTTCAACAGGAACAGTTTTAATTGAGTGTGGGAAGCAAAATATTTATTGAATTTAAAAGAGAATATATTTACAGTTTCAGTTAAGATGGAGTAATCATAGTCTACCCCATTTATCCCACTGAATGTAGCTATAAAACCTGGAAATCAAGCATAGTACAGTCATTCACCCTTCTGCCTCCACCCCTTAGATTCTTAGCAACCACTATAACTTTTTGTCTCTATGGTTTTCCCTACTCTGGACATTTTATATAAGTTGAATCATACAATAGGTGGCTTTTTGTGTCTAGCTTCTATCACTTAGCATAATGTTTTCAGTGTTCAATGAGTTGTAAATGAATTCTTACTTTATTCCTTTATATGGTTGAATAATATTCCATTGTATGGATGTACCATTTTTGACCATCTGTTCATCAGTCAGCAATCATTTAGGTTGTTTCCAGTTTGGAGCTATTATAAATAATGATGCTGTGAACATTTATGTACACATTGTTGCACAGGCATGTGTTTTCAGTTCTCCTGTATTTGTACTCAGGAGTAGAATTGCTGTTTTACCTGGTAACTCTGTTAACTTGTGAGGAACTGACAAACTTCTCCAAAATTGCTGCATCATTTTACATCCCTATCAGCAATGAATGAGGGTTGCAATTTCCACATCTTTGCCGACACTTATTATTGTTCATCTTTTTTCTTACAGCCATCCTAGTGGATATACTTCATTTATTTTTGTATCTACTTTATGTTCACCTGAAGAGCACCTGGCATGGAATACATAACAAATATATGTGAATGGGTGAATGATTGAAATAAATACTATTCATGTCTATATAGCCCATGTACAATTAAGGTTTTTGTTTGAATTCCCTCATCAAAAGATAAGTTTTTTCTTCTATTTTACTATTTATGGCATTGAAATCAATCAGTCTATTGGAAATACATTTCTTGTAAATACCAGAATGAAGTTCAAAATATTCACATCCATTCTTGCAGACATTTCCCATCATATATCATGGGTGCCACAAAAATTCCCAGCCAATGATAGTGGTATTTTAATAAGAATTATTTTAATCTCCTCTGATTTCATCAGCTTTTTTTCCCTGTTCTCTGATTTCACCCATCATTTTCTGTTTTCTCTCAAATCAAAGGCTTTTCAACAGGCCATAAAAGAAAAGCAAAAGCAGACAAAAAGTCATTTTGAAAGATAGAGCAATCTGTTCCCACCTCCATTCCTTGGGTCCCTGTGAAACACTAACTGTGAAAATCCTTTCAAAGTTAAAGAGGAGCTTGCTCCTTCTCCCCTTTGCAGCAGTCACAACGCTAGAATACCCTACAAAGAGATATAAAGACAGATTCTCCATTTTGTGTAGCACCTACTCAATGAAATGTATTTTGTATTCCAATTTATTGCTAATGAAACTTAGCTTATAAAAGTTAGTAAGAGCACCTTAATTAATTAATTTATTTTTAAAGATTTATTTATATATTTATTCATGATAGAGAGACAGAGAGACAGAGACACAGGCAGAGGGAGAAGCAGGCTCCATGCAGGGAGCCTGATGCAGGTCAATCCCGGGACTCCAGGATCGCACCCTGGGCCAAAGGCAGGCGCCAAACCGCTGAGCCACCCAGGGATCCCTGAGCACCTTAATTTATGTCACAATATTCCTAGTACCAGTCAAGACCAAATCTGCGCTTAACACATAGAGGAGAAAGAAATAACATATAGACTTCTCTGTTGGCTTTTTCTTTATGGTTCAACTCTAGGGCTAAAAGATTCTTTATTGATGACACGAAACAATTAGCTTTCAATAATAATTTGTAAATCTCACTGATGACTTCCCTAATTGTTCTTCTCTATTGATACATTAACTGATGAGATAATCTATTTATGATTTTATCCAATTCCCTGCATTTGATTGATGCCTTGGCTATTTGATTATACGAAAGATTTTCAGCTTTTAGACAGCTCTGCTACATCTACCTAAACATAATCACTGATCTATTCATAACATAGGTTAAAGGACTTGTAAAAACTTCATTGTTTACCTGGGCCAAAGAATTTTTGCATTTGTTATGTAAAACTATTAAATAATTGCATCATTTCTAGTATATTCCAAGTCCAACCATACTGAAAACTCTTAACATATGCCTGTTTTCACAGGGCAAGGTTTTTAGTTAGCTTTTTTTCCTTCTTTTTAAACATCTGTGTTTGTTTATTGGCAGCATAAATATTTAAAGAGAGGGGAAGAAACCTCAAACTATAAGTGAAATCAGCTTTCTCAGCCCCCTGTTGCTTGAAATAAACTTCATGGAACTTTTCAGTGTGAACATGTAAGAACATGGACTGAAGTTAACAAAAGAATGAGTAATCTTTTGAATGTGTTGTTTATTTCAAAAGTAAATGAAGAAGTGGTTCTCTTCAGAAAGAAATTATATTAAGGTTTTATTGGGTGACTAATGTTCTATACTCCAGGCTGCTAGCTTTAAACTCTGCCCCAGTGCTGTTAACCAGAACCTCTAAGAACAAGCTTAATACATGTAAAAAAAAAAAAAAAAAAAAAAAATATATATATATATATATATATATATACACCATTTTAAAACACTATCACAAACAATATCTCTGGAAGAAGCTTTTGCTTATTTTTTTTTATAAACACTGATTTGTACAATACTGTTCAGTACCAAATCATTGCTAATTTTTTTCTTCAAGTTGGTACTACTTTTTCTATTCTAATGATTTTTATAACCATATTCATTGGTTAAATTAGAAAACGTAGATGGGGATTTCAGTAACTTTTGCTTTGTAGGTATGCCAGCTAATCTTTTATGACTTTGTTTTAGCAGATAATTCTGTTCTAACTAGATGGAAGATAAAGCTGTTAAAGCTGGTGGCTCCCCCCGTGATAGGCCCCTATGTGAGTGATATGTATGTCTGTAGACACACATGTCAGCTAGAAAGTCTGAATGTGCGGCTCGGGGTTTTTGATATATGTTATATTTATCTTAGTTCAATTAGAAAAAAACTTACAAGTGAAATACACAAAGAAGATTTGGACTTTTCATGCCACATATAACTATAGTAATAAAAAGGCTGATACTTGACATGTTGATGGACATCATGTGTATTTCAAATCTGTGAAGAAAAATCAACTACAGTTAAACACAAGGGAAGAAAAGAAATGTTTCCGGGAGGCAAGAGAAACCAAAATGAAACACTTTTGCTTTTAGTTTTCAGAGGGAACATTGCTTCACTCTGTAGGGTCTTCAGTGTACTTAACCATTATAATGCTATATCTGGTATTTATGTTCATAGATCTGAAAGAGGTCATACAACTCCCTTGTTTCACAGTTGAAAATGCGGCCTAAAATTTTCAATATTTGTCTGTGCAAAATCATGAGGGGGATCAAAGCTAAGTTGTCTATTTTGTATGTATGTTTTTATTTTTTCTTTTGATCAGCAGGATATTTCTGATGCCAGTAGATATATGGAAGAAACACAACGTTTTTGTGATGTTAGTAGATACATGGTAGAAAGTATCTCTCAATGATTGTATATGAGATCCTTTGACACTTATGCGTGTCACTTTTCATACATAAAATAATAAAAAGGGCTGTTAAGTGTATCAAGGTAATTGGCTTTGGGAAATTTGAACTTGAACTTCAAAATCTATCCATTAACAACTAGGTGACTTGGGATAAGTTACTTCTGCCTTCTGTGCCTCAGTTCCTACTTCTATAAAGTGAAGTCTTTACAGGAGATAATCTTTGGGTTTCTCTCCAAAATTAACAGTTTGTGATGTATGCTCCAAATATGTGTTTGATAGAATTCTGCTTTCTAGGATCTTCTGTTAAAATGATTTTGTTCTTGTGAAGCAAGTATCTGTCAGAGCCTAATGTCATCTACAGTTTAATATGTTACCTTACATATATAATTAATGTTGAACCTATGATTCCCCTAATCTCCATGACCAGGACATGCTCAAATTCACTAAGTGACCAACCTTAAATCAACTGGGCATTTGCAAAGGTATTTCTGTCTCATCAATTTGGAAGAAATTCAAAGTCCTAAGTTTCCAAAGTGAAAAAATTTGTCCATAAAGTGCACTATACCCATGATACACTATTCAAATTTAACTAAACATTTATTCATGGAAGTTTAGTGAGCTTTTTTGGCAGGTGTTGTAAATTAAAGGGTATAAAAAGGCATACGCTCTTTTTATGGAAGGTGTACTTCAGTGGATTATCACACAAACTCAGGGGGATAGAATGTATCACCTCTGAGGAGGTTCTTTTTAGTATCAAGATTCATTCTTTTAATAGGATTCTGCAGTGAAAAGAATTATCTTTGCCAAACAAATTCACATATATTCAAAGGAGGGTGAGACTAGAAATCTGAACACTGAACACGTGTTATAACGCAAACGCTGTTACTAAGTAGTAATTAAAGCACTGGTCAGGCATCCAATGTCTCTGTGCCTTAAAGATCTTGTCTATTAAATGGACAGGTGACTTTTGACATATTTACCTAGGAGATTTTGGTGAGCATTAGACAATATCATTTATATGCTTAGGGAAAGTTTAAAGTGATGCATGGTAGCATGTCAATATCCTTAATAGCCAACTTGTGAAATGTCCTTCTTTCATTTGGGGAATTAAAGTGTTCCCTCCTCCAACAACTTCCATTATTCTTCAGGGTGAAAACTGAATACAAACTACAAACTAGGGTGTATTACTACAACAACAAGAGTGTGAAGATATCTATTAGTGTAGCTTTGAATGTATCAGTGGTAATTGCCACACACACACACACACACACTCTCTGTCTCTCTCTCTCAATCTCTCTCTGTCTCTCTCAGACACATACTCCTGTCACCTTTTGTACAGTTGTTAATTATAGAGCCAAATCTAGGTTGCCTTCTACACTGTTAAGATAAATATAGTCATCTTGGTAACTTTCTATTAAATCCCAGCATTTTTATTTACATAAATGGCGTAAGAGGTTTTTTCTTTTGCAATGATTTTGCTCTACTGTGCGAGATTTACTTCTCTCTATCCATAAACCTAACTACCACCTAAACTCTTTGCTAATGATTTCAGCTACAGGCTCAGATTTGTTTAATTCTCCATTTTCCAAATCATTAAAAATAGGTCCCTTTCCTGAAGGTTTTCCAACAAAGAGAAATTCAGTTCTCTTTAATTAAATTCAGTGGCCTGAAACACCAAAGAGAAGTAAACTCAGGGGATTCCAACAGGAAGGACTGCTTAGATCAAAGGAAGTGTTCATGTGGTACCAAGTTCAGAATGGGAATTAGAAAAATCCCTGGAGAAAACAAAGTGTAGTGTCTTGCAGCCTTCCATGCTTAATTTTACTTTACCATGTATAAGCTACATGGCTTAGTGCAAGTAATGTTTCACCTCTCAGAGTCTAACAGTCTTCGCCAGTAATAATAAGATGATAATGTCCACCTCTTGTGCTGTTCTCAAAATTAAATATAATATGTAGAATGAGAAAGAAGCCCTTTGGTTAGTATCTATTATATACCTCTGGCTTCTTAAATATGCATCTTAACCAATTTTCACATAAGTCCTTGAGATATATGCTACTACATGTACTTTATAAATGAAGACACTAAAACATGAGGAAGTTGAAAAATAATTATTATATGCATAAGGTAACACAGTTATTGGAACTGAAAATCAAGATTTAAAAATAGATCTACTATACTTCAAAATGTATGTTCTTTCCACTAACTCATGGTTTCTTACACAGGATTTCCAGTATATATCACTTCTATTTATTTAGAAATCACTAGAATGAACTAGAGCAATAACTTTCAAAAACTTCCATCTCTGCCAAGTTTAAGTACCTCTAGTACATCAAGGAGCAACAACACATAGATCATTTATCAGTCTCATAAGCCATTGAATTGGAGCAAAAGAAAAGCCAACTTTGAGACTAACACATCTGATTACATATCTGAGTTCCTTATTGATTAGATGTGTCTTTTTGCACAAATTATTTAAATTCTTTGAACCTCATTTTTTGTCATCTGTACAATGGGAATTCTAAAAGCCTTATCACAAATTTGTTGTGAAAATTAAATGAGAGTGACTGAAGTAAGGAGGCCAACTAAGCTGATGTTTCTACTTCATCTCCCATTTAAAATCCCATAAAAACCTCCAACAAACATTTTAAATAAAGAAATACTCATGGGGGTGAACAAAGAGTGCCATCAGGAAGGCATACATCTTGAAGGAATTCCTAAAAATCAGACAGTAGAATAACTTAGTTCTACAGAGAAATAAGACTAGAAAATATTACTTCACTAACACGATGCAGAAGACTAATGGGTAGGAAAGTGAATACAGAGACAACAGGGGATTGGTAGATCATGAATCTGCATGATCTACCATGATCAACAGAGGTAGGGTAGATCATGAATATGTAAGCAACAGATAAAAGACAAGAAAGACATTCTGAAAAAACAAGAGGATTGTACTTAGTTTAGGACAAAATAAACATGTCTCTGAAAGAGTTACTTGAAGATGCAGTCTGTAAGATGAAAAAACTGAATCTAAGGAAGAGTAAAATATTAAAAATAGCGTTAAACAAATCAAGTTGTAAAAATTATGTTTAGAACTAATTTTGAGGTCAATGAAAATCATAAAAATACTGGTGATGGTTCAAGACCGAGAGACAAAGCACATCCTGAATAACCCAGTGATGGAAGGTTTCAGTAGCCTGCTCTTGAAGTTTCCAGACCCCTTCAATGCATATCCATCTCTTGTTCTAGCCTGTTTTGAAGATGTTTCATGAGAATCAAGTTATATGAGTTCTGTGAGTCATTTTAGCAATTAAATATTTAAAGTAATTAACAAATAATTATCACAGTATGTATCCTCTTTTTAAGTACCAGATTATACATTGTTAGGTAGGTATAAGCTCATGCTTTACTGAAATCAAGGTGCAGATCATGAATCCATCAACAGCGCTACATCCAAAAAAACCATGGTTACCAAATACCATTTAACTCTGATTAGTATGTTCTATAGCTTTGGCCAATGGGCATTACCAGGCCTCAGACATTCCTGAGAGAAGCATGTAGTCAATTCTGCTTGACTAAGATTTACTCATTCCATATACATATTATCTTCAAAAGCATGTGAATCAATCAAAATTTTATTGGTTTATTATGTCTAAATGAAACTTAGTAAATTCCAAAGAGCAGAAATCCTGCAAACTGTATTTGATCATAGTAAGATAGAATCAGAAGAGAATAGGCCTTTTCAGATTTAGAAAAAAAATTTCTAGCCAGTCTTATCCATATATTCATCAAAATTATGTGTTGAGATTTATCTCATGTTTTAAGGAATATATTAATTTTATTACAAAACTAGAGTGATTATTTCAGTAAGGCAATACAAAAACATTTCATGAAATTTTATTTCCATTCAGGATAAAAAACTTGGAAAATCAGATGAGAAGAAATTCTCAAAATCTCTTAAAGTGCATCTACTAGATATCTACAAAAGAAAATCATTATTATTGGTAGAAACTTAAGCATTAATGGGGATCCCTGGGTGGCTCCCATATCGGGTTCTCTGCATGGAGCCTGCTTCTCCCTCTGCCTGTGTCTCTGCCTCTCTCTCTCTCTCTCTCCCTCTCTCATGTCTTTCATGAATAAATAAAATCTTAAAAAAAAAAGGCAGGAAGTCAGTATCCTGGACTTAAAAAAAAAAAAACTTAAGCATTAAAATCAGAAAAGTAAAAAATGTTTTTCTCAATGCTAGGAATCATTCTTAATGTAGAAATCATAGTTAAGACCAACAAGTAGAAGAAATAAAAAGTATACCAATTGAAAAGAAACAAGGATAACTATTTTTTGGTCTATACAATTGTATATCAATATAAAACAAAAAATAAAAATAAAAAATAAATAAAAAATAAAAAACACTAGGACAAATGATGAACATAATAAAAAATAACAATACTAGCAGAAATTTGTACAATACTTGACATATAGAGCATGTGTTCCAAGTCTGTAGACATATTAAACGACAAATTCTTTATAACAAATTAATGAGGTTATTTCTATTGTTATCCCATTTTACTGGGATAACAGATGAGGAAATTTTAGTGCACACTGGCTACATAACACCAAATAAGTGGCTGAGGAGGGAGTTGTATTCACAGAGTATATGCTTTACCACTAGGTTGCATTTTTCAACACTCTAGAAATAACCAAATGGAATATGCAATTGTAATAACATTGCAGCAAGAGAAATTGTTAAATAACAATTGTTAAATAACTCAGTAAGTCAAACAAGAGAAAGGCATGACCATTAAAAAATATTCAATAATAGCCATGAAAATTTTGAGATTAAAAAAATATATAATAGCATACCACTCCAATCAATAAAACTACACAAATAAATTTTATTAATTGAATCCATGAAAATAATATATTACTGATATATGAATAAACAAGTGGATCAATGAAATAATGAAAAATCAGAAAAAATTATATATGTGATACAGTTTTGATAAAAGTGGTATTGTGTATCAAAGGAAAATATATTAGAGTTTTACACTAATATATTACACTATTAGGCCTAAAGATAATTAGATCTTTATGTGAAGATAAGCATTTACACTTTTTCTTCTAACTTTACACAAATAAATTATAGATGGACTGCATAACTAAAAATAAATTAGAAGGAAACTTAAAAGATTGTTTTAGTAAATTTGTGATGAGAAGGCTTTTCTAGGGACACCTGGATGGCTCAGTGATTGAGCATCTGCCTTCGGCTCAGGGCATGATCCTGGGGTCCTGGATCAAGTCCCACATTGGACTCTGCAGAGAGCCTGCTTCTCCCTCTATGTCTCTGTCTCTGTATCTCTCTCTGTGTCTCTCATGAATAAATATCATGTAAAAAAAAAGGCTTTTCTAAATAAGTCACAAAATCCCGAAGGCATAAAACTAAGGCCAATATTTTTAATTATTATATTTATATAATTTATAGTTATATTTATTATGTTTATATTTATTATAGTTATATATTACTTTTAGTTATAAAATCTGTATAATGAAGCATACCAAAAAGAAAAAAATTCTATGAGAAAAAATGACAAAGTATATAATAATAAAATTAATACCTAGAATATATATTTTTTACATTTTTTAAAATTTAAGTTCAATTTGCCAACATATAACACTACTGCTCATTTCCTCAAGTGCTCTCCTCAGTGCCTGTCACCGAGTTACCCCATTCCCCTGCCCACCCACCCTTCTGCAACCCTTTGTTTGTTTAGGAGTTAGGAGTCTCTCATGGCTTCTCTCTCTCTAATTATCTCCACTCAGTTTCCCTCCTTCCCATTATAATCCCTTTCACTATTTCTTATATTCCTGTATGAGTGAGACCATATGATGATTTTCCTTCTCTGATTTATTTCACTCAGCTTAATACCGTCCAGTTCCATCCATGTCAAAGCAAATGGTATTCATCCTTTCTGATGGCTGAGTAATATTCCATTGTGTATATAAACCACATCTTCTTTATCCATTCATCTGTCAAAGGACATCGTGACTCCTTTCACAGTTTGGCTATTGTGGACATAGCTGCTATGAACATTGGGGTGCAGGTGCCGCAGCATTTCCCTACATCTGTATCTTTGGGGCAAATACCTAGTAGTGCAATTGCTGGGTTGTAGGATACCTCGATTTTTAACTTCTTGAGGAAATTCCACACTGTTTTACAGAGTGTTTGCACCAGTTTGCATTCCCACCAACAGTGCAAGACAGTTCCCCCTTCTCCACATCATCTCCAACATTTGTTGTTTCTTGTCTTGTTAATTTTCGCCATTCTCACTGTGGTGAAGTGGTATCTCATTGTGTTTTTTTTTTTTTAAGATTTTATTTATTTCATAATAGACACACAGAGAGAGAGAGAGAGAGAGAGAGAGGCAGAAACACAGGCAGAGGGAAAAACAGGCTCCATGCAGGGAGCCTGATGTAGGTATCAGTTGGGACCTGATTTTTGACCCAGTATGTGGTCTATTCTGGAGAACATTCCATGTGCGCTTGAGAAGAATGTGTATTCAGTTGCTTTTGGATGTAAGTTCTGTAAATATCTGTGAAATCCATCTGGTCCAGTGTATCATTTAAGGCTCTTGTTTCTTTGGAGATGTTGTGCTTATAAAATATGTCAGTTGCAGAAAGTGCCGTGTTGAAGTCTCCCAGTGTATTACTATCTAAGTTTGTCTTTACTGTGGTTATTAATTGATTGGTATTCTTGGCAGCTCCCACTTTAGGGGCATAAATATTCATGATTGTTAGGTCTTCTTGTTGGATAGACCCTTTAAGTATGATATAGTGTCCCTCTTCATCTCTTACTACAGGTCTTTGGGATAAACTTTAATTTATCTGATAGGAGGATTGCTACCCCCGCTTTCTTTTGAGGACCATTTGAATGGTAAATGGTTCTCCACCCTTTCATTTTCAGGCTAGAGGTGTCTTTAGGTCTAAAATGAGTCTCTTGTATATAGCATATAGATGGGTCTTACTTTTTTATCCAGTCCCAAACCCTGTGTCTTTTGATGGGATCATTAAGCCCATTCACGTTCAGAGTAACCATTGATAGATATGAATTTACTGTCCTCGTAATACCTATTCAGTCCCTGTTTTTGTGGATTATTTCTTTGGGCTTCCTCTTTCTTTTACAGGGCCCCCCTTAATATTTCTTGCAGAGCTGGTTTGGTGGTCACATATTCTTTCAGTTTCTCCCTATCTTGGAAGCACTTTATCTCTCCTTGTATTCTGAATGAGAGCCTTGCTGGATAGAGTATTCTTGACTGCATGTTCTTCTCATTTAGGACCCTGAATATATCCTGCCAGCCCTTTCTGGCCTGCCAGGTGTCTGTGGAGAGGTCTGCTGTTAATCTAGTATTTCTCCCCATGTAAGTTAGGGATCTCTTGTCTCTTGCTGCTTTAAGGATCTTCTCTCTATCTTTGGAATTTGCAAGTTTCACCATTAAATATCAATGTGTTAAATGGTTTTTATTCATTTTGGGGGGATTCTGTCTCTTGGATATGAATGCCGTTCCCTTCCCCAGTTTTGGGAAGTTCTCAGCTATGATTTCTTCAAATAAACTTTGTGGTCCTCTCTCTCTCTGTCTCTTCTGGAATCCCAGTTAGGTGTATATTCTTCCTTCTCTATCATTTATTTCCCTAAGCCTTTCCTCATGGGCTCTTCATTGTTTTTCTCTTTTTTCCTCAGCTTCCTTCCTTACCACCAACTTGTCTTCTATGTCACTGACTCTTTGTTCTACCTCATTAACCTTCGTCGTAAGGACCTCCAGTTTGGATTGCATCTCATTTAATTAATTTTTAATTTTGGCCTGATTAGATTTCAATTCTGCAGTAACAGAAGTCTCTAGAGTCCTTTATGCTTTTTTTTCCAGAGCCACTAGTAGCTTTATAATTGTACTTCTGAATTGAATTTCTCACAATGTATTTAAATCCAAATTCTGTAGCTCTGTGGCAGACAATACTGTTTCCAGTATTTTGTGGTGAATTCTTTCTTTTAGTCATTTTGTCCAGTGCAGAGTAGCTGTATGAGTGGGCTGAGTCAAAAATATCAACCACGACCTAAGTAAAATATACCCTTGATGATTCTGAAGAGGTCAGAGACCAGAAAATAAAAGAAAAAGAAGAAAGAACAAAATAAAACAAAAGGACCACTAAAGTGAAAAATAAATTTTAAAACAAAATAGTAAAAAGAAAAAAGAAAATGAAAAGTAAAGAGAAAAGAAAAGGGGGGTGGTGGTGGTGAGGAAGTGGTAGTGGAGAGAGAATATAGTCTACCTGATGGGTCCTAGAGAGTGATCCTCTTGGCTCTAAGTGTATTCTGTTCTGTGTGTTAGAAGATGCTGAAGCCCAAATTTATATAAATCAGCAATACTTATATAAAGCTCCAACATTGACCACAAAAACATAAACAAGATGAGAGAGAGGGGCAGAAGGGGAAGGAAAAGAAAATATAATCTCACAGAATGAACCAACACTGTGTTCCACTTGGTTCTGGGTGAATTTTGGTCGTGTTTTAGAAAGTATTAACTTCCACCATTTTAAAACAAAATGAGGCAGAAAAAACAAATACTCATATCTTTTGCATCTACCAAAATTACATTGAATATGTTGAAGGAAATCCAGAAGTGAAAAATATATCTAAGACATGTAATTGTAGAAATATGAAAGTCAAAAACGAAAAAAAAAAAAAACAAAAATGAAGATTTGGTAAAATATTGCAGTTAGGCTGGGAAAAGAGAAAAAATATTGGAAATTTTTAGTCTGATATAAAAATGAGTCATAATGGGAAAAAAAAAGGAAAAAAAAAAAAGGACCCTCTAGTTCTATATACCATTTTCTCTCATTTCTGGAGCTTTCCAGTGCTGCTTGTTCCGTAAACTTTCCTTTCCCTTGTACTTCCAGCAGTTCTTCTGGGGAGAGGTCTGCTGTGCTGATTCTCAGGTGTTTGTGCCTGGGTAGAGATGCCCCACGGCTTGCCAGGTGCTGGACTGAGTATGAGCTGTTTAGCCTCTGAGGCCTTTGTTCCCTAGAGACCCCACCTCTCCCAGGCACTGGGTGAAACAAAGAGGAAAAAAAAATGGTGGTGGCCAGATTTCCAGCTCTGGAGTCAAGCTTCTTGTGAGTAACTAACCACAGTCTCCCTGTCCACACTGGCCTAGATGCTCCTGGGGGCAGGTGTGGGTGCACTTATCTGCACAGCTTGCAGGGCGCCCCTGGGCAGAAGAGTTCTCGCTTTCCTGTGCCTTCCCTGCTTCTGCTTGTCCCGGGGAATGCAGGATCCCCAGCTTTGTCCACTTGAGCACCCTGGGATTTGGGGCCCTGCGCTGCTGAACCCACACTCCTGGGGACCACCTTTCCCAAAGGAAACAGGGTACAGCCACCTCTGTCTGGAGCAGGCCCGCCCAACCGACTGGTTTCTCCCAAGTGCCCCAGAGGGCTGCAGCGCTCCAGCCCTTTACCCATATGGGACTGTGGTTTGAGGGGAGCTTTCCCCGGGCGCCCTGCCTCTTATAGTCACTCCAGAAATCTTGAGGCTTCACTGCTCCTCCAGCAATTCTGCCGAATTTCCCTGCTAAGCTCTTTTCCATCAGGGAAGACTCTGGCATGGATTTTTAAAGTTGCTGCTTCTCTAGGGCTTCTCCAGGCTGCCCTGAGGCTTTTTCCACTGGGCCTTAGCCCTGCTAGTCACGATTTCCCTCTTCCACTTTATTGTTGTTTATCTGTTTGTTAGTTTTTGCCTTCCTCCCTTGTTAGAAGCGAAAACTTCTGTCTCTGTAGCATTCCAGCTACAGGTCAATTTCGTAGGTGTTCAGGGTGTTTTGAAAGTTACTTGGTAAGTTTGTGGGGCCAGATAAGTTGCAGACCCCTACTCTTCTGCCATCTTGCTCCTCCCCCAATATCTAGAATATATAGAGAAATCAAAATGAATTGAATAAAAAAGGTTACAAACAAGAAATTTACATAAAGAAATATATAGCCAATTGTGTTTAAATACAGATGTTTACTTTCTTTAATAGGGAAATAGTATATATTTTTTCATATATTTTATATCGGTTTTCTATTGCTTCCATAATAAATTACGAAAAACTTAGTGGCTTAAAACAGCACAAATTTATTATCTTACAGTTCTGGTAGTCTGACACAGATCCCATCCCACTGGGCCAAAATCAAGGTGTCAGCAGGGCTGCATTCCTTTCTGGATGCTATAGGGGAGAAACTGTGTTCTTGCATTTTCTAGCTTCTAGATGCTTCCTGATATGCTTCTATTATTCAGCTTATGTAACTTTAGGTTTCCTGCCATCTAAGATCCCACCAGGAGGGGTGTTTTGGGATAGGTGTGTTGTACCAATATATGTTAGCATCTTATAGCTATATACGTGATTATCTAAAAATACGAAGACTTTCTATTACTTAAAATATCGATCATTTTAGAATTCTAACTTATGTTATAATGAAAATGCCATCTTAATGCATTTTATCTTTTGTGTGTGTGTGAGACTGGTTTTTTCTTTAGTTTTTCTATAGTCTTTTCATTAAGAAGATAATCTTGCAGTTCTTTTGTTGTATTCTATTTCTGACCCTGCTACCCAAAGTACTATTTTCAGGGATAGAACTATGTTAGGATTCAATATAATTTGCTAACAACAATTACAGAAACTTGAAGTTGGGGTTAGTCTTAGATATTAGACTCATTAGGAAGATATTAGCATTTTGTGGGGGGCAATCCTTAGTTGTTCAGGGATTTTCCACATGTAACAGTCAGTACATTTAACACATTCTTGAATTTCCTTCATTAGAACAGCCAAAACACCCAGAGACATTTCCAAATTTATCTTTCCAAATGGATATTTGGGAAGACTCAGGCTGCAGAACATGAAGAAAGTAGCCAAATTCAGAGTTATGATGAGTGTAGAGAAATGGTAAAAGCCAGTATTTCTTGATGCCCTTCCTCTCCTGTTTGCTTTCTAAAATCTGTCTCATAAATTTATTTTCATTTTTTTAAGATTTTGTTCATTTATTCATGAGAGACAGAGACACACAGAGAGAGGCAGAGACACAGGCAGAAGGAGAAGCAAGCTCCATACAGGAAGCCCAATGTGGGACTTGATCCCAGAACTCTAGGATCACACACTGAGCCAAAGACAGTCACTCAACCACTGAGCCACCCAGGCGTCCCCATAAACTTATTTTCAAAATGCAACCTTTCTATAATCACATAAACTTTGTATCTATCTTAACAATGACTTATATATATATATACACACACACACACACATATATATATATGTAAGTCTTAATTATGATATAAAAGCAAGAATTTGCAGTAAGTTAAAGTGGATTACTTGTCAATTTGATGAGATAATTAATGAAGTAAGATGAGATAAGTAATAAGATTTACTCTTTACCAAAAAATTTATTATCTGAAGGAAGAAATAGAGTTGTTTTTACAGGGACACAGAATATATATATATATACTGAACTTTGAGCCAGCAAAACATGTCTTTTGCCAACATAATAGCAAACCTCTAGATATTTTTTTCCATATTTGGGTGAGTGAGAGGATAGCACATAACACCTATGAAATATAAATTTAAAAATCCAAAATGGGGATCCCTGGGTGGCGCAGCGGTTTAGCGCCTGCCTTTGGCCCAGGGCATGATCCTAGAGACCCGGGATTGAATCCCATGTCGGGCTCCCGGTGCATGGAGCCTGCTTCTCTCTCTGCCTATGTCTCTGCCTCTCTCTCTCTCTCTCTGTGACTATCATAAATAAATAATAATAATAATAATAAAAATCCAAAATGTTTGCATTCTATAAATATATGAAAAATATTAACAGTCATCCCAGTCATTTGATTTATTCAGTGAATACTCTGAAACTCTACAACATACATGAAAAACCTAAGTTCTTCTAGGTAAGGAATTTTTAGTCCAAGAAAAAAATCTTAATGGGAAGCTGAAAGTACACAAATCAGTGATGTAATGCAAAACATAAGAAAGACTATTAAAGCCCTAGGGAGCACTGGGTGTTATACTATATGTTGTCAAATCAAATTCCAATAAAAATATATACAACAACAACAAAAAGAAAGTCCTGGGGATATGCAGGGAGAAATTTGTATCAACCTGTGAAAGAAACTTCCCTCCTTCTGTGTCATCAGAAAATCTTTCAGCATTGTGTACATCAGCTCAAATATAGGCTAGAAAAAAAGAGGAACTGCGTACTCTGTGAATTGGAGGAACCAAGATCTACGCCACTTATGGCAAAGAGGAAAGACAGTGCTTAGCTGAAGCTGATCCAAAAACTTTTCCTCATAGCTTAAAAATATTGATATATATCAGATGCTAATGATAGGATTCAGGAAGAAATCTGCTTTGCATCTCAATGAATATCAGGACACATGTGCCTATTACAAAACAGAAGCCAGCAAATAGGAATCTCTAGAAACTTTGTAAGACTGAACACAGAAGCAAAGCCAGTCTGTAAAGATCCTTTTGACAAACCAAGAACAGAATGAAGTGGCTGCAATTGCTGATTAGATAAAAGAGTTATGCAGACCAAGGAGTTGTCAGTATCTATATGCAGTCTAACCACGTAATGATTAATATCCGTGTAATATTTTATTTCCTGCGAATTAAACTTCTTAATATAACTTCTTGTAAGAGTGCCTGTCTAGTATTTTAGCTTCACTAGAAAGTGCTGGAAAAGTGGAAATATGACTCCTGCCAAAAGTCCATGAGAATAATTATCCAAAGAAATGCATGCCACATATACAACTAATTGAGGTGTTACCTGCATAGGTAAAAGCAAAACTCCTAATTGGTTTTTGTCCAATTTTCATTCAAAAGCTACTGCACCAGAAGTTTGTGTTTGAGGTAGGTTTGCTCTAAGCAAATGCTTGTATTTAAGGGTAAGACAAAAAATATGCATCAAAGAGGCCAGCAAAAAGAAACACTAATTCTGAAATAGTAGCCCATAAAAATACTTAAGACTCATCTAAATCCCCTTCTTCTCAGAGCCTTCCTTCACCCACCCTCAACAGGTATACACTCCTGATCTTGAGATTCCAGTGCAAATAATAATAATAGTAATAATAATATCCCCTGCTTGTGGCTCCAGCAGTAGCTACCCAGTGGACTTCCTATGGTTCATGAGCCCCTCATTATAGCACACCAGGAAGCTCAGTGGATATTGAGCTTTCCTTATAGAACAGATACATGTTAAGAAGGGAAATTTATTTCCTCATTCTTTAAAGAACACAAGGTCAAAAAAAATAACACAAAGTCATCAAAATAACATGGGATGACTGGAGATGGAATAGAAGAGTTCTGGTACTGACAGGACTTAAATACACCTGCTACACATGTCCTTTGTATTATAAGGCCCCATCCTTAGTGCTGAAGGCCATCCTGTGGTGGTGTTTTCTGTAGCTATTATCAAAGAAATAATAGATAAGTTTGGGTTATTTACTATGTACCAGATACTCTGAAATACATAATCCTATTTAATCATTACAAGGAACTTTGTATATATCATCGCCTTTTTTGCAAGTGAAAAAACTAAAGCCAAGCAATATAAATAACTCACTAAAAGTCACAGAGCTATACAGAACTCTTGAGGGACAGACAGTAACCTTGAACTCAAGTCTTATGACTCAAAGTCAGAAGTGAGGCTTTGTCATCAATGTGGAATTAATATCTACTCTGTGCTCTCTCAATTCCTTGTTTCCTCAATAATAATAAAGGCATACTAATAGTAGATAATAAGAGTACTTAACATCACAGGATTGGTAGGATGATTAAATTAGATGTTTTATGTTTAAATGAACAAATTATTTTCTATACAAATAGTAAGTATTTAATAAAGTCAACTACTGTTTTTATAATTACAACCTGCAAGTATCTTATCCTCTGTTCTTCCCATTAATTTTATAATCCTACTTTATGTCAAGTATTGTTCAAAATGACTAGTACATAGATTTTATCCATAAGGCATATGCAGACCTTGGGGAAGGATCTATGAAGTAAAAATTATTGAAAATTTATATTCTTCAAAGGAGACAGCTGTATATGCAGAGTATATGTATATATGCAGAGTTTGATGGGGAATAAATGAATATGAAGTCTCATTTCTATTTGGAGAAGAGGATGAATAAAATGGGGCTTTATAAGGAATGTTGGCATTCACCGGAAATTAGACACTTTTCCCCCTAGTACCTTATTGATGCTACTATCCTTTCTTTTCACATGTATTATTTCTAGTGGAAAATCTGCTATAATTCTTAACTTTATTCCACTCTACATAGTTGTATTTTTCTCTCTAGTTGCTTTTAAGTTTTCTTTTTTCTTTCTTTTTTTTTTCATCACTTCTATTAAGCAATTTGATCATGATGTAGAGTCTTGGTGTGGTTTTATTTGACAGAGAGAGAGAGAGCAATCACAATCAGCAGAGAGGCGCAGAGGGAAAGGGAGAAGCAGACTCCCTGCTGAGCAGGAAGCCGGACTTGGGGTGTGATCATAGAACCTAGGGATCATGACCTGAGCTGAAGGCAGATGCCTAACCGACTGAGCCACCCAGGCACCCTTGGTAATAATAATTTTTAATACCCATTGGCTACTAATTCTAGTATCTACACTATTTCTGGATTTATTTTTAGTGATTGATTTTTTTACTCCATTATGTGTCATATTTTTCTGTTTTTCTGTTTCTTTGCATATCTAGTAATTTCTGATAAGATGCCAGACTAATGCTTTTATCTTGTTGGGCTCTGGATGTTTTTGTGTTCCTTTAATTATCACTGAGCTTTGTTTTGGGATGCAATTATGTTACTTAGAAATGGTTTGATCACTTATAGTTGTTTTGTGCTTTCTGAGGCTGATCCAGAGCAGTGTTCCACTTAGGGCTAATATTTTTCTCCACTATCTAAACAGTACTTTTCTGAGTACCATACCTAATATCCCATGAATTTTGAAGGTTTTCTGCTCTGGTTTATGGGAACACAATTACTGGTTTTATGAAAAGTAAAGGGATTTTTGTTTTGTTTTGTTTTCCTTTTGAGTGCTCTTCGCCTCCTGGCTGTGAAGAACTTTTCCTATGCAAATATACTGAAATCAGTACTTTATTTAAAACATAAGGGGAACCTCTGTAGATATCCAAAACTCTCTCTCTGTGAAGCTTTCTTGTTTGACACTTCCCTATCAACTTAAGCTACCTTACCTTTTCTTAATTTTTCAATCTGTTGCCTTAGCAGAGAGCAATTGTTATTGTACACTTAGATACCCACTCTGTGTGCTACAGCCAAAGAACTCATTAGGCAGTAGGATGGGGCAAACAATCTTTATTTCACTTTTCTCAGAAATCTCTGTCTACCGTTACAGGATATATAATGTCAAAAAACCCACATTGTTTCATATAGTTTTTCTTGTATATTAGTTTTATAATTTGAAGGGATATATCTGATCCCTATTACTGCATATGACCAGAAGTGGAAGCTCCTAGATATATTCGTATTTAGATGCCTATTAGACATCCAATCAAAGACATCAAATAAGCATGTGGATATTTGAGTTTGGAGTTCAGGGTGGTTATCAAAAAGATCATATCAAGAGTGAGTATAAATAGGGGTAAGAGATAAAAGAACTGAGTCCTGGGTCACTCTAGAACTTAGAGGCAGGGTGATGAAGAACAGCTTGTAAGAGAAAAGAAGGGGCCATAAGGTAATGGAGAAATAGACACATAGAAGGTCTTTTGAGTCAGGGAAAGAAAATAAGGAGAAGAGCAGTATCAAATGATCCAGAAATTCCAAATATGATGAAAACCAATTAAATTTCTGTTGAAACTGAATAACATGGAGGCAGTTGACAATGTTGATAAGGCAGTCTCTGTAGGGTGTGGAGTGGAGGAAGCTTGGTCCAGGTGGGTCCAAGAGATAAATCAGAGAGAACTAGTATACATAACTCTTTAGGGAGGTTTTGATGTAAAGGGAAGGTGAGACAAGGAGAAGTAGTCAGAAAGGGAGGTAGAGTCAAGAGAATTTTTATTTTTTAAAAAGGGAGAAATAACAGCATGACTCTTGTGATGGAAATGATTCATTAGAGAGAGAGAAAAAATATTGCTTGAAAGATGTGGATAGGGAATTGAAGCAATCTTTTCCAGTAAATCAGAAATGATGGGAACTAATGTATAAATTGAGAGGCAGTCCTAGGTAGATGAGTGGGTATTTCCTTGTTCAGTGAAATACAGTTATCAATTTTTATTAACAATAGCAGAAGAGATCTTGTAGGTTTGAGAGAGGAGCTAATATGAAGTATCTGGCCAGAGGAATGGAGGAAAAAAGAACTAGGGAATTTTAGTGTGATTACTGGGCAGCATTAATGTTTTACTTAAGTTCAGTGATCATGAATGTTAAAGTGAGAACAGTCACATGGTTGTCCATCTTTCTCCACTGCCATTTAGCTATGCAGGTATATGTTCAGAGGATGGATTTAACCAGGTTATAGTGTTGCTAAACTGGCATAATGAAATAAGAACATAGCAAGTACTTGAGGGAGTAGCAAAAGAAAGCTTGTAAGGATTGATATGGAGTAAAGCCAGACAAGGAAGTAAGGAAGACATGAGAAAAATGAGATATATTGAAAATTATGTTGACAAATAAATACAGTACAGGAATTCTTCTTTGTGCTGTGTATATAAAGATCAATGGAAGGAAGAAATAGCCTGGTTAAAGAATTGTTAGAATTGGCTCACTAAGAAGAATAAATTGAAAAGACAGGAGGTGTAAGCAGAAAATCCTGACTATTTAATCTACTAGTCCTTGGTTCTCAAGCTTTAGCATTAGAATTGTATGACTTGTATAACTTGATAAAGCTCAGATTTCAGGACCTCCCTCCATCCTTGAGTTTCTGATTCAGTAAATTTAATGGATTCCTAGGTGGAACTTCATGGGTGCTAGTCCAGGCATCACAGTTTGAGAACCACTGTTCTATACCTCTCAGAACCCTGAATTCTAAGTTACTGCTGCTTGAGAAAGCAAAAGAGAAATGCACTTATATTGGAATGTGAGTAATTGAAAACAACTGAAAATGTAGGCTTCAAATAATTAATATATACTTGTTTTTTATGTGTGTTATATATTCTATCAAGGACTTTTATAATTTTGTAATAAAAACAGTGAAATTTAAGTTGAGTTTTAGGTATCCTAAAAAATTAAATGTCAAGCCTAGTATTCAGCTACAGATCATGAAGTCATCTAACTGCAAATTTTTTTTTGACTGCAAATTATTTTAAGAAAAATTTCTTTTTATGATAAAAATCTATTTCAGCGGTTAAATGGTATCTGTTTTCCTACTATATTGATTAACTTTTTATTTCTCTTTAAATGGAAATCTGGACGTTTTTGCCATGCACTGGCACCTTATTTCAAATAAGGAGTCTGGGAAAAATACTTGTTAAATATTTAAGCTGATCACCAGAAAATAGAAAGAGTGCGCAGTGACCTAACCAGCTGCAAGAAGGGACATGAGTAGGAATGGGAATTACATTTTTATGTAAATGCACCATGGGCAATGGTGCAAATGGGGCACAATTGGTGCAAATCTTCAGGCATCTGCTCATAATTTTATTGATGGAGCTAAATGATTGATATGTCATCTAGATCTACATCTATTTAGTGCAAACAAGGTGTATAGTATGTAGCTAGTCATATAATAGGACTTCCATAAATATGGGAATGCTATATATCCATTGGACTAATAAATGGGTAGTAAACTATGGCCCCTGGGCATATCTGGTCATGACTATTATAAAATATTATTGGAACCCAGCCATTCCCATTAGTTCATATTTTTTCTATGGCTGTCTTCCTGCTACCATAGCAGAGTTGAATACTTGACTGAGTATGGCCCACAAAACCTAAAATATTTACTATCTGACACTTTACAGAAAAAAGTTTCCTGCCCTCTGACAATATTATGGACAGCATGAGCCAGGCGTTCTGGATTCCTATGTTCCTTGCATTTAAAAAACTGATCATTCTTATTCTAACATTTAAATCAATCAAAAAGACAAAAAATCCAGAAAACTGATCTATGAAGGCATTTTTTTGTATATTTTTATACAAGTTCAATTTGCCAAAATATAGCATAACACCCATTGCTCATCCCATCAAGTGCCCCCCTCAGTGCCCGTCACCCAGTCACCCCATCCCCCACCCACCTCCCTTTCTACCACCCCTTGTTTGTTTCCCAGAGTTAGGAGTCTCTCTTGTTTCTGTTACCCTCTCTGATATTTCCCACTCATTTTTTTCTCCTTTCCCCTTTATTCCCTTTCACTATCTCTTATATTCTCCAAATGAATGAGACCACATAATGTTTGTCCTTCTCCGATGGACTTATTTCACTCAGCATAATACCCTCCAGTTCCATCCACGTTGAAAAAAATGGTGGGTATTTGTCATTTTTAATGGCTGAGTAATATTCCATTGTATATATAGACCACATCTTCTTTATCCATTCATCTTTCCATGGACACTAAGGCTCCTTCCACAGTTTGGCTATTGTGGACATTGCTGCTATAAACATTGGGGTGCAGGTGTCCTGGCGTTTCACTGCATCTGTATCTTTGGGGTAAATCCCCAGCAGTGCAATTGCTGGTTTGTAGGGTAGTTCTGTTTTTAACTCTTTGAGGAACAGTTTTCCAGAGTGGCTGTACCAATTCGCATTTCCACCAACAGTGCAAGAGGGTTCCCCTTTCTCCACATCCTCTCCAACATTTGTTTTTTTCTGTCTTGCTAATTTTCACCATTCTCACTGGTGTGAGATGGTATCTCATTGTGTGTGTGTGTGTGTGTGTGTGTGTGTGTGTGTTTTAAGATTTTATTTATTTATTCATGACAGACAGAGAGGGAGAGAGAGAGAGGCAGAGACAAGGCAGAGGGAGAAGCAGGCTCCTTGCAGGGAACTCAAGGTGGGACTCGATCCTGGATCTCCAGGATCACACCACAGGCCGAAGGTGGCGCTGAACCAGTGGGCCACCAGGGCTGCCCTCATTGTGGTTTTGATTTGTAATTCCCTGATGCTAAGTGAGCAGAGCATTTTTTCATCTGCGTGTTGGCCATGTCTATGTCTTCCTCTGTGAAATTCTTGTTCATGTCTTTTGCCTGTTTCATGATTGGATTGTTTATTTCTTTACTGTTGAGTTTAATGAGTTCTTTATAGGTCTTGGATACTAGCCCTTTATCTGCTATGTCATTTGCAAATGTCTTCTCCGATTCTGTAGGTAGTCTTTTAATTTTGTTGACTGTTTTCTTTTGCTTTGCAGAAGCTTTTTATCTTGATTAAGTCCCAATAATTCATTTTTGCTTTTGTTTGCCTTGCCTTCCTAGATGTATCTTGCAAGAAATGGCTGTGGCCAAGTTCAAAAAGGGTGTTGCCTGTGTTCTCTTCTAGGATTTTGATGGATTCTTGTCTCACATTTAGATCTTTCAGCCATTTTGAGTTTATCTTTGTGTATGGTGTAAGAGAATGGTCTAGTTTCATTCTTCTGCATTGTTGCTGAAAATTGTTGCTCCAATTTTCCCAGCACCATTTACTGAACCGACTGTCCTTTTTCCAGTGGATAGTCTTTCCTGCTTTGTTGAATATTAGTGACCATAGAATTGAAGGCCCACTTCTGGATTCTTTATTCTATTCCATTGCTCTATGTGTCTGTTTTTGTGCCATTACCGTACTGTATGATGATCACAGCTTTGTACTACAACTTGAAATTCGTGTTTGTGATGCCTCTGGCTCTGGTTTTCTTTTTCGATATTCCCCTGGCTATTTGGGGTCTTTTCTGATTCTATACAAATATTAAGATGATTTGTTCCAACTCTGTAAAGAAAGTCCATGGTACTTTGATAGGGATTGCATTGAACCTGTAAATTGCCCTAGGTAACATAGACATTTTCACAATATTAATTCTTCCAATCCATGAGCATGGAATATTTTTCAATCTCTTTGTGTCTTCTTCAGTTTCTTTCAGAAGTGTTCTGTAGATTTTAGGGTATAGATCCTTTACCTCTTTGGTTAAGTTTATTCCTAGGTATCTTATGCTTTTGGCTGCAATTGTAAATGGGATTGACTCCTTAATTTCTCTTTCTTCAGTCTCATTGTTAGTGTATAGAAATGCCACTGATTTCTGGGCTTTGATTTTGTATCCTGCCACACTGCCGAATTGCTGTATGAGTTCTAGCAGTCTTGGGGTGTAGTCTTTTGGGTTTTCTACGTACAGTTTCATGTCATCTGCAAAGAGGGAGAGTTTGACTTCTTCTTGACCAATTTGCCTTTTATTTATTTTTGTTGCCTGATTGCTGAGGCTAGGAATTCTAGTACTATGTTGAATAGCAGTGTTGAGAGTGGACATCCCTGTCGTGTTCCTGATCTTAGGGGGAAAGGCTCCCAGTGTTTCCCCATTGAGAATGAATTTGCTCTGGGCTCTTCATAGATGGCTTTTAAAATGCTGAGGAATGTTCCCTCTATCTGTACACTCTGAAGAGTTTTGATCTGGAATGGATGCTGTATTTTGTCAAGTGCTTCCTCTGCATCTATTGAGAGGATCATATGTTCTTGTTTTTCCTCTTGTTGATATGATCTATCACATTGATTGCTTTACAAGTGTTGAACCAGCCTTGCATCCCTGGGATAAATCCCACTTGGTCATGGTGAATAATCTTCTTAATGTACTGTTGGATCCTATTGGCTAGTATCTTGTTGAGAATTTTTGCATCTATTTTCATCAGGGATATTGGGCTATAATTCTCCTTTTTGGTGGGATCTTTGTCTGGTTTTGGAATTAAGGTAATGCTGGCCTCATAGAACGAGTTTGGAAGTATTCCATCCCTTTCTAAGCTTTAAGAACAGCTTTAGTAGAATAGGTATTTTTTCTTCTCTAAACTTTTGATATAATTCCCCTGGAAATCCATCTGGCCCTGGACTTTTGTGTCTTGGGAGGTTTTTGATGACTGCTTTCAATTTCCTCCCTGGTCATTGGCCTGTTTAGGTTTTCTGTTTCTTCCTGTTCCAGTTTTGGTAATTTGTGGTTTTTCAGAAATGCATCCATTTCTTCTAGATTGCCTAATTTATTGGTGTATAGCTGCTTATATATGTTTTTAAAATCGTTTGTATTTCCCTTATATTTGTTGTGATCTCTCCTTTTTCATTCATGATTTTATTAATTTGAGTCTTTTTTGTTTTTAATAAGGCTGGCTAATGGTTTATCTTTTGAGTTCTCTAACTTCCTGGTTGACCTTTTCATCTTTTAGCAGGATACTCTTTAACTTCCAGGTGTTTTAGTTTCTTCCAAATTTCTTCTTCTGATTGAGTTCTAGTTTCAAAGCATTATGGTCTAAATATATGCAGGGGATAGTCCCAATCAGGGCGCAGCCCCCTCCCCCGGACCCCCCCCCCCCTCCCCCGGAGCTTCTCCCGAGGCCCCGCCGGGGCGCTCCAGCCCTTTCCCGAGCTCGGCGGGGTGTGGGGCGCTGTCCCCTGGGCGCACCTCCTGTTAGTGACCCCGGGAGGCTGGGGGCTCCGCTGCCCCTCCTGGGATCCCGCCCGAGCTCCCTGCGAGCGCCTTTCGGTCCGGGGAGAATCCGGGCGGATCTTTAAAGTTCCCGCATCTCCGGGCTGGGCTCTCCCGAGCTGGAGGCTCTGGCCGCGGCCTCAGCCCGGCTCCTCGCGGGCCCTCCCCCACCTGACTCTTCTTTATTTTTTTTCCTCCCGCCATCCTGCCTTGTTAGAAGCGAAAACCCTTCTCTTTGTAGGGTTCCAGCTGTTCTCTCTCTCGAGCTGTTCTCTCGATATCAAATCAAATTCATAGGTTTTCACGATTATTTGAAATTTATCTAGGTAAATTGGTGGGGCTGGGTGATTGGTAACCGTACTCCCCCGCCGTCTTACCCCCAGCCATATTACTGTATCTCATAAGCAAATTGATATAACATCTTGGAGCATGTATTCTAGATGTTACGAGTACGTTAGTTTTCTACTCTATATAACAAATTTTTCTTTTCTTTTTTTTAAGATTTTATTTACTTAAGAGAGAAAATGAGCAGTGGGAAGGAGCAAAGGGGGAGAGAGAGAGAGAGAGAGAGAGAGAGAAGCAGACTCCCCGCCAAGCCCCATGTGGGGCTTGATCCCATGACCCCGAGGTCATGACCTTAGCTGAAGGCAGACACTTAACCAACTGAGACACCCAGGTGGTCACAAATTTTTATTTTAGGTAACATATTACAGTTTCTCACAAATCCAGCATTTGAATAGGGATCTTTTCTCTCCCTCACATCTTTTTCTTTCAAGGAGTTGGACATAAATACTGATGATCTCATTGTTATCTTGAGATATGGCAGTGACACTTTATATTTTTCCATTTATCTATCCCAGTTTCCTACTTATCAATTAGGGGATATCATCATAGCATGGATAAAAAAGGGAATAAATCTTTATTGACTTCCTATTATGGGCCAGATACTGAATTAGTTAATTTATAAACACAATCGAAATTAATTCACTGAATAATCTTGTGAGGCTATTTCTTTCTCTGTATTTCTTTATCTTTCTCCATGTCAATTTCTTGAGGCTTCAAGACAGGCTAAGATCTGAGAAACCAGATCCATGAGACACAAAGCCTGTGTTTTCTTCACTATATCTGTTAACATATTTTAATTTTTTTTTTTTATTTATTTATGATAGTCACACACACAGAGAGAGAGAGGCAGAGACACAGGCAGAGGGAGAAGCAGGCTCCATGCACCGGGAGCCTGATGTGGGATTCGATCCCGGGTCTCCAGGATCGCGCCCTGGGCCAAAGGCAAGCGCCAAACCACCGCGCCACCCAGGGATCCCCTGTTAACATATTTTATATTAACCTTTGAGTTAAGAGACTATCTGCTATGGGAAGATAACTAAAGATTGTTTTTATTTTCCAGAATCTCAAATATTAGGAGTCATCTATAATACATGATAGAGGTTAGCAGTAAATGCAAGGAATATAAAACCTAAGAGTAATTTGAGTCATCATAGGAGGCCTTATGATCCAAAGTAAGTTAAGTATCATTTGTTGTTTATTCAATCATAAAGGTATTTATTGAGCTCTTACTCTGAGCCAAGCCAGTTCTAAATGTTCAGAATTCAGTTTTGAATTTGCCATTGTTATAGACTGAATATTTGTGCCCCCTCCTAAATTCACAGGTTAGGTCCTAATCCCCAATCTGATGGTGTTTGTAAGTAGGGTCTTTGGGAGATAATTAGAATTAGGAATAGAATTAGGTGTTGTGGTTGGAGCCTCCATGACAAGATTAGTGTCTTTATAAGGAGATGATAAGCCTGGATAGCTCTCTCTCTGCAATGTGAGAACAAAACAAGAAGATGGTTGTCTAGAAAGCAGGAATAGCACTTTCACTAGAAATCAAATATGCTGGCACCCTGATCTCAGACATTCCAACCTCCAGAACTATGAGAAATAAATTTCTGTAGTCTAAACCCTTCAGTCCATGGTTTGTTGTTATAATAACCCAAACTAGAACAGATGTTGTCCTCGTCCTTATGGAATTGTTATGTTAAAGGTCTAAGATCCTATAACGGCCTGTATGTTCCTTTTATATTTGCATCAATTCACCAGTTATAAAGTGCTCTCAAAACATTATAAGTTTATCTCATCTGTGTGAAATAGGTCTTGTTATTTCAAACATCCAATGGTATATTGAGCCTCATATGTAACAGATTTAAGTAGCATATCCATAGCAAAATGTATGGAAATGTTGGGATAAAAACCTGAATCTCGGACTCCAGAGCCAATATTCCATTCACTATACTGCAACAAACTCTTTTTAAAATGAAAATAATCTTGCAGTTCACATTAAGCAATATATTAGATAGTGCTGGAAGTTATTCTCATAATAGATAAATTTTGGTCCTAAAGGAATTCTCTGTTCTAATCAAAACCCAAATAGCAGAATGCTAGGACTAGAAAGGCTCCTAGAGATTATCTCAACCTAAATTACTCATTTTACAGTTGAAGGAACAGAAATGTAGGAAAATATTGGAATCATAGCTCATCAGGGAAAGAACCAGTGAGTTACCTAATTGCAATTCAGCCCTTTTCCCAGTACCCTAGGAAAACTTTTCCCTAGCATTAGTATTCCTGCTATTATATGCTGCCTTACTGTGTTTAATGGGGTTGTGTAATTAACTTTTATATTCTAATAATCCAGATCCATTTGCCTGGATGAAAAATTTTGTTCTCATCTTTCCTTTTATTCATCAAAATGCCAAAGAAAGCCCATCCTGAACTATTACGTATCCTAAAATGTTATTGCTCACATTTATGTTCTCTTGTTCCAGGAGGGAAAAAACACTATTAAATTATAACGAATCTGTTGATAATATATTCCACAGCTTTACAATTGACTGAAATGTGAGCTTGATGATAGGCATCTCCAAATAAACTCACATCATTTCCTCTGTTCTCTGCCTATTTGGACAGTTGGTCGATGCCTTCATTCATCTGTAAATACTATGTGGTCTGTGTTACATAGCACAGTTTGTTTCAGAATCTACAAGGACACAAATCAGTAACACTGCCTACTATTTTTTAACACTAGATTTGAAAGGTACTGAAGTGTTTGGAGAAATTTGCTTTATTACAGTCATAATTTGGTGTATGTGTATTGCGTATTTATATACATACATATTGTCATTCTCCCTGTTCATATTCTTATGGCCAGTGATAAACATTTCAGAAATATTACCATTCTTATTAATTTTTATTACAGTAGGTAAGGAAAATATTTATATTTTTGCCACTGTAGAAGAGCCTTAACCCCACTTTCATTTTTGAGGCCAAAATGAAAAGCTAGAGATACTCTTAAGACCTTCAAAGTGAAATGTTATGGATTCAAATTTCAGCTTGATCACTTACAGTTTTTGACCTTAGACAAATAACTTAGCCTTTCTGTTACCTCAGTTTCATCATCTGAAAAAAATTGGGCTAATAATATTACTTCTTAGGATAGTTTGTAAAGATTAAATGAGATAACCTATATACATTTCTTGGCTCCACTCCTGGTACACAGCAAGTCCTCAATATACATTGACTATAATCATGATGTCAATGATGACATCACTGATGAATCACTGATGAATCAGTGATGTCAGTGATCATGACAAAGGTGAGGATTATAATTTAATTGCCTGGATTACAAATGTTCAAGTCAAAAACCAATTACCCAGAACCAGTTCCATAGCACTTTTTTGAGTATCCTGTGTTAGGAGACTTAGGTAGATTTCCAATGACCATGTAAGATTATTAACTAGGAATACATCGTGCTATGAAACACACATGCTTAGACCAGTATTACCAACAGAAGACCTGAAGAAGCAATAATTAATACAGTGTATTTAGAAAACTCATTGTATGTGTAGATTTGTGATATAGAATGTTAGCCATATATAAAATTAGGTAGATCCACCCCTTTCCTGACAGGCAAGCCAAGGAGGGAATATGCCAACGGAGAAGTCCTGAATTTTTAAGAAAAAGAATACTAGATTATGTACAAGGAGAAAAATGGGCGTTGGAGCAGACAGCTATAAAATAACACAGTGCACAGTAAGTTATCTAATGTGTGTGCACAGTGACAATGGAACACTTATGGTTAGAGAATCACAGGAGATTAGAATGAAAAGCAGAAGATAGGAATGAATTTTGATCTGGTTTAGTCCTAGAAAACACCCGAGTGGGTTCCCTGCTTGCAATTAAAAAGGGCCATGGTAGTAGTAACAGGAGATGGGCAGAGTAGGGAGTTTCTGAGTTCTGTATGCATTCATTGATTTACCTAAGACTACAGAGCTTAGTTGCTGATATGGTTTTAAAACCCATGTATCGGGGCACCTGGGTGGCTCAGTCAGTTAAGTGCCAACCTGTGATTTCAGTTCAGGTCATGATCTCATGTGCCATGGGATCGAGCCCCATGTCAGGTTCCACACTCAACACAGAGTCTGCTTCTCCCTCTCCCTCTGCTCCTCTCCCTGCTTTCTCTCTCTCTCTCTCTCTTTCTCTCTCTCTCTCTCAAATAAATAAATAAAATCTTTTTAAAAAAGAATAAAATCCATGTATGCTTACTCATAATTCTGAACTTGTTCCATTAGATCACATGACAAATGCTGATTCAGACTAAGTCACTTAATGACTAGAAAGTACTTTCATAAAAATGTTTGTTTGCTGTGATTGCCATAGATCTGATGAAGTTAAATATAAAGGAGACATTAATATGTATCTGTGTTAGTATTTTAGAAGTACACACCTACTTGAATACTTCTTTGGGCTCCTATACCTTTCTAATTTATTGGTTTTCAATTTTAAAAACTTTTTTTGTCTGTAAATGTATTTAACAGCCATATTAATACCACCACATAACCCACTGTGAATCAGAACACATCAAGCTTCTGCTCAAGGCAGAAGCTTCTTCTTTTTTAAAGATTTTATGTATTTATTCATGAGAGACACACAGAGAGAAGCAGAGACATAAGCAGAACCATGCAGGGAGCCTGACGTGGGACTCAATCCTGGGACTCCAGGATCACACCCTGGGCTGAAGGCAGGCGCTAAACCGCTGATTCACCCAGGCATCCCAAGAAAATGCATTCCTATGTGTTGTAGGTGGGCTACAGTCCTATCCATGAGCTGATTCATATTCTCTCTCTGGCCTTGCTTATTCCTCGTGCTCCAACTACTCTGGCTCCCTTGATCATTCCCACTATGGTGCCTTGTACTTGGTCTTTCCCTACTTGTCATTCTCTTCCTGACCCCAGATATCTACATAGATGACTATTTCACTTCCTGTAGGCCTTGACTCAGAAGTCACCTTCTCAATGAAGACTTCATTGGCCTCTCGAGCAAACATTTCAATGTATTAGACACTTCATATTTCCTCTCCCTGCCTTATGGGTTTTTTTCCTTCATTATTAACTGTATCTAATTTGATATGTTCACTTACTTGTTTTATTTATATATTTTTTCTACTACCAGAATATAAATTCCACAAGAGCAGGCTTTGTTTTGTTTGTTCAGTGCTAGATCCTTAATGACCAGAACATTACCTACATTTAATGGGGGACATAAAGGAATACATAAAATACAACAACCAATACATTAATGAATTCTGGTTTCTTTAAAATTAAATTTAAAATTGTATGACTTCTCTGCTAGAGAAACAATACAACATGATTATCAAACTATATAATATAGGCTTTAAAAAACTCTCTGACGTTGAATTTCCTCAAATTGACCTTTTGTACTTAGCCAACATAATTTCTATCCAAATGAGTAAAAAAATTTCTCTTTTACAAAATATCTGTTAGCTTCTAGAAGGATCTTCACATTTTTTACATCTATACCATCATTTTCACTCTTAAAATCCTACTCTTTCTTCTCTTCTGTAGTCAATCCTGCCTCCTTAAAAGCCCATCACAAGTTCCTTTTTTTTTCTAGGAACAACTATTCTATTACAGCTAGCTAAACCACTCTGATAATATTCATCTGAGGTATTTCTTGTAGCACTGTCTTGTTTTGGAATATAACATTTTGTTCATACTTTTAAATTACTGCTATTTATCTCTTGTCTTAGTTGTGAGTCTATTGAAGACTTAGTGTTTTACAGTTGTGTGAAACCTCCTTAATGCCTTAAATATATATATATATATATGTATATATATATATACACACACACACACACACACACACACATACATGATCAGAAAATATATGTTGGTAGGTTTATTCTTTTGGTTGTTGCAACAATGTAGTTATTTGGTTTAAAAGAGCATTTAAATACAATAGGATAAATAAATTGATGGAGTACTCAGACTGGAGTAATCAGAAGTTACAGTCTCTGCCAACAAACTTGTCTCTGAAAAATAATTATCCATTTTATCCTCAATCCCATTAGAGCATTTCTAAAGGATAAGTGAGTAGGCATGCTCTCAATGTCATAGGATATGAAGTGGGAAGCTTTACCATTAAGTCACAAGGGCAAACTTTTATTCTCTCCCAATTTCCATAGCTAAACTAAATCTAATTCCAGTGTTCCATGAATAAGAGAAGCAGACAAAATTATTGGGAAGAATCTACTCTATTGCTTGTGTATCAGCCTTTAAAATGATACATTAGTCCAAAATCAAGAAGGTAAGCAACGTAACAAGCTCAACAATAAGACCATGTACAATTCTCCAGAGCTGTTTATCTCAATTTTACATCTTGCTTGTCATTTTGAAAGGCATTTTTCTCTTAAAATCCTATCTATTTCTGAAGACTGTAAAGGTATATCCTAATATGGCAACAATTGCTGTAAATTTTTGTTATTTACTGAAATCATACTATTGTGTCTGTTGCTCCTACTTCATTTTCAAGAATAAATTGCTTGAAGTGTAGGTTAGTACATAAATATTGCTCTGCAAATTAAATGGTTGTCAAAAATGTTTTGGGGAAATTGCATTGAAGAATAAACCAAAACACTGCGTGATTTATCATTGAGCCTGTTCAACTCTCTAGCAGTACATGGAAAGTCAGAGAGGAGGAGCCATTCCCCAAGCAGCAATCTCAGTGAATATGTGTGTGAACTCCCATGTATACCTCAGGCCAGTTTGGAAAAGGAGTGTTAGGGCTGCAGTTAATGACATTTTAAAAGTGAAGTAATTTAATCTGAAGAAGGAAAAATATCCATGGCTGTCATGAGTGTGCTCTGGAGCTTAAGAAAAAGGAATTGCCATTGACCTTGTTAGTTTAATTAAGTGATTCCCAATTAAGAGACTAACAGAATGTTAGCAGCTAATGACATGCAAACTAATATTGGCTTCAAAGTGTATGCTGTAATTCCTGATGATGATGATGATGATTATACGAACAATGCTGTATTACTATCTACTATGAAGCAATGCATTAAAAAAAACAACAACAGAGCATTCTAAAATATATGCGTTTGATATTGCATTGGAGGAAAAGCAGCCAGCACATATCTTTTGTGGAAGGCTATATGTTCACTTGGAGAGGGACATGATAAATGGAGAAACAGAGAGAGGAAATGTGAAAGAGCCTGTCTTCTATTAAAAAAAGAAAAGAAAAAATCCCCAGCAACATTAGTAAAACTTAAACCCTTATAGATTAAATATCATGTATTTATTTATTATTTGGCTCACTAAATATTTATTTTGTGCCCTTTTGATCAGTCAGTGGAGAGATGGAAGTAAATTGTGTTTGCCCATGTTTCTTCTTTGCTTTCATCCCAGCTCAGACTTGACCAAATTGTTTCCTAGAGTAGAGATATCTAAACAGCAAGCCAGGCAAATCCAAAGGTGATCAGTGTCAAATTCTGGAGTGTTTTTGAAAGTCTTTTCTCCAAAGATATAGCTTCACATAAGCTGCTGGGTAAACCCCCATTGTCTCCTAATGGTAATCCATTTTCATACACATGTCATAAGTCATTGTCTCTGTGTTATGGTCAACAGGCTCTAAGAGAGCTTGTGCCTAGAGATCTTTCTCAAAGTTACAATTACAGTGCTCTGTTACAGCATTTGTTTACTGAAAAGCCTTACACTTTCTTCTAGGCATTTTTAATTTGAATATATATATTCATCATGAATCATATATATATTTATCATGAATATATAATATCCATCTATATATATAAATATAATCAATATATATATTCATGAATATATTCCAGTAGGGTTTTGAGATTTAGACCAAACTATTTGTCATTTCTGCCTTCCCCAAAGGCTTTTCAGGTAGTCTTCTTCAAAGCTAAGATTTCTGGTGGAACAGAAGATGCTTCAGTTTTACTAGCACACATTTACCCTTCCTATTGAGGATTCTCAGGTGTACCCTTTAATGAAGCAGGAGAACTGACTCATTAAATATTTCAGGAAATCAGATCTGCCCTAAGAGATACCTGATGATACTCCTGCACAATGATTTCAACATTTCAGCTATAAGCTTTTTAAAGCTAAGAACTGTGTCTTTTCCTTTATTCAATTTGTCTACTTTCCATGATAAAAGAAATATATATATAATCACTCAATAAATGTGGATGAATAAAATAAATAATAAGTGAATTTACAGTTTAATTCATCAAATTTATAAGGTTTTTTTTTTGGCCTTGCTATTGATAAATTAATACTCTTTGTAACAAATCTCATATGTGGGCGTGGTGACTTTTATATGTATAACTGTATATCCAATAAACAAGATATTTCTCTCTTCCACAGACATGGCAGACACTGTCAAATGCTCATAGTGAACTTCTTGAAGCTGAGCCATAGTATAACCATCCTTTTTAACTTAGATGTTCCTGCTGATTAATCTACTTTGAATTAACCTATTTCCACCCTGACGTTAAAGAATTCTTCATAAAACACATACTGTAAGTGGAGAAATGATCATGTAGCTAGAAAGTGACATTTTATGCACATGAAAGAACTAGAGGACTGGGCAACATGAACTTGAAATTTTCCACCCTATCTATCCTGCACCTCCCCCTTGCACCACACATGAACAATATGGTAGAAATAGTAGCTACCTCTTTTATTTACAACCCATATCCAAATGATCCAAGTTGGTCAGTACTTCTACTTATTCCAAAGATATTTCAGATATCTTCAAATATCTTTGGAAACTTTGCTCTACTTGTGATGTTATTTTCTGAATTCTGGCTCAAATAACTTCTCTCATGAATTACTTAAATTATCTCCTTTTGTCCCCAGTTAGTTTTTTCTTCTAATTTGTCTTATATACAGTTTTCAGAGTGATCTTTATGAAATTTGAATCTTATTACATTACTACTCTACTTAAAATTACTTATTACATTACTACTCTACTTAAAATCCACAGTGAGTTCTCATACTTGCAGAATAGTATTCAAATTATTTAATATAAAATATAAGGCCCTGGAGGAAGAGGCTGTTGTAAAAATCTATCATCTGTTCTCTACGCACCCACATTACAATTCTTTAAGGCAGTATTTAACTTCTTTTCTTGATACCTTTCTGAGTACTATCCTGTCTACTTAAAATACTCTTATACTTTCTTCATCTTCATCTTATTAACATGTTTCACATTTCTGGGGATTCTCAAGGGTTCTGTTTAGGGCTGGAATGGACAAGTGAGAAAAATAAATACACAAGTAGGACTCACCTATGACCCTTTTAAATTATACTTCAACTAATCAGTTTACTTTTTATCAGTTTTCATATTAGGGTTCCTTTGTAGGATTATATTTATTTATTTATTTTTTTTAATTAACTTTTATTGGTGTTTAATTTACCAACATACAGAAAAACACCCAGTGCTCATCCCGTCAAGTGTCCACCTCAGTGGATTATATTTAAATAAGGATTTTTTTACTCTAAAAAATTAATACCACTGAGCTTCCCTGATCCCTGTTAGATTTAGATTGCTGATTATCTTGGTTGGCACACTTGCAGAATAAAAAACTGGGACACATAAATGTTCTTAAGATTTTTAGATTCATGTATTGGTGAACTTGGAAAACTTAGAGCAAATAATTTAGCAGCAATCATAATGTCCTATTTAAATATATTTTCTGGGCAGCCCCGGTAGCCTGTCGATTTGGCGCCACCTTTGGCCCGGGGTGTGATCCTGGAGACCTGGGATCGAGTCCCATATCGGGCTCCTCATGGAGCCTGCTTCTCCCTCTGCCTGTGTCTCTGCCTCTCTCTCTCTCTCTCTCTCTCTCTCTCTTTTTTTCTCTCTGCCATAAACAAATTTTAAAAAATCTTTAAATATGTTTTCTAAGCAGTGATTGGAAAATATTCCTGTTATTCTCATTATAGTGGTACATTTGAGAATGAACTCTGAACCCTTAGGGAACCTGTGGATGAGCTTTAGAGATTCAGTGAAACACTTGAAATGGTAGGGAAAAATTTTTTAAGCATTTTTTTAGGCAGAGGTTCATAAGTTTCTTAAAGTCTCAAAAAATCTAAGTTGACAAAAAAGTTTAAGCATTTCTCTTTTATAGAGAAAACAAGGCAAATCTAATCATAAGATGAAATATATTTTTTCTTTAAAAACATAAACTCAGTATAACAAAATGGAAGAAAATATTACACATAATAAAACATTCAAATGAAAATTAATTGCCTCCAACATTTTGGAGTTTCTTTCATCTTATCATATCCAGTCTTAGCTCACATAAAGAATTCTGTTCTTTGATCTAAAGGACATGAGCATATAGTCTATACTTCTGTAACTTAGTTCAGGGGGTGGATGTGACTCATGTGGTTAAACCACACCATAGAAGTAAGAGCCAAGGACTCTCTTGATCACTAGCAAGGTCAGATAAAAAAGCACCTAGACATCAATGATGAGTAAAGGGTGTATTTTCTGATATCCCAACTAATAGAATTTCTGTAAGTTTATTTGAGATACTTTTCATTAAATGTGCAAGTGAACATGGAGTCACTATTTTAACTAAGACACAGAATTATTGGTTTCATTTGAATTATGTCAAAAACAATTTTTATCATGGTAAAGATATTCAAATCCTTGAGTCATTACCAACAATTTCTTTTTTTGATATATTTTTTTATTGGAGTTCAATTTGCCAACATATAATATAACACCCAGTGCTCATCCTGTCAAGTGCCCCCATCAGTGCCTGTCACCCAGTCACCCCATCCCCCTGCCCACCTCCCCTTCCACTACCCCTTGTTCATTTCCCAGAGTTAGGAGTCTCTCATGTTCACCAGCCAGAGTTAGGAGTCTCTCATGTTCACCAGCAATCTCTCTTGGAAGAATATACATTTGGGGAATATATTTCTCCTCCCTTTCCCAACTGAGTATCATCTTTGATGGGTCATAGCTGATGACACCTAAACTGGATCTTAACCTGCAAAGAGTCTATTATGTTCCCTTTTCAAAGAATTAGAATATAGAAACCATAAGAATCAACCCATCAAATAATAATGGGCTCTTGAACTGAAAAGTCGTATCAAGTTGGTGTGAGACTAGGCACTAGGGATAGTAAATAAAGGCCATGAACAAGTTTTGGGAAACAGAGAATGTGAGAAAAGAAATGAGAAAATAAGCAGAAGTGTAAATGCACTTAAATGAGAGATGGAGACAATGGCTTTTGTTACAGCTTAACATTTCTAGCTGCCTTGTGACACTTGATTATCCAAGGATTATCTTCTAAAGTCTTTAAATAAGCAGCTTTCTACTTAAGTCTTTTTGCATGTGTTCAGTTCTTTGCAACTGAAAACAGTAGGACATTTCATGCTCTTCTTGGCCCTGAATATTAAACTTATATGTGACAATAACAAAAAAAGAAAATTAAGGCTTGAGAACCCAGGGTCATGAAGAATTGGAGCAATAGCTGGGAAAGGGCAGAAATGCACCTAATAAAGTGCAAAAAATTATACAAATATACATGTATCTGTATTTATACACATACATATATATGTGTACACATACCTGCAAATAAAAATTTGCTTCATTCTGAAATTTTAGGTCATATGAAGAAGCCCTGAGAATGCCTTTCAGCCCTATGTGAACCAGATTCTTAATTAATGATATTACAGTTCCTACTACCATCATTATTGCTACTGTTACCACTACTCATACTACTATTGTAATAAAATGAGTTCCTTTTATCTCACAGTACTCTGCAATGTTTGAGAACTTTCTCATCCAGCTCTACATCTGATTCCCTCCATGTGATGTAAAGCGGCACTGGAGACTTAGTCATATTGTCTTCCGTCACTTAGCAGACCATGGGCAACTGATGGGGTCCAGTGAGCAATATGGTAACCCGCTTCTGAACCTACTGAGCAGGGAAACCAGTTCTGGCAAGAAGAGACTTCTCTGATCAGCGAAAACCTAGTTTCATAGGGGTGCAGTATAGGAGTCTGCTCTGCCTGATGCTGCCTATGGTTAAAGTACTTTTTAATTTCAAAGTTAAAAAATTGGATGTTTCATTCTGTCAGTGAATTCCAGCTATCTGTGAAAATTATCTTTTCTCTTGGACTTAAAACTAAAACATACTGTTTCCATACATGGTACAAGGAGTAGGGTAATAAAAAATATTCTGTGGGGGGGAAAAAAAGTAAAGCCCATGATGTCAGTAGAGAAGACTTTTTTTTTAAAGATTTTATTTATTTATTCATAGAGACAGAGAGAGAGAGGGAGGCAGAGACACAGGCAGAGGGAGAAGCAGGCATCATACAGAGAGCCTGACGTGGGACTCGATCCAGGGTCTCCAGGATCACGCCCTGGGCTGCAGGCGGCGCTAAACCGCTGCGCCACTGGGGCTGCCCCAAGATTTTTTTTGCTTTTTTATTCTGGTCAAGAGACTGAATCTTACAAAGTCATTCTGACTTCAGATTAATTCTGCCCTTACAATTACATTACAGAAATAGTTGCATATAACTTTTTAGTTGAAATTATCTAAATTTAAAATACTGAATCCATCCTGAAAACCCACTGTCTTTAGTTTAGAGAGGCTAAGAGAAGAGGATATAGATGGAATCAACAAAATATATTCATTCTTAGAAGTCTCAAAACCCAGATCTTAGTGCTATAGGAAAAAAATGGTTAGATATAACAAATCACATACCTGTTACCTATTTCAGCGGTGATTATACACTATATACCAACTATATGTTCATCACTGTACTAAGGATCTGAAGGTAATAAAAGAGGAGATAAGCCCATTTTCAGAGGGTTTTCTGTGAGGAAATAACAAGTGAAAGCTAAATTTAAGCTGTGTAGATTTGCAGAACTATGGGTAAGAGAGAAATTGACATGGGCTCAAAGAGTCAACAAAGAAGATGCCCAGTGAAATCTGAGTACTTGAGTTTCCTTGACTTTGTAATATATGATGCAAATAATGCCATTAAAAAATGAATGGAATGTGGAATATCTGCTTTCAAATCTAGCCTTTAAGAGCTCTGAAATTTGAGCAGAAAATACCACATATATATCTTTCATTCCAAATAGGTAGACATAGAAGACTTCAGGGATAGAGCTTATGATGTGTCATTATGGGGGCTAGTTAGAGGTTAACACAACAAGGGGTGTTTCAGTGCTTAATGTGGCAAGATTAAGAATGCTAATGCAATATTTCTCATTTCTCAATATATTATGAAGAGTTGTGCAGCCTTACTACAATTGGTGCCTAAGGCAGCCTGTAAGAGAGACATCTCATCAGGCTAAAACCTTTCTATTGAGGTCACCATGTAAACAGTTAATGAAGCAGAAACTCTCTGGGGATTCATTGAGCACATTTAGATGAGTTCTATAGAAATGTTCAGTTGGTGGTAGGGGAATTACTTCAATGATGCTTTAACAGAAACTGTGGACATTCAACCCTCTCTGCATTCAATGGGGTGTTCATAACTAATTTCCTATTTTCTGAGCACCTGTAATAGTTTGACTATAATTTTTTTTATTATAAGCATTAACAGTTAAGCCAGAGGTCACACAGCACATTAACTGTCCGGTCCAATTGAATAGAAGAGATTTGAGTTGCCAACTTCTTTTAGATTGGCTCGTCAGTTTTGGGGAAGTAACCCCTGTATAATCCTGCCATGAACACGCAGTGAACAATTATTGGTCTTTTATTCCTGATAACCACCATGACCACCCTTTCAAAGAATATGCGTTGTATACCTGCACCATTAGGAGTACATTATACCTATGTACATATCTTTGTTACATATACTCTTATTTAGCATGCAGAAATGCACCATTTACTGTTGTAAATAGTTCACAAACATTAACTCAGTTTAGCAGAATTTGCTTGTTATACACTCTTGAATCCCTTGTCACCAGAATATCTTGGTCATCTTGAGACACTCATATTTTCTTTGAAAGAACTAGCCCAATTGTTTTCTTTCTCACCCCATCTACTGCCATGTTTCTCCTTTATATCAACAGACATGTTGATGATCCATCCAAAAAACTGATATAACTGTTTTTAAACTCCCACAGATAAGATTATCTTTAGCTCTCCATGAGCATAGTCATAACTGGATCTTACTTCAGCTGGAAACATTTCTCCTTTTGAATTTTGAATATTCCTTTAAAGTGACAGCTTTCTCTCTCTTCACCTCTTCTCTTTTTTTGTCTCATGTATGGTGCCTGTAATTTATTCTTATCATGACCCCTTTCTGCTAATTTTTTCCCCTTTTTCTTAGTTGAACTGTCTCATTTGGGCTTCATTTGCTCATCATGACTATCAACTTTCTAAAAGCCACTGATTATGTCTCAGGCTGAAAATATCCTATTATTTTAACATATTTCATGTCACTGAGTTGAGTTTCTGAAATAATAGTTTTACATGGAAATTTGAACATGTAGATAACATGGTGTTAGTACACTACTCTATCGTTATCACTACTATACTGCTTATTCTACACTACCATCACCTCATCATTACAGTTTACTTTGCTATTATTATGTGTTAGCCTCTATACTAACAGTTTGGCACCCAACATTTAATTGGGTTGGATAACAAATTAATCTCATTAATTCTCACAACAGCGCTGTAAAATCTTGATGGTATTATAACAGCAATTTTACAGTTGGAAAAATGGAGGCCTAGAATATTGAAATTACAAATATGCGCTCTTTTTTCTAGGAATACAATGAGAAGTCAGGATTCTGCAACCACAAGAGGGCCCTCACCAGAAACAGACTATGCTGGCATCCTGGACTTTCATTCTCCAGAAGGATAAAAAATTAATTCCTGTTGTTTTTATAAGCCAATACATAGTGTGCATTTTATTCATATTGCAAAGGGATTCTTTACTTGATAATAGGATTTGTGATGGAATGATTTTTAATTAGTATTTCTTTTGGTTTACAAATTATTAGAAAATCTATGAAGAAATTGTTGATAAAAAAAGTCAGAATATAGGATTAGAAAAAAATGACTCATCTTTAATCAATCAGACTATCTAGCTATTCTAAGATACGTATAAATTATAACTTCTCACAAAGTCATAAAACATAGGAGGCTCAACCCCTACCCTTGAGTCAATTATATCTTAGCTGAGTAGAATGTATAAGCACATATGCATACACACACAATACAGATACCTTGAAGATATACACAACACAGTTTATAAATATAGTTATCAAGATATCAAGATTAATGGCAAAAAGAAGATAAGCATCCATTTTTTTATTTCAGTGTTTTTGAACTATTATTATTATTATTGTTATGACTATTATTCTACCCTCCTAAGAGGTCTTCATATACTTTTTTTCTTCTTTTCTCCAACCATAAAATTTTAATACCAAAGATATGTAGTGTATCTTTTTTCATATTGTGGGCAATATGGAGACCACAACCCACTGCAATATTTAAATTTTTTTTCACTCCCCACGAATAGATTTTACCCCCCTTGGAAGGTGATATGTCCCTGTTGAAAATGCATAGTTTCAGCATTATGAAATATTTATGCTGGAATTTAATGTTGTATTCTCAAGCTCCATTTTATAATCACATAATCCTGTTTTATCACCAACAAGAAATGTTTCGTGTTTTTAATTTTTTTATATGAATTTGACTGAATCCATTAATTCATACACTTCATGTCCCATATTAAAATTCTTCTATCTGGTAATAACTGATATCAGCAAGTGCATATTAAATCAAATACTGAAAGTTGAAGTCGGTTAAAAGTATAAAAATTCCCCTCAATGACTTGAGAGTTGAGCCGGGTAGTTGTATCAAATTTCTAAAATATCAGAAATTACCATTGTTCCCTACTGAGGGCAAGTCACGATTTGAACAACTAATAAAATACGTTGATTGCATTTATCTGACTATAATTTGTATCAATCCAGCAGTATAATAAACATCAAAGTAACCTCCACATAATGGCAAAAACAAGGCATAAAATTCAAACTCAGTATCCTATAAATGTGTCCTGGCTGGAGCCCTGGAGATTGTCTCCAGACTTGTAATACAATCAGGTCTGGGGAAATACCAAGAAAATGTTTTCTTTCAATCACTTGTAATTGGCATTCTTAAAGTGAAGGGAAGAAAATAAAGGGGATGGGATCTTTCGATTTGCTGCTTTTGTTTGGAATTGCTCCAAATCACAAGTAACTACAGGGCAAATTGACATCTTCTCAGTTGAGTTGTAACCTTTTCCTCCCCTATTTCTTTCCAAGGTTTGTAAACAAACAGATATGAGTCAGGACATTGAAAAGTTGGTCTCAAGCCAAATGTCTTATCCTAGCATTTTAGGCTGTACGTAATTTCAATTCACTTTTACACTTTCCAAATGTACTTCTTTTTCTTTCTCGTGTAAACCTTTAACTATTTTGTCTGTCTTTCTCAGTACAACTTGAATAAGCCATGCCCACCTTAGCAAACTGAGCTCCTTCTCATTTCCTGGTGTTTTTTGGCATCCCCTCTCCTCTCTGCCTAGCAGCAGAGGCATACTCATCCATTAAGATCCTTTACCAAGGAAGTCTCAAAAATCCATACATTGATACATCTCTTCCCTTTCTGATAGTACTTACTTTTTTCAGCTGCTCCATATATCATGTTATTGATGTTGCAGATATTCAATTAGCAAATGTTTAGTAAGTATTTACAACATGCCACTCAAATTTCTAGGTATCAGAGGTAGACTAGGCAACAAAAGAGATGAATTCCTACCCTCAAAGGATTTATATGCTAGTAGGGGGAAAAGAAAGATAAAATGTAACAGACAAAATAGTATGCACAGAAATAAAACTAAAAACATATTTTTAAAAATAATCTCTACCCCCCAACATGGGGCTCGAACTCACAACCACAGGATCAAGAGTCACTTGCTCTACCATTGGAACCAGCCAGGCATCCTCAAAACATAGTATTTTACATGAGAGGCCAGCAACCTTTTTCTGCAAAAGGGCCAGATAATACAACTATTTAGTTTTGAACTCCTGATATGAAAACAGGTAAGACAATATGTAAACAAAAAATGAGTGTGGTGCTGTTACAATAAAACTTGCCTTGTAAACATTGAAATTTGAATCTGTTAAAATGTTCTCATGTTATTAAACATTCCTCTTCTGATTTCTTAAAAAACATTGAAAAATGTAAAACTTCTCATTAGCTATACTGATCATACAAAAGCAGGAGGTGGTAAGGATTTGACCCCAGCACATGGTGGCTGAACCTGTGTTGAAAGAATGGCAAGTGCTCAAGGAAAATGAAGTCAAAGAAGTGGGCTAGGGAACACAGACAGTATGAAATCAGACTGGTGTTATAGAAAGTCGCCCAGATAAGGCCCCACTAAAAGGTAACACTTGAATAAAGAATTGAAAGAAATGGGGTCACAATCATGAGTTCAAGCCCCATGTTGGGCTCCACGATGGGCGTGGAGCTTACTTAAAAAAAAGAATAAAAATTTAAAGAAGAAACATAAATTTCACTTGACAATAAGAAATTTAAGAAATAGGTGTACCTGGGTGGCTCAGCGGTTGAATGTCTGCCTTTGGCTCAGGGTGTGATCTCAGGGTCCTGGGATCTAGTGCTGCATCAGGCTCACCACAGGAAGTCTGCTTCTCCCTCTGCCTATGTCTCTACCTCTCTCTCTGTGTCTCTCATAAATAAATAAATAAATAAATAAATAAATAAATAAATACAATCTTTAAAAAAAGAAGAAATTTAAGAAATATAATCTTAATTTTTCTACCTGTTTCAGTCTCCATCTCACTTATTATCCCATTTCTTCACTTGGCATCCACAAATACAACCCCTCACCCTCTGGGAGAGCCTGTGTGTAGAAGAGTAAGTATTTCACAGTTATTTTTAATCCTATTTATTTTATCCATACATTTAAAATTTTTATCCAGAGGAGGACTGTATAGCTTCACTAGACTGACAGAGAGATCCATGGAACTAAGCTATATGAAGATCATTATGGGTCAGGTCCCAAGAGATTAGATGCAAGGGGGGGAACTGGAACTTGGACCTTGGTATTATTAACTGCATCTTATTACCTGGTTGACTCTTGTATCTCCTGCATAAAAGTCCCTTTATCTTCTAAACAAATATAGTCTAGGGGTACTCAGCTCTTCACCTCCAGAATTAGCCCAGAATTTTTCTCCTTTGCCAACTCCAAACCAGCATTCCTCTCCCTAATTCCACCTCTTATGTTTTGTTTTGTTTTGTTTTTGTTTTTGTTTTTGTTTTTTTGTCACTGACTCTTAGCAGTGTCTCCATCTGCCTTAGTAACTCTTATAATTATTCCAAAATCCTCTCCCCTCATCTTCTCCCACCACTGACAATGTGCCACACATTACTGGTCTGAACTTACTTACCACAGTCACTCAGAATATGTTAATACTATCTGAGTATGTCTACCACATGTTATATATTAAGCATTGCAGTACTTTCCCAACTGCATTATCCTATTGAATCCTATCAATAGCCTATGATACAGCTAAGCTATTATCTTTTATTGACATTTTATCTATGAGTAAACCCAAGCACGTAAAGATTAAGTAATTTACAAAGACTGGATTTTAATATAGGTAATTTAGCTAAATAGTTCATGCACTTAATGAATGCTCATGATGGCATCCAGGGTACAAAGTTATCCAACACTTTAAAGAAGTAATGTAAATATATTTTGCTAAATTGAAGCTACAAAATATTAAAAAGACAATATATTCTGATCAAGTAAGGTTTATTTCAGAATTTAAAGTTTTACTTAATATTTGAAAATCAACAAGGTAGTTCACAATACTAGCAAACTGGGGGAAAAAAAGACATGATCATCTCAATTGATGCAGAAGGAGCATTTGTTGAAGTTTGGCATCCAATCCTGATAAGAATTTTAAGCAAACTAAGAATTCAAGGAAACTTCCTCAACCTAATAAAGGATATCTGTGAACATCTACAGCTAGCATCATACCTAATGGTGAAATTCTGAATGTTTTACCCCAAGATTGGAAACAAAATAGGAATGTCTGCTCTCAATAATTATATTTGACATTGTACTAGAGGTAGAGGCTCTAGCCAGTGTAATAATCAGGCAATGAAAATAAATACAATACTTCCAAATTTTAAAGGAAAAAATAAAATTATATTTATTTCATTACAATATAATCTATATAGAAAATGTAATAGAAGCTACCAAAAACAAAACAAAATTGGAGCTAATAACTGAGGTTAGCATTCATGTTTATTCAAGAGAAAAGGTATATATCCTCTATCCTCTATTTGTGATAGCCAAAATCTAGAAACAATCCCAAGTGCTCATCAGCAGATAAACAAATTGCGGTATATTCATTTAGTGGAATATTACTCAGCAATGAGTAGGAAGAAGCTATTGCTACACACACAACATGGATGAATTTCAAATAATTATGCTGAGTGAAAAAAGCCAAACCAAATAAAGGTGCATATTACATGATTTCAATGAAATAAGAGTCTAGACAACACAGACAAACCTATAGTGGCAGACAGTACCTTAGAGGTTGTTCGGGGAAGAGGATTGGGATGGACAAGATAGAGTGATAACACAAGTACATAAGGAAACTCTGGGAAGTGATGCCATGTTTATTATCTTCTCTGTGGCCATGCTTTCATTGGTGTATACATATGCCAAAACTGATTGAATTGTATATTTTAAATGCATGGAGTTTATTATACATCTGTTATATCTCAATAAAACTATTAAGGGTTATTTCTATATTTTTATCCTTCTTGGTATAGATTGAAATTATACAAATGTTATCATGAGAACTTGTGACTAGCCATATTCTACGCAATGTCTAGCCCAGTGGTATATCCAAATATGTCAGAGTCCTTGTCATTACTTAAAAATTGCCTTACTGCAATGCATAAACTGTAAAGAAAGTTCACTACCATCCCATATGCACTTATACCACATAAATTACTCTTCCATTCTGATGTCATTAGTGTAATTGCTTGGATAACTGAAAGTAAAATCAAAGGTTCATTCTTTAAAGAAATGTTAACTTTAGCTTAAATGAGCAATGACCATTAGCCAAGCCATTAGACTAATATTCAAAAATAGCTTTAAAATGAACTGTAACAAATTTTTAAGGAGCCAGATTCTCTAGAAGCATAGAAAAGGTACTTAGTTTGGCACTTTGGAGAGCTGTAGGATACCCAATAAATTCCTGCTTTAGGACACCAAAATGTAACCTGAAGGCTGTAAAAAACTACTATAACTTTCAGAGCTGTATAACTTATTTCCAGGGATTCATTCCAAAATGACTTTAGTATCCCATGTCACTGGCATAAGCTAAAAAAAAAAAAAAAAGTTTTCAAACTTCTCAAGGAACCAAAATTATATAGTTTAAAAAGTTGTAGGATTTCATTCTCTCCTCGCATATGTATATTATAATAAACAAACATTAAATTTCCTCCCAGTAATCTATTTTAAAGAAGAATGAGTGTGAATTTGATAAAAATTTCCATAATCATCATCAAAGCCTAGACGTTTAAAACTGGAGGAGGCTTAGAAATCAGCTAGTTCAATTCTTCATTTTAAACATGAAAAATTGAAACCTACAATGATGTGCAAAATTCATATATTGAGATAACAGAGAATAGGAACTAAAACCCAGAATACTTATTTCATTCTCTCTCTCCTGAAGATTACAAGCAAAGAGAAAAGACAGATCTTGAGATTTAAGAACAAAATTTTTTGTGTCCTGAATTCTTCAAATTATTATTCAATGAAGTAGGCTATCTATTCCACAAATGTATGACTTATATATTCTCCAAATACTACAGGCTTCATGCACACTTCATTTGTTAAAAGATGTCATGAATATTAAATAATTGACAGCTGCATACTTTGACCCATGCCTGAAGCAAGCACCAGGTATATTAGGAACAGTATAGTTCTACAAAGAATAGAAGGGTAGAGCTAATTAAATCTTGCAGAACTCATCTGCAGAGATTGAGATGCCCTCTGGCATTTGTTAACACCAGGCAAAAGTCACTAATTATAGCTATACCATTCATGACACTGAAGTGCTTAGGACCAGCCTGGTGTGCTTTTCTATGCCTGTAATTTTTTCAGAAAATGTGAAACCATTAAGGAACTTGACAGGTGTCATTTTACTCAAATGGAGTTGCTTTCAACAAATCTAAAAAGGAAAAGCATTTTCCCCATTAGATCAAATTAAACAATGAGAATGCTTTCTTCACTCTCTTGTTAGTTGTTAAGAAAAGGACTATGGGGAACAACTCCTGCCTTGAAGGATTGGCACTTTTAGGCTGTTGGGCAGTGATCCCACACCTAAAGCATAATACATTATTATCAATTGATGGACATTGATTGAAACCAATAACATTTAATTTAATTCAGAAAATATTTATTGAATCCTTGTAAGGCGCTAGTCACTAAGCTTGGCCCTGTGGATGAAAACTTCCAGATTGAAAACCTATATTTTGTGACTTCAAATTATACATTTTCATGAGTACCTTTTAGAGCTAATTCTGTATCTGCATTTTTTTAAAAAAGGCTAGTATGTATGTGTGGTTTAAAAAGTGTTGGGAAGGCTGTATTTTCCCCTAGAATGTCACAGTCATTTTGCCTAGGATGATGCAAAACTGAGATTCTCAAAGATTCTCGAAACTCTAAAGAACCTAAAAGATTATTTAATCACCACCTCTCATTATAAAAAAGGAGTTGTCATGAACTCAAACAACTTATCAGAAGTCCACTAATCACTCAAAATATTGATGGCAAAGTCAGGGTCCAAGTACTCTCTGATTTCTTTTTAGTTTTGTTTTACTACTCTTTCATTTTTATTTTTTTTACTCTTTCATTTTTAAAAATTACTTTTTCTTCACCTCTTTAGCACACACACACACATGTCTTCTTAAATATGAACAATAGATGAATGCTTACATTATTACTTACTGGGGTAACATCTATTTTATTGTTAAATTTAATTAAAAAACTTGGAATTTAGATAATTGTATATGAACAGTAACATAATTATACATAGTTTCTGAGAAGGAGTAAAGTAGTATTTTAGTTAAGAGCAGAGACTTTGAAGTAATTTAGCTTGGATTTCTACCCCAGGTACAACCCTTCTGTTTTTGTAAAGGTACTTAACATTTCCATGTCTCAGTTTCCACATCCTTAAAATAAGTTTGAAAAAAAAAAAATACAGGATGAAATGAGATTATGTAGCTTTTTTCTGAGAGCTTCCATCCTTGGGGAAACAGAACACTTCCACATGCCACAAAACTGGGCCCCAAGCTCCAAGAAGACAGAAACTCCTTTGTTTGAGAGGATTTCAATTTATATCCTTTATCATATCCTTTAATGAACTAGTAAACATGAATGAAAAAAAAAGAAATGAGATTCTGTAAATGAAACATTTCTTATAATCTTTGGCATGCAGTGTGCACTCCTAAAATACTAAAAAACAAATAGCACACGCTTTATTTGGATGCGCTGAGAAAAGTAGAATCTTCATACTCTATTCTTGATGTAGAACTCAATTTAATTCTAAATAAAAACCAAATAAGCTTTATAATGTTAATAGTGTCATACCAGAATCCTTACCATTAATTTTATTGAATCATATTTGCAAAATCAGGATAAGATTCAACAAGTAAATATTTTTTGATAGAAAAAGTCACTGATTATAAACTGATGCTTACATCTTACAGAAGCTTAAAAGTCTAGGGGAAAACAAAGAAACAAAAAAGATTACTGCATCCTGATGGCAACTAGAAAGTATTTGAAAATGAGTATGATATAATCACAGCTCATCAAAACTTGTGGAGTGAAAACCAGCACCATTTAGAAATAAATTTTACACCAAAGGTTTATATTTGAAAAAAAATTAAATATGCTAAATATTCAATACAAGATATTTAAAAGAACAACTATAATTAAAAGGAAGACAAAAAAAAGTAGTAAATAAGATGCTAATGAAATTAAAATTAAAAGGAAAGAAAAGGGGGATCCCTGGGTGGCGCAGCAGTTTGGCGCCTGCCTTTGGCCCAGGGTGCGATCCTGGAGACCCGGGATCGAATCCCATGTCGGGGTCCCGGTGCATGGAGCCTGCTTCTCCATCTGCCTGTGTCTCTGCCTCTCTCTCTCTCTCTGTGACTATCATAAATAAATAAAAAAAAATTAAAAAAAAAAGGAAAGAAAAGAATCAACAAAATTAAAAGCAAGTGTTCTTTGAAAAATCTATTGAAACAGACAAATTTCTACAAAATTGACCAAGGAACAAAATTGTAGAAATAAATGATATTAATATGAAATAAGTGGCTAAATATATAGGTTTCACTTAGAATATAGAGAAAATATGATTTTGAAAGCATAAATGAATAGAAAGTTTTCTATCAAGTATAGGGCTAAATTTCGTATAAGTAGAAATTTTAAATAAATCAGTCTGATAACCATTTAAGATTTGAATAACTTAAAAAAAAGATTTGAATGACTTGTGAAAAATTTATCAGCATAATATATAAAAGACAGTAATAGAAACAGTTCTACCTCAAAATTAATGAATAGATAATCCCAAAATTGTCTGAACTCTTACAGAAAATAGGAAGGAAATCTGTTCTATATCCTATTCTCTCAAGAATTAGATACTTGAGGGGCACCTGGATGCCTCAGTGGTTGAGTGTCTGCCTTTGGCTCAGGTCATGATCCCAAGGTCCTGGAACCAAGTCCCACATCGGGTTCCCTGCAAGAAGCCTGCTTCTCCCTCTGCCTATGTCTTTGCCTCTCTCTGTGTGTCTCTCATGAATAAATAAAATCTTTGAAACAAAATGAAAAAAGAATTAGATACTTATTAAATAAACTCACCAGAACAATCTGTGGAACTAAATTTGTGATATTACACTCCTAGGTAGTCTGCAGTGGAACAATTAATTCTAGGCTAGAAGAAACATTTCAGAAGAGAAGAGCCCTTCCATATGCTTCTCAAATCAGACCCTAGGCACACAGCTAATTCTTCAACCTGTGACTAAGATACAGTCTGGTCATTTTTGTCCTAAAAACTGGTGGGTCCCACAAAACCACTGGGCAGGGAAAATTTAAAAGCATTGTCCTTACCTTTGCATGCTGTGATTTCAGAAATCAGTTAGTTTTTGCTGAGAAGTGGTGCCAAAAATTAGTGGTTTAAAACAAGCATTCATTATTTTTCATGATACTGTGGGTAGACTGGATGACACCTGGACTGAATCAGCTTGGCCGGAATGAATGGTCTAGGATAGCTTCCCTCCCAGTTGGCAAGCTGGTTGGGCTACCAAGCCTCAGTTAGGTTGCCTTGACTCTGCTCCACATGGTCTCTCATCCTTGAAAACTTGCTGTGCTTCTGCGCATGGCAGTCTCCAGGTTCCTAAAAGCAACAAGAAGTAGATGTGTAAGTCCTTTCCAACTTTTTCTGGCCAGAGGAAGTTGTTGAAGGAAAATCCAGTTCAGACTCAGTGTGGGAGGGTACTACCAATGGGCAAAGATGGGGGAAGAGAATAATTTATATCAAATATTTATACCAGTAGCAAAATAGATAATATTTGTTGATTTAAGATTTTAGTAAGGTTGGTGTATTGAAGAAAAATCCAATCACCAGCCCAAAGTGTTCTGTACATAGTCCCTATTGGGCATGTTGATCTTACATCATCAATTTCAGTTTAATTCAGTCAATTCACTGATATTTTCTCTCTGCTCTGATACACATAAGATTAAATATGTTCATGGTTCTCAGTGCACCTGAAATTTAGTTGGGATAAGTTTAAAAAGTTAAAAAACTTCAAAGCATTAATTATGAACCCAGCCAAAAAGAAGAGACAAAGGATTCTAAAAGAACCAATGGGAAGGGAGTTCATAAGCAGTAAAGTACAGGGATAGGGATAGGAATAGTCAAACAAATGGCACTTAGAACTTACGGAATAAGAATTTTTCTAGAGAAAAGAGAAATTGAGGGCTTTTCTAGTGGAAGGAACCAAAAAGTAAAAGTTGTGGAAGTAGGAACAATGCTGTCATGACCTGGAGATTTATAATAAACTGCTCTGACATGCACTGAAAAGGTGAATGGGAGGAAAAAGTATTCTGTGGATTACTAAATTCCCTGTTCTTGCTGACATCACCTAGACTAGAGTTGATGCTGTCCTACTACTCCTACTACTCTTCCTTAGATTTTTGTTCAACTCTTTTAACCCCAGCATTAAAAATCTAAGCAGCTTGAAGTCGTGGGTAGTTAACAGAGCTGCTTAATTTACTTTACTTCTAATTAGGTGATATTTAGCAGAATCTAGGATACACGAATCCTTTGCTACTTATCTCACAGAGTGCCAGATTGTGTGATAATATATGCAGAGGAGATGTTCTACGCAAATCATATTTTATATTGCTTTGAGACTTCAGCTCCCACATTCTGTACCAGGGTATCCCTCCGTACAACCACTCCTGCTATTGATTGGCTGCTCTTTCGGAGATGTCCATCTTAGGGCCAAAAAAGATACCATGAGGTCAATATCAAGGAGTATAAAACATATATACTTACTCTACAAGGCTTCTTAAGGCAGGACTATGATCAGTGATGTTGGCACTTAAAATGGACTCATAAAAAAAGGACAGAAACTATGACATGCCTACGACACATCATCATGGAAGAGAACTTCAAAGTTGAGGTGTAACACCTTAAAATGCTGTAGATAGTAAAAGATAATGAGGAATGAAAATGTCTTAGACTTGACAATTAGGAGAACAGCATGAATTTCTCATGACTTTGCTTCTGCTAGACAAGGAAGATTTTATGGAATAGTGAGAATGAAGTATATAAAATTGTTAGTGTATCCTTAGGAATAGGTGAGAACATCATTGGGACTTGACAATTAGGAGAACAGCATGAATTTCTCATGACTTTGCTTCTGCTAGACAAGGAAGATTTTATGGAATAGTGAGAATGAAGTATATAAAATTGTTAGTGTATCCTTAGGAATAGGTGAGAACATCATAGGGAATAGCATCAGAGAAAATCCTGAGAAAGGGAATAGAAAGGCTGAATAGATGGAGAAGATGAAGGAGGTGGTAGAGTAGGAAGTTAATTCAAATCTTACAATCAAGTTAATATTAGTAACTATTTAGTGAAGAACTAGGATATTTGGATATGGAGAAACGGCAACAATTAATAAAATTTACTGCATTTAAAAATGTAAGAAAGTGAGCCAAATTGACTAAATAAGTTAAACATTTTATAAAATGTTACTTTCTGATATAGGTGTTTCTTTCATGCCACTGTCTTCATATCTAATGATTCTAATTGAATGAGTATTTAGAGACAAACTTCATTTAAAGCATTTCTAGTCTATTGTTCATTATTCTTATACAGCTTTTGTAAGATACACCTTAAATTACTGAATTATAGTAATTTGAAACTATCAGCCTCCTTCCTGTCATGGAAGTAATTTAAAATCCTAGAATTTGATGGCATCATCACATCAGTCCCTCTTTTTGGAGGTATACAATTTACACTGTCCAGAGGAACAAGTTTCTAAAACAGTATTCAGAGTATTCTCATTTTCCCACCTCTGAAGCTAACAAATAATGCTTTATCATCCACACTATCTGGAATTACACAATATATTTTTTTAAAATTAAAACTATCAAACCTTCTCAATTTATCCCTAACATCCTTTGAAGAAAAACAAAGTAGTTATATTTGACAATAATTTACTGGGCTTTATTCTCCTTCCCTAGCCCAGAAACAGTCAAAATAACTCAATTAAAAAAATATATGCAATCGTCAAGATAAAGAGGAACATTTTATTTTTCTTAGCTTCTTTTGTATTTTCTCATTTATTCATAGAATGAATGATTGGACATTCCATTGACTTAAACTATGTTCTCCTGAAAACTACCTTTCTTTTGGATATTTCAAATCCAGTCTATATGAAAATTAATTTTAAGGCTATAGCAAATGGCCAACACATGGACATCACAGAAAGACCCTAAAGTGTAGAGATCAAGGTTAGGGCAAGGTTTATTCAGGTTACATATGGTAACTGAGCAAATTGGGTGTTCAGACTAGAAACTCAATTCTGCTTATGCTGGATAGAATCCGGCAGACCATTATGATCACTTTGTTTTTAAGTATAGAAAGAACATTAGGAGCATAGATAAATTATCTAAGAAGCAAGATGTAGTGAAGAGTACTAGAGTATTTGGCAAATATGTATTTGAAAAAAAGCTTTTATCTGGAATTTATTTTTTAAAATCTAATATTTATTAATACTCCAAATTCAATCAAATAGAAAATTGAAAAATCAGCCAGACTTAAAAAAACATTTCACTCAAGTAGCGATATGGCAAATAAACATTAAAAGGATGATACAATTATAAATCATTAGGGTAATGCAAATTAAAATCACATTGAGATACAACTACACACATATTAAAAATTCTGACAATGTCAGCAGATATTGGCAAGGAAGAATAGAAGCTAGAGCTTTTACATGTGACTTTTGGAACTGGAAAATAGCACATTCACTTTGGACAAAGTTTGGCAGTTTCTTCAAAATTTAAACATAGAATTTCCATGAGACCTAGCCATCTCATTCCTAGATATTTTCCCAAAAGAAATGAAAACATACATTCCCACAAAGCCTTGTCTTTGAATTTTCATGCAGCTTTATTCATAGTAGTTCCCAACTGTAAACAACCAAAATATTTAGCAGCTGATGAATGGAAACAAATTGTGATTGCCATACAGCCACTATTACTCAGCAATGAAAAGTAATGAACTACTGGCGCATATAACACCATGGAAAAATCGAAAACATATTGTGCTAAGAGAAGTCATTCACAAAAGTCTGCATACTGTATAATTTTATTTATTTGCAGTTTTGTAAAGTCAAGATGATAGATAAAGAGGACCAAAGTTTGGAATTAAAGGAGGGGATTAATTACTAAGGAGCATTAAGAAAACTTTGGAGATTTATGGAAAAAATTTCAAATCAATTAAATTGTATCTTTAAAATAGATGCATTTATTATATGTAAATTTTTCTGGTATTTAAAAATCATGACTCATTCTCACAAACTCTTCATTTTGCACAGAAGGGCTTTGAAAGGCTTTATCTTTCCATTTATATTTCTTTCCTACTTAGTAAAATATAGCCAAACTAGATGGTACAGCTCTCTTCCCTGAACATGTCACACTGTTATTTTCACATCTTTGCATGTGATATTCATACTCTTTTGTTTTTAGAGTACGGCATTAGAAATACAGAAATATTTTAGAAATTATAAAACATTCCTCAGACTGGGAAAGTGACTTGTGCAATATCACAAATCTAGTGGAGTGGCAGATCCAAACAAATTCATATTTCCTGATTCCAGATCCAGTGTTTTCTGCCATCATGGGTTTCTTCCATACAATTGGAATTATACCCACTATATCTACCTGTCACATTTCATCTAAAACATGATTTCACCAGAACATGCAATATTTCTCTAATTTTAAATTGACCCCTAATTTTACTCAGATCTATTATTTTTCCATTTAATTATTTTACCTTGTTTTATACTAATGTCTGTTTATATCTAACCTCTCCATTACATTGTAAATCTGAAGGCAGTAACGTATCTTGCTTTTCCCCTCAGAATGTCTAGCGGAATGCTTGGTAGATTGAACACTATCTTGAAGTTGAAAAACTATCTTGTTTCTTTCGTGAAAGGATGTTGTGGGACACTGAATCAAACTGACTTATCAGAGGAAGTATCTCTACTTAAAACATAAGTGGACTGGCTCTGTATGATGACTTGAATCATAGAGGTCAGAACCTCCTATGAAAAATATTTGAAAACCCAATATTTCAACTGTTTGCTCCAAGGAAAAATAATTTCCACCATAAACATTTAAATATATTTGCCTTCTGAGGCACAGATATTTAAAAACCTTAAATTCAAAAAACTTCAACGCAAAGCACTGCAAAGCAGTGGACCCCGGTGAGCTGTATTCCTGAAGCAAAACTTTCTAGGAGAAATGGTTGGCCTGCATCCTTAGTCATTTTTCCCACTTAATGAATATTTCAGTTGTTTTATGCATACAATATTACACTGGCAAATGCTTGCTTAATGGACTGAAGCTAATGAAAATCGAAGTCATGAATGTGTCAAGTCTAATCCTTGAGTTCTTACATCACCTGACTTTTCTCTAACTCTTTGCAATAGATTTTTCCCAGGGATCCTTAAAATCAGGTTAAGTTAGTTTCTTTGTAGAGTGGATGAAAAATGGAAGGATGTCCAAAAGCAGAAGGCTGGATCACTTCGTTCCAATAGTCTTCCCATTAGGCTTCCTAAGAACCCTCATCCACCTCTCTGTCTTGGAACTGAAATGCCAAACTCACTTTGATCATGACATCACCTTATTTCTTATTTTGTACATTTTCTAATTACTGAGAGAACTTAAAAATTAGTCTGCCAAACCAACCTAAGTGCTCTTCAAGAGAGTGTAGTGAATATGAGAGATTCTAGAAATCTGGAGAAAGGTAATTGTTTGAAATTCTAAGAATTGTAGATTTATGAACTCAAAGAGATTATTCAAAAGTCACTAAGAAAAGAAGCAGTGATTGTTGGGAGCCAGCACAGATTTACTGAAAGCACATCTTACCAGTCATTTAATTTTCCACTTTTACCAGGTTATTGGATAGATCGATAGATTGATAGATCAATATATATATATATATATATATATAGAGAGAGAGAGAGAGAGAGAGAGAACGAGAGAGAGAGAGAGATCGAGTCCCATATTTTTTTTTTACTATGCAACTTAATAGCTTTTATTTAAAAGGAAGACCTTCTAAGTACCCTCTACACTTACAGATTGATAACTGAATAACCAAGCTTAAAAAGTATTTATTACTAGATTGCTGCCAACCTCAAGGGATAGTTCTTGACATTGTGACGTGAATATTTTTATCATAATCTATATAACAATAAAGAAGATATATGCTCAGAAAATCAGTGAGTAGCCTGCTTTGAAAAAGAAAGTGACTGTATTAGATGACAAAATAAAAATCTGAAAAGATCATGGCAATCCTGCGCAGTGAGCTGAATCTAATTGCGTGAACTTTCACCGAGATAAATGTGGGGACAGCAAATGGGTTTAAAAGATCAAATCTTTACAGTTAAAGTGAGACAGAGATAGGTAAAAACATAATCATATTAATAAACAGCAAGCTCAATGTTAATCCACCTTGCACTGTGGCTACAAAAAGGGCTAATAGAAATTTAGTTTATGGTAGAGTATGTGTAAAAACAACTAGAATATGAGGGTGTGGAAGTATCGCTCTTTTCATAAGAGGTTGTAATCAATTATTACTCTGTTCTATATGGACACAAAAGTCATGAAGAATGACCAAGATATTAGAAAGAGTGAAAATCATGCTGTGTGAGAAACAATTTAAGGGTTTAGGGAGACTAGTGTTAAGAAGATGAGAGTCCAAGGGAGATGAAAGCAGTTTTAAATACTTAAAGAAATTTTGTTTGAAAACAGCCAATGAAGAAATTTAGAGGGTAAGAAACAAGGCAGTAGAGTGCAACCACAAAGTGGGAGGTTATCTTTGTACTTATACGCAAGAATAGCACCTAGATGAGTTTCAAAAACTTCTGTTGACTACGTATTTTAATAAAGAAGATAAATATCCAGAAGGAGTTTCTAACTTTCTCATCCTCTGGGAAGAGAATATGAACCAAGAAAAGAATATGTTATCAAGAGCTGTTGACCTTTCAAAACACAGAAACTTCTGTAGAGGTGAGATATAAATCATATAAAAAGGTGGGATGACAATAAAGCTGTTATTTTACAAAAGAGGTAGAATGGAATGATTTCTAAAATTTATGCGACTCTTCACTTTGAGATGCTTTTAGAGGGAGCATTAAGTGGCAAGCAGCTTAAACATCAAAAAACCAGAACTAATTTTCTAAACGTCCATAAGCACAATACCAATGACACCCTAGGCTTACCTGGGTCACATTTTAGAAGAGTTTTCTGCTCCTACCCACCCAGACCCTGTCAACCAATTCGTCACCTCATAGGAAATCTGGGCCATTCAGATGGTGGCCAAGGAAGGGCATCTCTTTCTATTCAATGAGGCCGGTCCTCTGGGGCCTTCTACTACTGCGTGCGGCTCTGTTGGGACAGAAATCTGGAGTGGGAAGCTGGGACTTAAACATTTATTTAAAAGCAAAATACTCCTGTTTGAAAACAAAAAAGCATTATTTGAGGTATAGTACTGGCTAAGTGAAGATTTCTCAGTGAGAGAGAAAAACCATGAGAGACTCTTAATTAGGAAACAGAGTTGCTGGAGGGGAGGTGGATGGGGGTTGGGGTAACTGGGTGATGGGCATTAAGGAGGGCATGTGATGTGATGGGCACTGGGTGTTATATGCAACTGATAAGTTGTTGAACACAACCGCCTCCCCCCCCCAAAAAAAGAAATTCAGATCAAATGGTCTACACAGGTCATCCCTAGGCATAACTGTGAAGTTGTAAAATTATTCAAAAATCTCTCCATATATTTCAGTGGACTTCTCCCTCCTGTGATTCCATCCACCCCAGAAAACTAGGATATTATTTCTGTCACTCCCTGAAAACACACTCACTTGCTCCTTCCAGTCCCATCAGGGACCAAAACTGGAGTTTTTTCAGCTTAAAATTTTAGCTTTATCTTCCTTCACTATCATTTACAGGAATGATAAGTAATAATAGTTAATGGAGATTAATGTTTATTTTTTATAATTAAGCATAAAAACCCATTAGGCACAAAGATTTATAATATGAGGAGTAAGTCAGATGATACAAACTTCAGATGCTAAAGCAGAAATAAAGGTTTGTGAAGTTGCAGAGACCAACTTCATGTTCTTAAAATCTAATGTAAGCAGCCTCCTGTGTATCAAGCCCAATACATGCAGTGGGTCCTGGAGAAGAGAGTAGATTTTCACTAGAAGAAGCCAAAATGTTAATAGCTTTATTTCCTGAATTGCTTATATTGTTTGACCACTGATTTTTAGATCACCCTCACCATGCCATTGCTCTGTTCCTTTCTGTGCTTTTAGTGTGGTTCCGTGGAGAACAACCACCACCTACTTGTTCTTTTCCCCCAGCATCACTGAGGCATCTCATTGAAGGCCAACCTCATCCATGAATAGAATAGATGGTAGTTAAGGGCATTAAGAAAACTGATCCTTAAAAAAAAAAAAAAAAAAGAAAAGAAAACTGATCCTTCCCCAAGTCCCCCCCCCCACCGCCACTCTCCTTCAATCCTATTTAAAAAAAAATAAAGCATTTAATTCTAGAGTCAGAGATTCGACATAAAATACTTAAAACACTTGGAACTTATGTGAGGTAGTAACATACCATCCTAACTTGACAATGATTAAACACTGACCAAGTGACTCAGGGTCTAAGGAGAGCCGAACAGTGAAACACAGCAGATTGAAATAAGTGATTAAAAATATCAAATTTTACCTTCATCAAAATTATACATTTTCAAGGGGAGAATTTGGGGCCAGTATTGGTTTTATACTCCTATAGGCATTAGACAATAGCTGGCTTCCTTCACATTTTTACTAACATGACTGACCCAGTGATACATACATTTTTTTCTGTTGTTGAGTGAACTAAGAAAAATGGCTGATTTATATAGAAATATTACTCTTGAGAAAAGCAGTAATACAGAAGAAAGTCCAATATGTTTGGAACTTAGTCCTTGTGTATTCAGGCATGCATTTCAGTAAGTAACTTTAGTCAACTATTAGTTATTTCTGATTTTATTATTTCCAAAGAACAGACAGCACCCCAGTGCAGTGAATTCATTTTCTTCTCTGACAGGATAGCTAGGAGCCCAGAAATAGAAATCCTTTGTTCCCTTGTCAGTGAAGGATAAAATACCCTTTTGCAAGTTCTGAAAAACAATATTTATGCCTTCAAATTTGTGTACTGTGCTTTAGAAGAAAGTCAACTGGTTGTTTACTAATCACACCTTAAAGCATTATTACTAGCGAAGAGTATAAGATTCATATGAACAAATACAAACCATGGGAGAAAATAGGAATGTGTTACCCTAGATTTAGATTTTACTACATATAGCGACAACTCAGTGTATCTGTATTTGTCAGTGAACAAATGTATAGGCAGCTAGATACAAAGACAAATATTAATGAAAAATGTGAAGTAATGCCTGAAAGTACAATGCCAAATATCCAATTATGTCTAAGTAGGCTACAATGTGGCAGACCAAATCTCATTTTGTCAGCTGGCTTCCAAATTGTTATGCAAAGGGTTCCTTGTCCTACAGATTTCCTTGTAAAACTAACTTATGTCTCTGTGAGGATAGAAATACTCTTGTAGGGATCTGGGCAGAGGGACAGACACAGTGCAGTGTCCCCATCCCAGTCTCCTCTCTCCCCAACCCCCATGGACAAAGCCACTCTGCAGCTTCCTCCCTCTGGGTTCTAAGATACATTCCCCATTCTGCAAATTCTCTAGGCTTTAGAGTTCAAGTACCTTTGTTGTCATCTGTTTCCATGAAATAGAAGCCATCCCCAGCTCTTTAGGAAGAAATGAGGGAATATATTACTTAAAAAAATTATTCTCATGAAAAAAAGTCTCAGACAGGACTTGGAATCAAAAACTAAAGGCACCAGGAATCTAATCCACTTCTCTCAGCTCATCTGTGGTCTGAATACTGTTTTTATTAACTGTACACAAGAGAAAATGATACCTCCTCCCTAATCTGTCATGAATGTGCATGTACTCATTTGAGAGGTGTGAGAACTGGAATTTGAAGTCCAAATACAAAAATTCCAGGGGGAGAAATTACAATGGAACATCTTTCATCTTTGTTCTGGTTTCTAACAGCAACATAGGAGATGTAGTTGACATGTAGAGAGAATATTTTTTAAGATCTCCCTCCTCTTATATACCAAACTATTTTTAGTAGTCATCAAGAAATGAAACAAATAGTAATAATGGCCAGAGATATTTGCAGGCTGTGGGAAAAAAAAATAGATTGTTATTTGTATATATAATGCCAGCGAAAATTTTAAGCAAATATGTATAAAATAAAACAAATATCAGTCTACAAAGGAGATAAAATAATGAATCAATAATTTTAACTACATTAATATATAGTTTGAAAAAGATAAAACATTTATACCCACATATTCCTCTGTCTCAGTAAAGAATAAGAACGTTACATTTTCTGTCTTTGAATCTTCTACATATTGTGTCATGATGTAGAAATTCATCTTTCTCCTAATCATGTTCAGTAGACAACAGAGCTAGATTTATTAGTCTATCTTTGTTTAAAGCTCATGAAATCACTTTTTTATTAACTTTAATTTCTAAAATTTATTTATATGAAACAAGAGGTATTACAAAATGCTTAGAGAATTCCAAGTATGTTCAAAAGTTAGGCAGAGCTTCACAAAAATTCCATTTGATGCTAAATTCCTGAAATTGTAAATCTATTGAATTAAGTCTTTAAGATTGATCCGAGTGGCTTTTAGATGTGTCTGCAACCGAACAGTTTAAAGAAATAACCTCTTGTGGTCACTTAGGTAAAATTAAAGTAACTCAAGTTCTATTTTTTGGCTTTTACAATCATCGTACACTCTACTATCATTGTTTAACTTTAATCAGCCATTGAAATATAGAAACATACAGTACTCAGGGTCATAGTCATGGATTCTAAGTGAAGAGATTTTGAACTATTTTCACCTCTCATTTAGAAACAAGTGCATGGAGGAGTGCCTGGGTGGCTCAGTCAGTTAAGAGAGTCTAACTCTTGATATCCACCTAGGTCATGATCTCAGGACCCTGAGATGGAGCCCTGCTAGGGCTCTGTGCTGGGCATGGAGCCTGCTTAAGTTTCTTTCTCTCCCTCTCTCTCTGCCTCTCCCCACCTGCTCAAGTACATGTACTCTTCATATAAAAGAAGAAAGATAAAAAAATGCATGTAGCTGAATCCACTTACTTTGAGAACCATTGCTTAAAGGGGGATTTTTAAAAATTACATTCTGGGGTCCTTGGGTAGCTTAGTCGGTTAAGTGTCTGACTTCAGCTTAGGTCATGATCTCAGGGTTCTGAGATGTAGATCCCAAGTAGATCCCCCCACCAAGCCCCATAACTGTTTTCCAGAGTCCTCAGGCTCCACACTCAGCAGGGAGTCTGCATGTCCCTCTGTCCCTCCCCCTGCTTGTGCACACACACTCTCTCTCTCTCTAAAATAAAATAAATCTTTTTATTTTAGATTTTTATTTTTTAGATTTCTTATTTATTCATGAGAGACACAGAGAAGGAGAGGCAGAGACACAGGCAGAGAGAAAAGTAGGCTCCATGCACGGAGCCTGATATGGGACTCAATTCCCAGACTACGGGATCATGTCCTGAGCTGAAAACAGACGCTCAACCACTAAACCACACCGGTGTCCCTAAATAAAATCTTTTTAAAAAATTAAAATTAAATAAAAAAATTAAATTCCACTTAAAGTACAATGTTAAAGGTAAAAAGCAGCATTGTGCTAAATCAAAAGATTTTATATATATATTTTAAAAGCTTATATATATTATTATCGTAACTACCACTAGTAATTTACCACTAACCACAACACTGGTTTAGGCCTTAGAACAACAAATGATTTAGGAGGAGGAAGAGAATATTTTCTTGAGATTTTTCAAATTGCTGATTTATGGTGATTATAAAAATGTAAGTAATTTAGTCATTTTTATTATTTTCTTATTTCTAAAGGCATGGGACCCCTATCTCCTACTCTATGTGGAAATCCTCTCCTACCACCTTGCCCTTTGTTATTATCTTGGTTAGATGTCATCTGTAGGGGACACGGTCACTTAGTACAAAAATGTCTCTTGGGAACCCCACTGAGTAAGAGGATAATTAAGAGGAAAATTCTGATCTGGATAAGGGCTCCAAGGGAATCCCTCACAGTAGCTTACAATTTATTTAAGGGAAGAATGTATTAGACTTTCTATCCATAAGGGATTTCTCTATGTTTCAAGTTATCTGTTATGCTCATTATATACCCTTTGTGATTTTTTTCTCCATAACTAACATACACATCTTTTGTTTAATTTGTACTTCGTAACCTTATACCTATATTTCTAGTTATGGAGTTTTATTTTTAAATCTTTTTTAAAATTGGTTATTTTTGCACACTAAGAACGTCTCTGTGTTGACGTTGCTCCAGCAAACATGCTAATCTCTTTTATTGGTTTTAATAGTTCCTGGTTCTCTTGGATTATCAATAATGAACAAGAATTCATTTCATATTTCTTGTTGAATTGACTAAAGCATAGAGATAGGGAAAGTGGGTTTTCCTTCATGGTTCTCAATTTAATGGGAATATTTAAAGAGTATCACTATTGGGTATATAATGAAGGCTATTCGTAGAGTTTTTTTTTTTTAATTCACATTATATCCTTTTCCTTGTGTTCCCCATTAGTTTAGAAACTTTATTTGTGAGTGTTGAATCTTTCAAATGCTTTTGAATATCTCTTTAAAAAACCATGTTTCTTTTCTCTTTTTTATCTATGGCAGGTAATATAAATAGATTTTTCTGATGATGAATCACCCTTGGATTCCTAAGATATACTACTTAATCGTGATGCATTTTTCATTATACTAAAGTATATTTCCTAGAATTTTATTTAGAAATTTTGCATCTATGTTAATAAAATTTGCCTATAGTTTTCTTTTATTGCATAGTCCTTTTTTATTTTGCAATCAAGTTATACACTCCTGATAAGTGATTTGGATGTTATGCTTCTCTATTTTTAGCTGAGAGAGTTTGAATAAAAAAGTCATCATTTCTGCCTTGAAGTTGTGTTCAAACTCAATAGCAAAACTATCTACCTCTGTTGTCTTTTTCCTTTTTTAAAAGATTTTATTTATTTATTTATTTATTTATTTATTTATTTATTTATTCATGAGAGACATAGAGAGAGAGAGAGAGGCAGAGACACAGGTAGAGGGAGAAGCAGGTTCCATGCAGGGAGCCCGACATGGAACTCGATCCTGGGTCTTCAGGATCCCACCTTGGGCTGAAGGCGGCACTAAACCGCTGAGCCACTAGGGCTGCCCTCCTTTTTATTTTTAAGGAAAATATCTTTTATTACTAGCCCAATGACATAAATATTTGTAGTTTTATTAAGAATTTCTGGGATCCCTGGGTGGCGTAGAGGTTTAGCGCCTGCCTTTGGCCCAGGGCGCGATCCTGGAGACCCGGGATCGAATCCCACGTCGGGCTCCTGGTGCATGGAGCCTGCTTCTCCCTCTGCCTGTGTCTCTGCCTCTCTCTCTCTCTCTGACTATCATAAATAAATTTTTAAAAAAATTAAAATAAATAAATAAATAAATAAATCTTTTTGGGAAAAAAAAAGAATTTCTATCTCTACTCAAATTAATTTTGATAATTATTATTTAGTTAGGCAGTAAATTATTTCATATAAGTTTTCAAATTCATCATAAAATTTTTATATTCTCTTATATTTTAAAGATATTTTATTCTCTTTGTATTTATTAATTCTTAATATTACCTATTTGTACATTTTCCCATGATTTATGTTGGTAGAGAAATACATATTTTTATTTAGATTTACAGAAAATCTGGTTGTAGTTTTGTGCTCCTTTCTGTTGTTTCTGTGTTTTCAGTTTCATTGATTCCCATGTATCCTTGTATTATATATTCTTTTACCCAGTGTTACTATACTGTATTATTTTCCTGGCTTCTCGAAGTCAATGCATACATACTTTTGTTGTGCTTCTACCTTAGAATGACTTTAGTTGTATCCCAAGAGTTGTTATTCATAAGTACTTTCATTTTCATTCATTTCTAAATATTTGGTAATTTCCATTTTGATTTGCCCATATATTAGTTAGTAATGTTTTTATAAGTTTGCAAACATTTGTGTTTGGGGGAAAAGAAACCTTAATTGTGGATTTCAGATTTAATTGATTTACGGTCAGACAGTGTGGTATATATGTGCTATCAATTATTTGAAATAGCTTGAGATATCCTTTGAAATCTATTATGTAATTTATGTAAATTGGCCATATGTACACATATATTAATTAGGGTTGTTAACTGTGGTAATCAAGTCTTCTATTTCCTTGCTTAATTGTTTGTAAGCAAGAACTCTCAGTTTACAAAAAAATTAGGTTAAAAAAATCTCTGAATTTGAAAATGAACTTACTAAATTAATTGTAAAATAATGCTGACAGTTTTGCTTTATGTATTTGAATGCTATCTTGTCACTTTTCTCTCATTATTATGTAATGTGATTTATTCATTTTAAGGAATTCTGCTTTTAGTTCTCATTTGCATGTTATTCAAATTTTTGCATCAACATTCTTAGGTCAGTTTCATACATTAGCTCATTCTATTCCTTGATTTTAAACATTTTTAGGTAGTTTTGTTTCAGATGTGACATTTATGCAGTATGTGGCAGAATTTCTAAATCATTTGGGAGGGATAAACAAATTGATCTCTAAATATCCATTGTTGTTATTAATATATTTTCATTTATTTCTACTATTGTATGATGTTTTGTATTTTAAATTGCTTTCCACTGCCTTAACTTCTTTTATTTTTTCCACCTTCCTATGTCCAGATGAATGTTTTTACTGCATTTTACTCTCTTAATTCTGTTTTGATTTAGTAACAACAGATTATATTTTAGTTAGGCAATTCCCTTGGTTATTTAGCACAAAATTTTTTAACATATACAGTTGGCCCTTAAACAACATGTGTTTGAACAGTGTGGGTCCACTTACATGTTGATTTAAAAAAATAAATAAATACAGTACAGTACTGTCAGTGCATTTTCTCTTCCTTATGAGTTTCTTAATATTTTCTTTTCTATCACTTACTTTATTGTAAGAAAACTGTATGTAATATATAAACATACAAAATATGTTATTCAGTCACTTATATTATCAATAAGATTTCTATCAGCAATAGACTATCATAGTTACGTATTGGGGAGTCAAAAATTATATGTAGATTTTTCAGCTGTGTAAGGGTCAGCACTCCTAAGCCTCTCATTGTTCAGGGATTAACTGCACTTTTAATAACATACTTCTAAAAATATAAAATCCTTCACTTGAACAGGACAAGGATCCTAAACATGTTTCACCCACCCATTGAAAACCTGGCTCCATTTTTACTGCTATCTGTAATTTTAGTCTTAAAATTCTAATACATAACTAACTTTTTATAGTCATAGTTAAGTAGGTATACATAACTGATTTACTGAGTCTTTGTTTTTGTTCTTTCTTATGTCCCATAACATTCAAAAGTTTTTTTTTTTTTTATTGAAGTGACTATTTCAATAATTGTTTTTGTTGAAGATGGGCGAATGGTAAGCCTTGTTTTTCCAATGTATCTGGTCATGTTTCTATTTTCCCTTATTCCTAACTGTGCACTGTTTAGAAAATATCAGGTCATATGATTCTGATTCTGTGGATGGATTTGAGCCTTTTAATTGCCTTTAAGTGAATTTAGAACTCTGCAAATTGTATACAACAGATAGCAATGTAAAATCACTCTTATCTGTAGACACCCAAACTGTCCAAGAGAGATTCAGTTGACTTTTTTCCACACTGATAGAAGATAGTTATGCCTCTATTTGCATATTCCTTTCAATATTCCTGATTTATAAATGTGTCTGTTGTTTATATTATCCTTTGGATTGCTTGTAACGTCCTCTTGACTACCTGATTAATAATGAATTAAACACAACTTTAACACATAGTCATTTTTTTAAACATATGATCATTTTATATCTCAATGAAAATCATGATTTTACTTTTCTTTTGAAAATTGTCCTCTAACACAGGCATACAAATTTGGCAGAAATAGTCATGAGGTCAGTAAAGTTTTTAAGTCTCTATTAGACAATTGAGAGGCAACATTGAGTCAGTATTTGAATTTTTAAATCTTCTTTGGGAGAAAAATCTGTTCTGTAGCCATGGATTTAGGAACAGTAAACATCTAGATAGTATTTAAATTCGAAAGGATGAGCTCACTAAGGGAGTGTATGTAAATAGAGTACTAAAGACTAAATTCTGGTGTACCATTCCTGTGGCAATAGAACAACATTTTAAGTATGTTTTAACTTAAATTATTTTAGAACATCAATGCATATACTTACCCTGTTGTCTTCTCACATTTAAAATTGTATAATATATTGTTATAGAAGACACTTACATGTCTTCTATGACAGTAAATATATGTTAAGTGCATCTATTTATTCATTTTATTTTTTATTCTTTCTTTTATTCTATCAATATTGAATTAAATACTATTTATCTCTGGTCCAAGTCTTACCATGTCAACTTAAGAATTTATAATTGGTTAGACTGGTTGACACATAATTTCATTCATATCCTTTTAGGCTCTACTCTAGTATTTTGCAGTTAATTGTAAGTTCACATGATAAAGGTTTAACTCCTTTCTTAGAGTCTGTTTCATATTACATAATCTTCTGGCATGTGATTCAAACACTCTGTACTAGGCCAATTTAATTCTCTGTTAATGTTATTATCCCAAGTGTCATCTTGCCTAATTATATATACACACACATATACACACACTGTTTACATCCTATTAAGATGGTGCTTTATATATTTGTGTTAGCCTTCTTGATCCAATTTTCCTAGATTCATCCATCTTAGAGAAAAATGATAGACAATTTATAAACAATTTTTTTTCTAGATTGACAACAAGGAAAAAGTAAAACTCATTTGTGACTTATATAATTTTATAAAATGGGGAAGGAAACAGTTTACCTTAAAAATTTATTAAGCCACCAGGTAAACACTACTGTCAAAAAGCTCCAGTCTCAGTGCTCTTTCCCTAAAACTATGATATTGACTTCAATGTGTACAGTTTTTAAGAGTCTCCAGTCAAAAGGGCTATACCACAGATATTTATTACATAACTTTGCAAAAATCAGATCATCAGTTTACATATTAGCATCTTTCATGCCTCACTTGATAAAATCTAACAGAACTGAAATTCAAGAATACTCTTGGTCACATAATAAGAGGCCAATAAAGCTCCCACTGAGGAGCCCATAGAAAAATCTGTAGAAGTCTCCTAATTGAAGAAATATCCAAAATACCCAGTGAGAATTGATCTGACATTAAAGGAATGGATAAAGAAGATGTGGTATAGATATATAATGGGATATTATTCAGCCATCAAAAAGAAGGATATCTTGCCAGTTGCAATGACATGGATAGAACTACAGTGTATTATGCTAAGCAAAATAAGACAGAGAAAAACACATATGACTTCCCTCATATGTGGTGTTTAATAAACAGATGAAATGAGGGGAAGGAAGGAAAAATAAAGATAAAAACAGAAAGAGAGGCAAATAAAATAAAAACAGAGAGAGAGAGAGAGGCTAACCGTAAAGGACTCAACTATAGAGAACAAACTGAGGGCTACGAATAAACTGAGGGTTACTGGAGGAGAGTTGGGTAGGGGGAGGGCTAAATGGGTGATGGGCATTAATTAAGGAGGGCACTTGAGATGAGCACTAGGTATTGTATGCAAGTGATGATAAGTAAATTCTATTCCTGAAAATACTACTACACTATATCTTAACTAACTTGGAATTTAAGTAAAAACTTGGGGGAAAAATTAACAACAAAAAATAGAAACATTTAAAAATGAGATCTGATAATTTATTACAGCAAGAAAAGGGAGATGAGAAAATGTAATTACAGATATGAAAAGTTCAAGAAACAGAATCCTCATATCAAATTAAGTAATATTTACTGTGGGCTCCATGCTGTCTTGTGTTAATGAAATAAACTTCTTAAAGGCAAAATCCGATCTTTTTTTTATCAATTTGTTTTCCATAGCTCTTTGTAGGTCCTACCACTTGGGATTTTCCAGCCCCACTTAAGTTTTTATCACAACACCAATTCAGTTGTCCCTTAGGATGAATCTTAAGATCCAACTGCTTCTTCTCCTTTAATACATGTAATATGTTCAGAGAGTGAGACAAATTTAGGGAATTCTTCACTTGTGTCAGGCCTCAGAGGCTTTGTTTGTACTATGCCCTTTTTCTGGGATGTCCTATCTTAAGTTATCTATCTAGTGAATACTCTACTTAATCTCTATTCGCTTTACCTATTCCTTACCACAGGTGTCATTCTTTTCTACCTCAGTCTGAATCAGTCGTTCTATTTTTCTTTTAATAGCAGTTCCTCCATTGTTGCAACCTTGCCTGGGCCTTTGCTTAATGGAGTGTAAGCTATACACATGCTGTGAATGTTTTCCCTTCTAGACATCCAGTAACCTGTTTGGGGAATCTCCTGCCTTTGGAGGCTTGGTGGGGGAAAGTATGCTCCCCTATAAAAAGCTAAAAATATTGAATTACCTGCTTTCCAAATTCTCTTGCATCTGTGGCCTGGACAAGTGGGCTAGATCCCACCAGTCAGACACATAGCAAGACTTGGACTCAAAAGCTCAAGACTGACTTAAGACTCATCAAGGACCTGAAGGGAGCTCTCTTTTTTACAACTAGAAATAACAGAATCAGAGACTTCAAAATAGAATTCCTAGTTAGTTATAGATAGGGGAATTCATTTCAGGATCTGATTGTGGTCCTGGCTGTTATAACTGAGCCTGGTTCTATAATGTTCCCAACAGTTCCATCAACTATCTAAAAATATCTCCAGAAAACTCCTTGTCATCATAATCAGCCAAATCTGCTAGCTTTCCAGGGGCAAAGATCATCTATATTTGTTTTGTTTGTTTTTTTCCTCAGTGTTTCTGTCAACTCCAATGATCTCTAACCAAGAGTAACTGATCAATAAATATTTGGCATTCTCAACCACCTCCTCCATGGGGAACCTGTCTTTCACGTGGTGGTAAACTTATACTGTGTACCTGCAAGTCAGTGATAGAGCAGAAGAGGAAAGAAGGAAATAGAAAGGAGGAAGAGATGGAGAATCAACTGGGAATTTATCTTTGATAAGGTCATCCATGAGGTCCTTGGTACCCCAGTTATTGTTTGATAATTGCCACATTCACATTAACCTATAGATATGTAAATTTTACTTCATGGAGCTCATTTTATTTTGGCTGGAAAAATCAAAATGCCATACACAACACTTGTTCTATGGAAATTGAGCATAAGAGATTCTTCTGTCTTCATTAAGGTGTTAATGAGCTAGGTCAGATGTTTATAGATTTTCATCAAATTAATCAAAGAACCCTATAGTCAACTTGACTTCCTTTTTCCAAAGTTCATTAAAATATAATCTTTGTCAATTAAATGGAGCATTGCTTATCTGTTGCTGGGATACCATTACCTCCTCTAGTCAAGAAGGTACTTAAATTGGAGAGAGAGAAAAATAATGCTTGGCCATTTGCCCATCTGGAAGGTATTCATCATTTTCAGAATATTAGGTTTCATAAGCTACTGTAGCATACTAGAGCTAGAAAAAAAATAGTCTGAAGAATTTCTTTTACACTTGTGGAAAATTTGTCCTAATTGTAAGTATTCAAATATTTAAGTTCACCTAGAAAATTAGAGGTAAAATCTGGGCTACTATTTTGTATCATATTTTTATCCATTTTGTTCTTGTTACTAAATAAAAGTTTTATTGTGGCTAGACGATCCCCATTGTCCTCAGCAAGTATGTTTAATTTTTAAGTCTACACCCTTGTGTGTAATTGTTCTTTTTTGCTAGATAATTATCTTCAATTTTCCCTATATATATCAAAATCAAACTCGTCAGCAGCAGAAGTCCTAGACTGAGCTTAAAGATTAGGGCTATCATGTCATGTCTGGCAAATTTGGTAGTTCAGGACACAGGAACCTATTAAGAAGAAAACCATTTACCCCCATAAACAGATGGACACTAAAGACTGAAAATACCTACCCCCTTACCTCTCTTGAACATGTCTTTATTCTTCCATTGTCTTCATTAGCATAACAGTATTTTTCCAGGAAACTCTTCACCATGCAAATAACTTGATTGCTCATTACAGGGATTGCCCAAAAGACCCATCAACGTTTCGATTGAATTTATGCCTTGTTATTTTCATCAATCCTACCATTCTGCCATAATCTTTATCTAGTCCTAATCAAATTCTCACTTTCAAATACCTGCCTTAAACCAAATTTCAAATTCTTCATAAATCCATTTCTTTCCCCTCAGAGACATTCCAAAGGTCTCTGATTCTCCTTTACTGTGGTAAACAATAAACTCAGCTTTGTTTTATTTACAAGTTGTATTGGTTATATCTTGGGAGAAGGGCATTTGACACCACACAAAAGCTGGAGAATTTTCTGGGGGAAAAAGATATCCTCATGGAAGAAAGGGTCCAAAATCATGAATTTGATAAAGAAATCAAGTGTGAATCATTGAGAGTGAGAGGAGGGGCAAAGGGAGAGGTAGAGAGAGAATTTCAAGCAGACTCCTCACTGAGTGCTGAGCTCGACTTGAGGCTCAATCTCACAATCCATAAGACCATGACCTGAGCCAAAATCACGAATTGGACACGTAAGCAACTGAGCCACCTAGGCACCCTGCAAAGTGTTTCTTAACATATTTTATCTTCTGTTTCTGGTCACCACTAGAAAAATGATCAAAACTTAGTGATCTCTTCCTTTTATAGTTTCTAATTTTGGGAATGATGTATATAAGTCTGCCCTATTCCAAGACAGTATAATTATTGATTTACATTTTCTTCTACTAATTTTATAGTTGCCTTTACTCTTAAAATGTCAAATCTATTTTGGATTGTTTTATTATGAGGCCTAGATCTGCATTTATTTCCTTCCCAAAGGAAATATATTATTTCAATAGCCTTTTGTGATTGGTTCTCATCTATTTGCTAATTTATTATTTATATACCTAAATCTGTTTCTAGAATCTAAAATCAGACTTTTTTAATATTTCTCAGATGTCTTTTATTTTTCTTCCTATACTAGTAAAATACTGTTTGAATTACTGAAGTACTATCATGTGTTTTAATTTTTAGTTGAGCATTACTTCCCTCACTGTCTCTTTGTTCAAAAGTATGGTTCCTCAAAGCCTATGGTTATTTAGATAAACTTTAGAATCATGTATCAACCTCTAAATATAATGTCATAGAAGTTTTCTTTGGGATGAAATTGATTTATAAATTAAATTGACGGGGGATCCCTGGGTGGCTCAGCGGTTTAGCGCCTGCCTTTGGCCCAGGGTGAGATCCTGGAGTCCGGGGATCAAGTCCCATGTCAGGCTCCCAGCATGGAGCCTGCTTCTCCCTTCTCCTGTGTCTCTGCCCCCCGCCCCCATGAATAAATAAATCTTTAAAAAATCAATTAATTAATTAAACTGATGGAAAATTTGATGTGTGTGTGTGTAATACTAAAGCTTGTTTGACTGAAATACAAACTTTATTGGTGGAAGATATTCAAAGTAAACAGGCAAACTCATGTGATCTTAAAGCTGTATTAGTGAGATTATTTTGGATATTAGCAACTGAAACAGATTCTGATTAATAAACCACAGATAGGTTTGTTGGAAAAACAGGATAGCTCCTGAAGGGGAAAGCAGAGGCACCCAGAGAGCTCTGGAAACCAAAGGAGCCCCTGACTTGCCATAAAATGACTTGCCTCCATCATTTTCTGTCCTTTTCTCTGTAGAGAGCATGTTAAGTTACATACATTTTATTTTGTTTTGTGTTTTGTTTTATTTTAATCAGGACATACATACATACAATGTGCAAAAAAAAAAAAACCCATAGAAAACACACACACACACACACACACACACACACACACACACCTCTTAATATTACTTAATTGCCAAAAGTAAGCTCTTGGAGAATTGCCACCGAAATCAAGACAGTGTTGTCAACACCTTCAGATCTCTCATTATGGCCTGTGCAGCCTCTACTTCCTTTTCCTCCAAAAATAATTCTGCTTTTAACACAGTATCAGTTTTGCCTGTTTTTTACTTTAATATCAATTGAAATATATATCATATTAATTTTTATTTGGCTTTTTTTTTGTCTCACTATGATGTTTGCTAAGTGTGTACTTGTAGTTTTTTCTTATTCTGTACAGTATTGGAGAATATCCTGCTGTATGAACAGTTCAGTTTATTCATCTTTTTCCTCCTACTGTTGGTGAACACTTTTATTGTTATTTTTCTCTTATGAATAATTCTGCAAAGAACATTCTTGTGCACTCATCTTGCTTGGTGCATATAGTACCTCTGGTGAATATACTAAGAGTGGGATGTGGCACATGTATATTTTCAATTCTAGCAAATAGTATCAACACCTTTCCAAAGAGGTTTGTAACAGTTTACAGGACTCCTGTCAGTCAGACTCCCCCCCCTTTTTTTTTAAAGATTTTATTTATTTATTCATGAGAGACACAGAAAGAGAGAAGCAGAGACCCAGGCAGAGAGAGAAGCAGGCTTCCTGCAGGGACCCCGATGTGGGACTTGATCCTGAAACCGTGGGATCATGCCCTGAGCCAAAGGCAGACACTCAACCACTGAGCCACCCAGGTGCCCGAGACTTTCCCCCCTTATTCCACATCCACAAAAAAGATTGATTTTGTGAATCTTTTTAACTTTGCCATTCTTAAAAATATGAGTAACATCTCATTGCAGTTTTAACTGCATTTCTCTGATTATTAATAACATTGAGTCTTTTATAGGTTAACTGGCTATTTATATATTCTCATTTGGATATCCTCTTTTGTAAAGTTTCCTGATTAGTGTCTTGCCTATATTAATATTTGGTTGTCATTTTTCTTTCTGATTTGTATAAATATTTTATATATCCCAGATATAAGCACTTTGCTCTAGGTGTTACGGATATATTATTTTTAATACTTTGACTTGCATTGTCTTAATGGCATCTTTTAGTGAAGAAATTCCTTAGTTTTACCCTAGTCAAATTTGCCAATTCACTACTGGCATTGTTTCCTTTGTCCTGTTTAAGGAACAATTCATGTTCCAAAATAGTAAAGAAATTATGTCCTAGGAAATCTAATCTTTAACCTGTGATGTATCAATCTTTAATATTCTTAGATTGGCTTTTTACTAATTGTATGGGAAAGAGAGTCACGCATTTTTTTAAATAAAGATTTTATTTATTTGAGAGAAGTGAGAGCATGAGAAAGAGATCACAAACAGGGGGAAAAGATAGAGAGAGAAGCAGACTCCTCACAGAGCAGGGAGCCCGATGTGGGACTCCATCCCAAGACTCTAGATCATGATCTAAGCCGAAGGCAGACACCTAATCAATGGGGCCACCCAGGCGCCAATCATGCATTTGTTTTTAACTAAGATATCTAATTGCCCTAGTTCCTTATGGCTCTGGTGGATTATTAAATTGTGCTCTTTCAATGAAAATTGCCCTAATTTGGACAATAAAATATGTGATCCCGCACCAACTGATCAAGCGATGTTTTTTTTTTTAAAAGAGAAGTGTAAACTCATTGCTCAGTAGTAAGCTTTATCTTAAATTCAGTTTCTACACATACGTAGCTCTGTTCTTGAACTCTATTGTATTTAGAGGCACAATTACTTATTCTTGTACCAATACCAAACTTTTAAATCATCTGTGTAATAAATTCTATTAATCCCTATAATAAACCATTATTTCCTCCAATTTTGTTTATCTTCAAGACAGAACTGTTCTTTCTCCTTTCCGTTTTCATGTAATTTTAGATGTAATTTGTTAATTTTGAAAAGTTCTAATCGTAGTTGGGATTTGGTTAGGATTGAATCTCTAAATGAATTTGCATATCTTAATTCATGTGTAGGTAACATTTATCTTACATTTATCTACTTATTTAAGTGTACTTCAATTTTTCTAAATGGTACTTTACAGTGTTTTATGTAGTTGTCTTATCCTAATCCATTAATTTAATTCCAAGATATTTGATATACTTGCTACTATTTAAACTAGTATCTTTAGCTTAATTTTATTAACTATGTATAACTAATATAAAGGAGTAAAATTAATTCTTATCTATGAACTTTAACAGTCAGCAGCCTCAGTAAATGTATTATTTCTAATAAACAGATTCCTTTGGATTTTGTCAGGAAAAAAACATACTGTATGATAATACTATATTATTATTTTCAAATTCTTGTATCATTTATTTATTTTTATTACTTTATTATAGAGCCTACATTTTATAGGACAATGTTAAAAGAAAGTAATAGTGGGCATCTTTATCTCCTTCCCAGAGTTATAGGAAAAGATTTCAATATTTCACTATTAAGTAAAATACCTGATGTAGGTTTTTTATATGACATTATAAAATTAAAGAAACTCTCCTCTACTCAGAGTTTACTAAATGTTTATTTATAAATAAATGTGAATTTTTATCAAATTGCTTTTTCTCATCAATTGAGCAATATGATGATTTTTCTCTTACTTGGTTAGTATAATTAATGACTAAGGTCACAGTAGATTCTCAAACTCCCAGAAGATACAGGAATAACAAGAAACCAAAAAATAAGCAGTTTTTTTTTAAGATTTTATTTTATTTATTCATAGAGACAGAGAGTGAGGCAGAGAGAGAAGCAGGCACCACACAGAGAGCCTGACGTGGGACTCAATCCCGGGTCTCCAGGATCACGCCTTTGGCTGCAGGCGGCGCTAAACCACTGTGCCACCGAGGCTGCCCTACTAAGCACTTTAATAATAAGCAGTAGTTGCCACAATTCCAGAGGTGTCAAAAGAGGTAGTGAGACTCAGTGGTTTGGAGCAAAGCAGTTTATCACTCATGAGCTAAGCCAACAACAGGAGATTCTGCATGTAGCACAAGTTCCCCTGAGACCAAGCCCCACTGTATGGTGTGGCCAGCCCAGATGATTACTATACACCCTAGATTGTGCTGTAGTTGAAGAAACCGGGGTCAAGTGCTCAGCATCTTTTGTAGCAAACAACAAACAAGCTAGTCTCACTTATACAAGGAATAACCAGTTGCGTGGCAGTCATGCTAAAAGATCTCAGGGTCAAAAGATGTTTAAGCCTTGAGATTTGACACAGCAAAGATAAGAAGGGCTGTGCCCTTGCAGGACTGTTTTTCTCAATAATTGATTTTTCTTTTTTTTAAGTCCAGTTTTACAAACTCACTCTTTTATTAAGAATATTTAGTTATTTACATCTAACATAACTAGAGATATACTTGAATTTATACCTGCCATCATTTTTTTCTATTTGTCACAACATGTTTTATTTACTATGTATTTCCTTCTCTCTTGTCTTTTTACCAATTAATCAAATTTTAATCCTCTTTTTCCTCTATTGATCTTTAATTATATATATATATATATTTTTTTAACTATTTCTAGTAGTTATCCTTGAGTTATCTCTGCCTGTCTTTGATTCATTTCCATCAATTAAAAATTATTATTTTTACTGCTTTCCTGATGCTGCTAGACATTTGGGAACTTTTTCTCTATTTTGCCTCCTCCAAACTTGTTCCTGTTGCCATGCATCTTAGCCGTGCCTGTATTTGTATTTTGTGAATCATACATTAGTTTGTATAATGAATAATGCTGTGATTTCATTTGTATTTTAACACCCCCCAACAAATAACAGTTTTATAGTGTTAATGTTTTTTTTAATATTTTTTATTGAGGTGAAAGTCACATAACATAAAATAGCCATTTTAAGGTAAGTGATTCAGTGACATTTAATGCATTCATGGTGTTGTGCAACCACCACCTCCTTCTAGTTCCCAAATATTTTCATCACCCAAGAAGAAACCCTGTACCCATTGGACAGTTGTTTTTCCTTTTACTCTTCTTCCCCTGGCAAACACTAGTAGTAAGCATTCTGCCTCCATGGATTTAATATTCTGAATATTTTATGTAAGTGGAATCATGCAATATGTATGTTTTTATATCTGAGTTCTGCCACTTGTAATGTTTTCAAGGTTCATCCACATTTTATCATGTATCAGTATTTTATTTAGTTTAAGGCTGAGTAATATTCCACTGTAATGAATATACCACTTTTTATGTATCTATTCATCTGTTTATGGACATTAAGGTTGTTTTTACCTTTTGGCTGTTTTGAATAGTGCTGCTATGAACATGTTTGCAACACATTTGAGTATTTTTTTCATTTCTTTTAGGAATATATCTGGAGTCAAATTGCTGGGTCATATGTAATTCTATGGTTAAGGTTTTTAAGTTTTTGAGGATTTGAGAAATTGTTTCCATAGCAGCTTAAACATTTCACAGTCCTATCAGCGCAATGTAAAGGAGTTTCCATTTCTGTATATCCTTACTAACACTTGTTATTTTACATTTTAAAATTATAGCCATTTGGGATGCCTGAGTGGCTTGCCTGTTGGGCAACTGCCTTGGGCAGGGCGTGACCCTTGGGTCTGGGATCGAGTCCCGCATTGGGCTCCTTGCAGGGAGCCGCTTCTCCCTCTGCCTATATCTCTGCCTACCTCTCTCTCTGTCTCTCATGAATAGGTAGGTAAAATTTTTAAATAAATAAATAAATAAATAAATAAATAAATAAATAAATAAATAAAATTAGAGCCATTTAAGAGAATGTGAAATGGATCCTCATTATAGTTTACATTTGCACTTCCCTAATGATAGTGATGTTGAGCATCCCTCCATGTGCTTGTTAGCCATTTGTACATCTTCTTTGGAGAAATACTACTTATTATTATTATTAATACTACATTATCACTATTACTTATTATTCAAGTAATTTGCCTATTTTTAAATTGTGTTGTTTATATTTTTTCTTTTTATTACTATTATTTTAGTTTAGTAACTCATCAGTTGCATATAATACTCAGTGCTCATCACAATAATGTATGCTCTTATTAATGCCTCTCACTCAGTTACTGAATCCCCCAACCCACCTCCCCTCCAGCAACCTTCAGTTTCTTTCCCATAATTAAGAGTCTCTTATGGCTTGTCTCTCTCTCTGATTTCTTTCCATTCCTTTTCTCCTCCCTTAGCCTATGATCCTCTGCACTATTTCTTATATTTCATATGAGTGAAACCATATGATAATTTTATTTCTCTGATTGACTTATTTTGCTCAATGTAATACCCTCCAGTTCCATCTATGTCAGTGTAAATAGTAAGATTTCATCCTTTCTGATGGCCAAGTAATATTCCATTATATATATATGTGTGTGTATACATACATGTGGTATATATATATATATATACAATATATATTTTCTTTTGTATTCATCTATTGATGTGTATCTTGGCTCTTTCCATAGTTTAGATATTGTGGACCTTACTGCTATGAACATTGGGGTGCAGGTGCCCCTTCAGATCACTACATTTGTATTTTTGAGGTAAATACCCAGTAGTGAAATTGCTGGGTCATAGGATAGCTCTATTTTTATTTTCTGGAGGAACCTCCATACTGTATCCAGAGAGGCTGTACCAATTTGCATTCCCACCAACAGTATAAGAGGGTTCCTCTTTCTCTGCATCCTCGCCACATTTGTTGTTTCCTGATTGTTAATTTTAGCCATTCTGACTGGTGTGAGGTGGTATCTCATTTGGTTTTGATTTATATTTCCCTGATGCCAAGTGATGTGGAGCATTTTTTCGTATGTCTGTTGGCCATTTGTATATCTTCTTTGGAGAAATGTCTGTTCATGTCTTCTGCCCATTTCTTGACTGGATTGTTTGTTTTTGAGGTGTTGAGTTTGATAAATTCTTCATGGATCTTGGATATTAGCCCTTTATCTGATATGCCATTTGCAAATATCTTCTTCCATTCCAGAGGCTGCTTCTTAGTTTTGTTGACAGTTTCTTTTGCTGTGCAAAAGTTTTTTATCTTGATTAAGTCCCAATAGTTCGTTTTTGCTTTGGTTTCTCTTTCCTTTGGAAATGTGTCTAGCAAGAAGTTGCTGTGGCCACGGTCAAAGAAGTTGCTGCCTCTAGGATTTTGATGGATTCCTATCTCATGTGTAGGTCTTTCATCCATTTGAAGAAATCCGTTTCATCCATTTGTAAGATAAACTTACAAAGTATAAGGAAATGGTCCAGTTTCATTCTTCTACATGTGGCTGTCCAATTTTCCCCACACCATTTGTTGAAGAGACTATCTTTTTTCCATTGAATATTCTTTCCTGTTTTGTCGAAGATTAGTTGACTATAGAGTTGAGGGTCGGTTTCTGGGTTCTCTCTTCTGTTCCATTGATCTCTGCATCTGTTTCTGTATGAGTATCATACTATCTTGATGATTACAGCTTTGTAATAGAGCTTAAAGTCTGAGATTGTGACACCACCGGCTTTGGTTTTCTTTTCCAACTTTCCTTTGGCTATTTGGGGCTTTTTTTTGTTCCACACAAATTTTAGGATTATTTGTTCCAGCTCTGTGAAAAAAGTAGATGATATTTTGATAGGGATTGCATTGAATGTATAGATTGCTCTAGGTAGCATAGACGTTTTCACAATATTTATTCTTCCAATCCATGAGCATGGAATGATTTTCCATTTCTTTGTGTCTTCCTCAATTTCTTTCATACATGTTCTGTAGGTTTTAGAGTACAGAAACATTATCTCTTTGGTTAAATTTATTCCTAGGTATCTTATGATTTTTGGTACAGTTGTAAATGGGATCAATTTCTTAATTTCTCCTTCTGTTTTATTGTTACTGTATAGAAATGCAACTGATTTCAGTGCATTGATTTTATCTTACTGCATTGCTGAATTCCTGTATGAGTTCTAGCAATTTTGGAGTGGAGTCCTTTGAGTTTTCCACAAGTTTCATGTCATCTGCAAAGTGAGAGTTTGACCTCTTCTTTGCCAATTTGAATGACTTTTCTTTTTGTTGTCTGAATATTGAGGCTAGGACTTCTAGTACTATATTGAATGACAGTGGTGAGACTGGACATCCTGTTGTTTGTATTTTTATTGTTAGTTTGATGTTAATTTTTATTTACTCATTATTAAATTTTATTCTTTATTCTTTCCTGAATTTACATATTTTTGTGTAACCTTGCCTTTTCTTGGCTGAAGAAGTTCTTACAGTGTTTCTTTTTTTTTAAGATTTTATTTATTTATTTTGACAGAGCGAGCACAAGCAGGGGAGCATCAGGCAGAGGTACAAGGAGAAGCAGGCTTCCCCAGTGAGCAAAGAGCCTGATACAACGCTCAATCCCAGAACCCTGGGGTCATGACCTGAACCTAAGGCACAAGCTTAATCAATTGAGCAAATTCATGTACTTCTAGTGTTTCTTTTTTAAGTGATGACCTTTGGATGAAAAATTTCAAGTGTTTGTGTTAACATATCTTTATTTTACCTTTGATTCTGAAAGATATTTTTACTGGGCACAGAAATCCAGGAGATAGACAGACAGATAGATAGATAGATGATAGATATTCAAACCTTTAAAAGACTTTTTTCATTCTCTTTTTTTCTCTTGTTTTTCTTTTTTGTTGTTGTTCTTTTCTTTCCTTTTCATCTCTAAAAAAGTCAGTTATCAGTCTTATTGTGGCCTCTTATATGGTAATTGTTACCTCTGTCAGGGTACTTAAAATATTTTCTTCGCCTTTCAGCACTTTATGGTCAACTTGGATCATTTTTCTTTGTAACTATGATGCTAGGTTGGTTTTCATTGACATTTGTAAATCTATGGGCTGGAATATTTAATCACTTTTGAAAAAAAAACTTGGCCAGTATCTTTTCAAATATTCTTCTGCGTGTTCTCTTTCTCCTCTCCTTCTGAAAACCATTTTTTATATTAGAAGTTTTAAGTGCATTCCACAATATTTCCCGATTTCTGTGTTATGTTCTTCCTCTTTGTCTTTTTTCCCCTTTGTGATTCACTTTTATTATTTTCTATTTACATGTCTAATTCTGTATTCAGCTCTAATTTTTGTAAATATATTCCCTAAATTCTTCATTTCAGGTGGATTATGTTTTACCGCTGTAGTAGCCATTTAATTGATTTTGACAGATTTCATTTTGCTGCTGAAATCTTCCATCTTTTCACTTATTCTTCCCATTTAATCCTGTATATATTAATAAATCAATCATAGTGATTTTAAAAGTTCTTTAATGTTAATTCCTGTATCTGGATTATCTGCAGGTCTGTATTTATTATCTGTTTTTCTTCTTGATTGTTGATCACATGGTTTTTGTATACCTGATTTTTCATTATATTCTAAATATCATATAGATACATAGGTAGATATATCATTTATATATCTATATATATAAACTACTGATGTTACAGATGATGGTATCATCTATTAGTGAGAGTTCACTCATTCATCTATTTAAGCATGAGAATAGACACCTATTACCTAAATCCATCAGAATCTAAGTTTCTCAAAGAGAGGTTACAGTTTTATTGAATCTTAACTATCTGTGATTTGTCCCTGTTGCTATTGAATTATTCTCAAGAACTTTCACTTGAGTATATGGCAGATCTTTTCTTCCTCCATACTGAGAAAATATGAGAGATTAAGTTATATAAAGTTTTCTTCTAGTAACCATAAGTCTTCTGATATAAACAACTTTAACATTTAGCACACATTTTGAAATTGACAATTTTTTGGTATGTATTTTCACACATTCCAATTTTTCCTGCCAGCCTTGTTTATATATCAAAATTTCTACTGGTGAAAAAAAAAAAAACCACAAGATATCTTTGTCCCCAGGATCAGTCTTTTCTGAGGGCTCAAGCCTGCATACTCAGCCTCAACAAGTGCCTCGAGTCACTTTCTATTCCCAGATGAGAATTGATTGTGAATCCTCAGCTTCAAGTATATCTCTCTCCATAACTTCATCTTTTACATATTTTTATTTCAGTGCCTATCTACTTGGTTGATTTTTTTCATTCAAAGTCCATGAAACGGCGTATTTCACTCTTCCTTTGAATATTTTAGAATAGTTTTTAATTGATTTTTAAAAATTGATATTGATAAAAAAGATATTGATAAATTGATATTGATAAAAAAGATATTGATAAATAGATATGCATGTTACTTATGATATACAGGTGCACATCCCATAAACCACAGTAATCTTAAGTGCACACCTCAATAAAGCATTAAATATATTATGTTTTTTAAATCACAACTTAGATCAAGACATAAAACATGTTCAGGACTCCAGACCCTATTTTCTTTCTTTCTGATTTAATATTCTTTAATATTTCTTTCTTTCTGATTTAATATTTAATATTTCTTTCTGATTTAATATTTAATATTTAAATATTAAGCTCATGACAGCTTAAATACTTATATCTCTTCCCATTCAGTTCTCCCAGGACCACAGACCCAATTCCCTTTCCTATTCCACAGTTATATCTCTTCCCATTCAGTTCTCCCTTTCCACAGACCCAAACCCAGAGGCAACCATTATTTTTACTTTGTTCACCATATATTAGATTGCTTATTCTTAAAGTTCATGTAAATAAAATCATCATTCATCATACGTTATATTTTTCATTTTGTCAATCTACTATGCATATATAGTAAAATGTAATTTATATTTTATAATATATTATGTTGTATGAATAGATATTAACTTCTCTATCTTCTTGGCAGTGGGTTATTTCCAAATACTACTATGAATAAAGTTTCTCTGGTCATTTTTATATATGACTTTAGTGGGCATATGTCATCATTCCTCTTGGGTATTTACTTAAAAGTGGGGTTTCTAGTTCAAGCTAAGTTCATAAGCATATGTTTAGCTTTAGTAGTAGATTGCCAGTTTTTCAAAGTTGTCCCAGTTTTCATTCCAACCAGCAATTCCAGTTATTACATCCTCACCAACACTTGATATTTTTAGTCTTTAAAAAATTTAGTCATTTTAACAGATGTGTTGTCATATTTCATGATAACTAGTGATGTGGAGTATTTTCTCAAATGCTAATTAGTAGTCATTTTGGTTTTCTGTTTCTTTAGTGCCTATGAATTTTGCCTATTTTATAAATTGAATTGTCTTTTTATTGGCCTGTAGAAATTTTTTAAATTAATTCTGGATGTAAATCCTTGGATATCCTATTGCAGTCTATGATTTGCTTTTTATAGTCATAATGATATCATTTGATGAGCACAGAATTTTTTAATTTTATTTGAGTTTAATTTGTTGATGTTTTTCTCCAATGGTAATTATTTTTTTTGTTAAATTTAAGAAACATTTGCTTAAACATTCTTATAAATTCATTGTTTTTGTTTTGCCTGTCAATTTTTTGCTATAATCCATCTCACATTAATGTAGTTCTTCTAACCAGCACAGTTATTCAGCTTTTTCTTGTTTTGTTTTGAAAAATTTTTTTTTCATTTGAGGACTCACAAGTTTCCAGTTTTGCCACTCTGATCCTTCACAATGTGTCTCCCTCAATTTTCTAATTTCCTTAAGTAGCAGCAATCTTCCTGACCCATAGGCCATGCCCAGAATTGACAAATTTCTGAAAAGGACTAGGGGAATGGCCTTCAATCATTAGCAAACCTCTGGATTTATTTTCCCTCTCTGGAATGTTGTTTCATTTTGTCATTTTCCTGCCACATTCTTTTATTTTTGTAACTTTTCTGTCTTTTTGTAGTGGATAGCAGAAGTGTTGCCATGCCATGATCTACTAGACCCTACTTGGAAGCAGAGGTCCTTCATTGCTTAGTTATTAAATTTGAAACCAATTGTGAATTCTCGGATAGAACAACTCATTATGTCTTACTTTCTTTTTTATATATTTCTGGATTTGGTATGTAAATTCTTTTTTAGGTATGAGTGGCTTTTAACATTATTTTCTTATAATGACATTATCAGATTTTGGAATTAAGTTTATTGTGACCTAATCAAACAAATTGGAATGTATTTCATCATTTTCTAACCTCCGAAAGACTTTGTGTAAATTGGCATTACTTCCTTCTAAAGTAATTGGTAGAATTCTCTAGGAAGTCGTCTGTGCAGGATTTATAAATTGCATTTTTGTAGGAATTTCCTATTTCTGAATTTTAAAATGTACTGTCAATAAATTCAGTGGATACATTCTTTACAATCTATAGGATGCCTCTCTGTATATCATTTTCTTCTGGTATAGTAGTAATATGCCTTCTCTCTTTTTATTGAACAATCTTTCCAGGGGATTATAAAACTGATTTTGTTTTCAAGGAATCAATGGGTTACTTGGCTACTTGATTATCAGTTTTAATATATTCTGGATATAAATCCTTGGTCTGATATCTTCTCCCATTCTGTAGTTTGCTTTTTACTCTTACTGGCATCTGGAACTATTAAGAAAGTATACATAATTATAAATTTGTTTTGAATTTGATTGATTTAGGATGTTATATCATTTATTAACTTTTTTCTGTTTTTGTGTATATGTTTAGCTCTCTAACATCTTTAAGCAAATTTGCCTTCTAGGGATTTCACCTGCATTCTTGAAGTTTGGCTACAACTTTAAATGAATACATGTTTATTAATTCATTTATCCATATGTTTCTGTATGTATATAACATATATAATATTATCACAAGTTTCTTGGCAATTAAGTGGGAAAAAAAACTTTGCCATGCTACTTAGATATCTAGGTGTAAAGGTTTGCTCAAAACAGAAGGCATGATTTTTATTTACCTCATCTAAGAATAATCTTCATCCTTTTGAAGGCCAATATTAACTTCTTCTTGGATGATATTTTTGTCAATTCATTTTTCCCTTTTTATTATTTTAGAAGTTACTGCTACTTTTTTCCAAGTGGTTGTGCTAATCTATTTCCATTTCAAACTAAGGAAGTCTGAACTTAATCACTATTGACTTACTCTGAAACCCTATAAATTCTTTTGAAGGCCTTGACCTTGATGATTCCACTTCCTCTCTTATGAACTATTGAGATCTATTTTTTTTTTAATTCTAAAATTTTAAGCTTTTCTATTTGAAGTAGTTATAATCTTATGGGAAATTTTCCCAAGTAGCTCAAAGAACTCCCATATCGTAATTGTCAGAGTTTTCACCTATTTAGCCCATCATTCTCCCATCCTGAACCCTTTTGCAAACTGCAGACATAATGTGTAATTATGCCATAGAAATTTTGCATGCACTGTTAAAAACAAGAACACTCTCTTAAATAATCATAGTACAACCATCAAAATCCTAAAATTGAAATTAATATCATAATGACATATAATCCACATCATTAGAAAACTGTCCCGATAACATTCTTGACAAGTCCAGTATTTAATTCTGGATTGCTCGTTCCATTCAGTAGTCTTGTTTCTCCAGTCGCTTCAAAACAGAGCAATTCATTGGTCTTTTTTTAATCTTCATGACTTGGACATTTTCTAAAAAGAACAAGCTAGCTATCTTGTCAAATACCTCTCATTTTGGGTCTGTTGTTTCCCTAAGGTTATGCAAGTATGGCAAGTTACACAACTATGAAGGAACACTGCAGTGTAACCTATCCAAGGTACATCATACCAATCCATCTTGTTACTAGAGATGCTAAATTTTGCCACTTGGCTAAGATAGTGTCTGCCAATCTTTGCCACTATAAACTTAGTATTTTATATTTATTGTAAATAAGCAATTATTTTTTTTGCTGTCATTTCTGTAAGAAGAAGTTTTCTTCTCTGTTATTTATTTATGTATTCTGTTACTTATATATGAATGTGGACTCAGGATTTCTATTTTATTTAATCAGTTATAATGCATGACGATTGTTATTTATTCTGAAGGTCAGATTGTCACATGTTTGAACAGTGGGAGTCTGTTCTATCTAGCATATTCTTTGAGTGCTTTCTTATTTAAAGGCACAATGAGATGTTCCAAGGTTCATCTTATACTTTTCCCCACTCTAGCTCAAAAATCAGCTGTTTCTCCAAACTCTGCTGGTATCCTGTAGTAGAGAATGGTATTTGAATACCAAAAAAGATATGGGTGCCAGGTGTGCTTATCACTCTTGAGGTACTAGTGCTTCTAGGTTTCTTGTAATGGACAAAGTTAAGAAATACATCAATATATGGAAACATATACACACGTATGCTTTATCTGTATACATATCTATATATATATTTAAATATCGTAAAGTTTATATTGCAATAACTCTAATTGCAATCTTACATGACAAAGTTTAATTTAGCTTACTCCTTTCTATGTTTGTAACTCTCTTCTGGACAATAAAACATATAAATTCTATTATTTTTTATATATTTATTTATTTGCTCAATTGCTTTGTAATTAACTTTTCTTCCAGTTGAATCCCCTAGGTGCTACTGATTTGGGGCTACCATGTGCTAGATGGGAACCTTCCAGTCATGCAAGCCCCAGTGAACATGGGAACAGTAGGGAGAAAAAGAGGAAGATGGAGAATCTAGTTTATTCTCTCTCTCTCTCTCTTTTTTTCTGTTTGTTGTTGTTGTTCTTAATCTACAAGTTAGGTATAATTGCTTTCATTGTAAGCAGTCCTATTTGTCAGCATTTTTTGCTTAAAATTTCTTCTGGCATTCCAGATCTAAGTTCTGATATCATTTAACTTCTGCATAAAGGATATCCTTTTTTTTTTTTTTTTTAAGATTTATTTGTTTATATGAGAGAGAGGGAACAGGGAAAGGGGTAGAGAGAGAGAGTAAAAGAGAGAATCCCCAAGCACACTCCCCACCAAGTGCAGAACTCCATCCTAGGACCATAGAGATCATGACCTGATCCGAAATGAAGAGTTGGCTGTCCAACTAACTGAGCTTCCCAGGAGCCCCAAAGAATATTTTTAGTGAGTGTATATTGGTGCTTTTCTGAAAATATTTGTATTTCATTCTCATGCTTAAAATGTAGTTTTTCTGATTATAGAATTTTAGGTTGACATTAATTTTGTTTTGGTACGTCACTGATTTACATAATCTACATAATCTTCAGACTTCTGTTGCTGATGTTGAGAAGTTGGTATTTGATTAAATAATATTCTTTGTCAAGAATTTGTCTTTTTTTTTCTGGCTGCTTTATAATCTATCTTATCCATTGACTTACTATAGTTTTCATGTGCATCTTTATTTACCTTCATTTTGCTTTTATGCTTGAAATTTTGTTAGGCTACTTGCATTCAAGAATTGTTTTTCCAGGGCACCTGGGTGGCTCAGTAGGTTAAGTATCTGCCTTTGGCTCAGCTCATGGTCCCAGGATCATGGGATCGAGCCCTGCATTGAGCTCAACATCAGGCTACTTGTTCATTGGAGAGCCTGCTTCTCCCTCTCCCTCATCCCTACCCATGCTCTCTCTGTCACTTTCTCTCTCTCTGAAATAAATAAAATATTTTTTAAAAAATGAATTTTTTCCCAAATGTCTATATTTTGAATGCTAAAAAATGTTTGAACACTATTTTCCCCTGTTCCTCTGTTTTTTTTTGAAATTTGATTTAATATATATCAGCACTTTCCATACTGTCCCCCATGTAATTTCACATGTCTATCACATTCTTCATTTCTTTGCATCTCTGTGCTGTGTTTATACTGTATCTTCCTCTTCATTTATTTGCTCTCCAGCTGTGTCTAATCTAAGTAACCACTCTTTGAGATTTTATTTCAATTGTATGTATCATTTCTAGAAGTCACATTTAGTTCCTTTTTCAAGATGCTTATTTTTTCTTTATATTCTCCTTTCCTCTTTGTGAAATCAAGACTTAATTTTGTTTCAAATATTCAATGTCAACACTTTAGATACTGATATAACATTTTCAATATTAAAGTATTGTGTCACTCTCTTTTTGGTGGTTTTAATTAATGGTGACTTATTTTTTGTGTTTATAATTTTTGACACTGAGCATTTTTCTCTGGAAATTTATCTTGGGGATTATTTGTGTTCTCTATTAAAGTTGCATTTTCCTTGAAAATGAAGGGAGGATTTTTGTTTGCTTCTGTCAGTTCTCTCTTGGGCACTATCTTAAGTCATTCTAAATGTAATTCTCCTCTTTATGTTTTAAAGATGTTCACAAGAATTAATATTATAGATTTAAACTTGTATACATTCTGTCATGTCATTAGAAATTCTCAGGGAAGATTATTTTTCTATCAACTCAGGATGAGTAATGAGACAAGGAAATTTAGTCTTTATCTCTTTCTTTGCAGCAGATTTATTTTTCATTTAGCCCTTTGGGATTTCTGCTTCCTGTATAGGCTCTTATTAGATGTGCTAATCTGGCAATACCCAACACTATGTATATATGTATCCTTTAAGCTTCTGAGAGCACTAACGCAAGAGTTTGGGGTCTCTAGGATTTGGTATAAACCTTTAAGTAAAGCCAGTATAGTGATTAATTATTTCTCCGGCTTGGAGCTTTACTTTATTTTGACCACTGAGCATTTCTTCCTTTCAAGGTACCTTGGCAATTCTTTTAAACAGAAATACATGTATCAGCATTTTGATTGTTTTGAATGAGAGAGTTGTTTAGTGTATTTAGTCCACCAATAGCTAGAAAACAAAGGCCATATTCAACTCAATGTTTTTTTTTTTTACTATTTCCATTCATATAGTTAGCACATTTTCTCTCATGTTCTGTTTTTCATACTCCTTTGAGAATTCAAGCTCACTCTTTTTTGTTCAGAAACTATCTTCATAATCTTTCTTCCCTTTCCTCTATTTTATATAAACTTCACCCCAGTCGTATATCGCATGTCATATACCACAAAATATTTGCACTGAGCATTTGACTTTATAAAGAACTCTGAGGCCCATTCAGTATCTCAGTGGATCCTTTCCACACTGCTGTGAGTACCAGCATTATTGCCCCATTATGCAAAAGATGAATCTTTATATCAGACATGATAAATGGTGCAACCAAGTTCATACAGCAGAAGTGTATGACATTTGACAAGGTCGTGCATGCCAGAACTTAACTCAGACGCTACAAGTTTTCTTCCAGGACTCATTCAATTTTAAGTTGTTCTTAGACTTTGATATCTTTAGCTTGAGCTTTTGAATGACATTTTTATAGAAAAGGTAAAAAGGACCCATCCATGTTTCCAGTTAAAGAGACTGTCTCACAACTAGAACAATGAAAAAAAAATAAAGTAGAGTTCTCATGTTACTTTATGTGAAAACAAAAGGCAAAACTTGTCAAGACCTGCTGTCTGTTCTTTATGGTAGCCATATCTAAAATTTTATTATTTGGTTGCTCCTCAAGGAGGTAGTAGAAGAGGATACTCACTCATTCTCTTCACAAATAAATT